>NC_137807.1:2622500-3115000 GCF_963383645.1 Muscardinus avellanarius | reverse complement strand
ACACCCCCAGCCCTATTTTTTTCTTTATTTTGAAACAGGGTCTCACTGAGTTGCAGAGGGCCTCACTAAGTAGCTGAGGCTGTCCGCGAACCTATGATCCTTCCGTCTCAGCCTCCCGAGTGCTGGGATGACAGGCGTGCGCACCACGCCCGGCTTTGGAAAGGGCCTCACGAGGTGGATGAGGGTCTCACTACTTGCCGGGGCTGCCCTGTGATCCTCCTAAACCCGAGATTCAGTCACAGCTGCTCGGACAGCAGGAGCAGCGTCAGAAAAGGAAAGTCCTGGAAGGTTTGGATGTGCCGAGGACTTCTCCCTAGTCCAGGAGACAGGTGGGAACCCGCTGAGTTGGGGTAACCCCACCCCTTTCTTTTCCATAGGAGAAAACTAATTCTAAACAGAGCAGTAATTTTAAAAAATAAAACAAGCCTGGTGCAGTAATCCCAGTACTTGGGAGGCCGAGACCGGAGGACCGTAGGTTCGAGGCTAACCTGAGCAAGTTAGCGGGACTCTCGGCAACCTAGTGAGACTCTGTTTCAAAATAAAAATATAAGAGCTGGGCGTGTTGGCGCACACCTAGGATCCCAGCACATGGGAGGCTGAGACAGGAAAATAGCAGTTCGAAGCCAGTCTCAGCAACTTAGTGAGGCTCTCAGCCATTTAGCAACTCTCTGTTTCCAATTGAAAAATAAAAACAAAATAAGTCTAGGAAATGCCAGGCGGGGTGGCGCACGCTTGTAATCCCTGCACTTGAGAGGCGGAGACAGGAGGATCGCGCAGGGATTACCAGCTGTGCTGGTTTAGGAGACCCTGTTTCCAAATAAAAATATAAAAAATAGGTGTCTGGGAGTGTAGCCCAGAGGTAGAAGGGTTTCCAGGAACCCCAGTACCACCAAAAAAAAAAAAACAAAAAAAAAAAAAAACAAAAAAACCTAGGGATATATTTGAGAGGTAGAAGGCCCCTGGGTTCCATCTGCGGTACTATTAAAAAAAAAGTAAAAAATAAAATAGGGTTGGGGATGCAGGTTGGAGATAAAATGCACCAGGTTCAATCCCCAGTACAGAAACAAACAAGCCAGGTGTGGTGGCGCACACTTGTAATCCCAGCGCTTAGGAGGTTCGAAGCCAGCCTCAGCTACTGAGTGAGGCTCTCAGCAACCTAGTGAGGCTCTATTTCCAAGTAAAATATAAAATAGGTCTGGGAGTACAGCCCCTGGGTTCCACCCTCAGTACCACACACACACACACACACACACACACACACACACACACACACACGTTTGGAGGTGTAGCCTGGAGGTAGAAGGCCCCTGAGTTTCATTGCCAGTACCATACTCACACACACACACACACACACACACACACACACACACACACACCTTGGAGGTAGAATGCTCCTGGATTCAATCCTCAGCATTGCAAAAAAAACAAAACAAAAAAACAACACAGCAGGTTTTGGACCAGAGCTCGCCCTAATCCTGCATGATCCTCACTAATCGCTGCCGAAAGGCTCTATGTCCATAGGTCACACGGCCGGGTTCTGCGCTGAGGACCTGAAGGCATCTTTTTTTTTAGGGGGGGAGCATGAGGGGTGACAGTTCTGTCTGCCACAATGGGGGCAATGAAAGACGTCCAGGAGGAGCAGAGCAAGAAGACCCGCAGCGTCCGGCCGGGGAGAGGAGAGGGCCCGGCCGCCGCGGGGAGCTGAGCGCCAGCCGCAGCAGCAGCGGCGGGGCCTTTGTTTTTTACTGAGTGAGTTCCGCGGGATCCTGTGTCAGGAACCTTATCCTGAGGTTAGGGGACAATAAACAGGTTCCTGAGCCATGTCCTTCCCACCTGACCGCCTTTCTCTCCTCCCCATGGCCGGCCAGGTGTGTTGAGGAGAGGGAGGGAGAAGGGGCCCTGGTCCCCAGGCCCACGGGCTCCTCCTCTGCCCAACTTGGCTTCTCCACACTTCTTTTATTTTATCTTATTTTTATGGTACTGGAAATTGAACCCAGAGGCAGAACTGGGGATGGAACCCAGGGGCATTCTACCTCTAAGATCTACTCCCAGTCCTATTTCTTATTCTTTATTTTGAAGCAGGGTGTCACTGAGGTGCAGAGGGCCTCACTAAGTAACTGAGGCTGTCTGTGAACCGTGATCCTCTTGTCTCAGCCTCTCAAATGCTGGGATTACAAGCGTGCGCCACTGTGCCAGGCTTTATTCTTTTTATTTGTATTGAGCCCCATTTATTCTTTATTTGGAAACAGGGTCTCACTAAGTTGCAAAGGGCCTCATTAAGTACCTGAGGCTGGCTGGAAACCTATGATCCTCCAGTCTCAGCTCCCGAGTACCGGGATTAAAAGCATAGGGCCACCACGTCTGGTTCCAGAGTCCGCAATTTAAAAAGGTTCAGGGCAAGCCAGGCACGGTGGCACACGCTTGTCATCCTAGTACTTGGGAGGCTGAGACAGAAGGATCGCAGAATTGTGGCCAGCCTCAGCTACTTAGTGAGGCCCTCAGCAACTTAGTGAGACCCTGTTTCACAATAAAGAATAAAAAATAGGGCCAAGTTTAGACTCGAGGTGCAATGCCTCTGGGTTCAAACCCTGGTACCAAAACAAAAATCTAAAACAAAAAATAAAAAAAGGGCCAGGGCATTTCCCCATCTCAAGGGCTCTTTGTACAACCTCGGCTTCCAGAGGGCTCCTCTGCCTGGCTGTGACCGCGCTGGGCCGGGCGGGCAGCACTGGGCCTCCATGGCCCCTGGCGGGCAGGAGGCATCTGCGAGGAGGAGGCGGAAATCACAAGACAAGATCCGCTGTTTTCTGGGCAGGGAGGAAAATATCACTCTTGTAAGGAAATCAGAGAAGCAGACTGCGGCTTGCTGCAACCTGAGACCCCGCTCTCCCGTGGAAGCCCACGCTGGGGAGAGGCGGCCTCGTCCTGTCTAGCTAGTCCGCGCAGCCAGAAACCAGCTCAGGTTCCAGGGACCATGGGCCCAGAGGTGCTGGCCCTGGGGACCAGAGTCCAAGGAAAGAGGGAAGAAAAGGAATTCTAACTGTGCGTCTTGCATCTACTTTTAGCTTGTGTGTGTGTGTGTGCGCGTGTGCGTGTGTGTGTGTGCGTGCGTGTGTGTGCGCGTGTGTGTGTGCGCGTGTGTGTGCGTGTGTGCGCGTGCGTGTGTGTGCGCGTGCGTGCGTGTGCGTGTGTGCGTGTGTGTGTGTGTGTGTGTTGCTGGGGATTGAAGCCAGGGGTGCTCTAACTGAGCTACCCCTCCAGCCCTTTTAATTTTTACTTTGTCTGAAACAAGGCCTCACTAAGTAGCTGAGGCTGGCTGCAAACCTGCAATCCCTTTGTTTCAGCCTCCCAAGTACCAGGATTAGAGGCGTGCACCACCACACCGGAGTGGGTCCCCTCAGTGGTAGACCATACGTGCTTAGCATGCGGGAGGCCCTAGGTTCAATCCTTGGCACCTAGAACCAAAACCCCAAAATGATTGTTTGCTCGCTTGTGGACGGGCGTGGGTGTTCTGTCCCCGCCCCTGGAATGTGTTTCTGGAAAGGGAGGATCTTTCTCAGGATCCGAGGCCCAGAACCCTCCTGACGCAGGTAAGCACGCAAACAGCTGCTCAGTGGACACATCGATACAGCTGTTGACTCTGGCCTCTGGCCGCTGCCCGAGGGTTTTATATCTGTGTCCGCTGCCTTGCTTTGGCTGTACTAGAAAGTACCAACCCAGAGGTTTCACTGGGAAGATGTTTGCTATTCCCACCCGTGCGGGGTTGTGGGAGGGCAGCTTGGGGGGCTCCCGGCCTCGCCGAGGACCTGGGAGCCCCCATCACTCTGCTCCAGGGTTTTGGTTTCGTTGCGGTCCTGAGGATTGAACCCAGGGGCGTTCTACCTCCGAGCTAACTTCGGTTGTTTTTAAAATTTATTTATGTTTTTGGTACTGGAATGGAACCCAGAGGCATTCTACCTCCAATTTATACCCCTAATCTGATTTTATTTATTTATTTATTTTGCAATACCAGGGATTGAACCTAGGGGCATTCTGCCTTCAAGCTACACCCCCAGCCCTATTTTAGTCTTTACTTTGAGACAGGGTCTCACTAACTTGCGGAGGGCCTCACTAAGTAGCTGAGGCTGGCCGCAAACCTGCCATCTTCCTGTTTCAGCCTCCCAAGTGCTGGGCTGACAGGCGGGCGCCGCCGCACCTGGTTTATTTTTTATTTTGAAACAGAGTCTTGCTAAATTGCTGAGGCTGGCTGAGAACCTGAGGTCTTTCCATATCTACCTCTCCAGTACTGGGATTAAAGGTATGTGCCATCGTGTGTGTGTGTGTGTGTGTGTGTGTGTGTGTGTGTGTGTGTGTGTGAGACTGGGGATTGATCCAGGGGTGTTCTACCTCCAGATACACCCCCACCCCCACCCCATTTCCCTATTCATTCATTTATCTATTTATTTATTTATTTTATTTATTTATTTTTTTGTGTGTGTGTGGTGTTGGGGATTGAGCCCCAGGGGATTTTAGCTCTGAGCCACACCCCAGCCGTATTTTCCTATTTTGTAATCTTTATTTTGAAACAGGGTCTCCCTAAGTTGCGGAGGGCCTCACTAAGTAGCTGAGGCTGGCTGTGAACCTGCGATCCTACCGTCTCAGCCTCCCGAGTACTGCGAGGACAAGTGTGCGCCACCACGCCCAACTTTTTATTTATTTATTTATTTATTTATTTATTTATTTATTTACTTACTTACTTATTTATTTGTGGGCTTGAGGATGGAACCCAGGGGCATTCAACCTCCGAGCTACACCCCCTGCCCCATTTTTTATTCTTTTAAATTTGAAACAGGGTCTCACTGAGTTGCGGAGGGCCTTACTAAGTAGCTGAGGCTGTCTGTGAACCGCGATCCTCCTGTCTCAGCCTCGTGAATGCTGGGATGAGGAGCGTGCGCCACCACACCCGGCTTTCTATTTATTTTGAAACAGGGTCTTGCTAGGTTGATGACAGTCTCACTGCTTGCTGAGGCTGGCCTTGAGTCTGGGAATCTCCTGTCTCAGCCTCCCAAGTGCTGGGATTCCAGGCGTGTGCCACCATGCCAGGCTGGCCAGCTGTTTTTTTATTAGCAAGGGCCACCGTCCAAGCTGCCTCTCACCCAGTGGGCCAGCGCCCAGCAGAGGAGCCGGAAGTGCTCTTCTTATGCCCCTTTCCACTAGGGAGGAAGCTTTCCCAGAATCCCCCTGGCACACCGCCCACCTGTCTCATTGGCCAGAATTTGGTAACATGTGCATCCCATCTCTTAACCAATTGTAGGGAGAGCAATGGTGTTACCACGATTGGCTTAAAACAATTAGGATGTCCAGCTTCAGGCGCAGGAAATCGAACCTAGGGGTGTCTACCTCTGAGCTATACCTCACCCTATTTTATTGTTATTATTTTCAACACTGGGGATTGAACCCAGGTGCATTCTACCTCCGAGCTACACCCCCTGCCCTATTTTTTATTCTTTATTTTGAAACAGGGCTCACTGAGTTGCAGAGGGCCTCACTAAGTAGCTGAGGCTGGCCATGAACCTGCGATCCCCCTGTCTCAGCCTCCCTGTCCTGGGATCATGGGCACGCACATTTAGTTTTAAGATCTCTCCTCCCAGCGCGGTGCTGTGGACCTGTTCATAATCCCAGTACTCGGGAGGCTGAGAGAGAAACATCGCAGATTCGAGGACAGCTTCAGCAAGTAGTGAGATCTCAACCTAGGGAGACCCTGTTTCAAAATGAAAATAAAAGCCAGCGTGGTGGCGCACGCTTGTAATCCCCGCGCTTGGGAGGCAGAGACAGGAGGATCGCGCAGGTTCGAAGCCAGCCACGCGCTCTGGCTTAGGAGACCCTGTTTCAAATAAAAATATAAAATAGGTCTGGGAGTGTAGCCCGGAGGTTGAAAGGCTTCCAGGAACCCCAGTCCCACCAAAAAAAAAAAACAAAAAAAAAAACTCAACAACAACAACAAAAAAATAAAAATAAAAATAAAATAGGGCTGGGGGTGTAGCTCAGAGGTAATGCCTCTAGGTTCAACTCTCAGTGCCACCCCCCCGAATCTCTTTTCCCGGCTAATGTAAGGCCGGGACAGAGA
Organism: Muscardinus avellanarius; assembly: GCF_963383645.1. Taxonomy (NCBI): domain Eukaryota; kingdom Metazoa; phylum Chordata; class Mammalia; order Rodentia; family Gliridae; genus Muscardinus; species Muscardinus avellanarius. The sequence continues at coordinate 3,108,894 of NC_137807.1, read as the reverse complement.
GGACCTCTCTGTCGTGCTTACCACTCTGTCTCCAGGCCCAGCACACAGTAGGCCTGGGGCACAGTGGGCGCGTTGCACACAGCTGCTCGGTGACTGGAGGCACCCATCCCTTCCCCAGGCAGGCAGGCAGGCAGGGCCAGGTGACACCAGGTGCCTCCTGGGGCCTGGCGCGGGGCCCAGGCTGTCTGCAGCCACCGCGCCGAGGCTCCACGGTATGTGATCTCTGCAGTGGAGCGAGCGCACTCACGCAGCACCTTTGTCCTGGAAGTCCTGTCTGTGCAGGACGGATGCCTCACCTGAGCCGATTGCACAGGTCCGGAAGTTCGGGGCAAAGGTAAGCGGCAGCCGGCACGAGGGGGGTGGCAGAGGGCTTGAGGGAGGCAGGGCCTGCGGGAGTCCCCGCTGGTCGGGCTGCTGAGACAGGACAGCAGCGACGGGGTGGGGCTTCTAGACGGTAGTCTTTAACAGGTTTGGGGGGCTGGAAGGCAAGTTTAAGGCAGGGCAGGTGGGGGCTGTAACACCATGACGAAGGCCAGGCTTCGAAAGCCCTCACAGGCTCATCACTCTTCAACAGAGCTCATGGGGGGCGGGAGGGGATCAGAGCCAGTCTAGGGGTTCAAGGCCAAGCCAGGGTTGGAGTCCAAGGCTTCCTGAGGGGCTGTGTGTGGGCTCCGGAGGCCGCCCAGGATGGAGGCTGCCCATGACGTCCGAGGTATTGTGGGAGGTGGAACCCAGGGGTATTCTATCTCTGAGCTACACCCCCAGCTCTATTTTTTATACTTTATTTATTTATTTATTATTTATTTATGGGTCTGGGGATGGAACTCAGGGGCATTCGACCTCCAAGCTACACCCCCAGCCCTATTTTTATTTGGAAACAGGGTCTCACTGAGTTGCAGAGGGCCTCGCCAAGTAGCTGAGGCTGCCTGCAAACCACGATCCTCCTGTCTCAGCCTCCCCAATAGTGGGATGACAAGCGTGCCCACCACGCCCGGCTTTGTAGGGGGCATTTTAACCTTCTGAAGAACACTCGAAAGCCAGACCTATTTTATACTTTATTTGGAAACAGGGTCTCACTAGGTTGCTGAGAGCCTCACTAAGTAGCTGAGGCTGGCTTCGAACCTGCGCGATCCTCCTGTCTCAGCCTCCCAAGCGCGGGGATTATAAGCATGCGCCACCATGCCCGGCTCGAGCTGTTTGATTTCTTCTCCTAGGGAGTCTGTGGACGGGCCTTCTCGGGCCCTCCCAGGAGCCTGGGAGCCGCGGCCCGCGGCCCAGGCTTGTGTTGATCCTGTACTGTTGCGGGTCTGCAGAGCCGTAGCTCTTCCAGGGCAGGGGCTCCATCATGATCACTGCGGGGCCCCCAGCACCTGGCACAGCCCTGGGTACACAGTGGCACTCAAGCAATGCTGACCAAGCAATAAAACCAGTGCAAGGGTGCTCCTTCTGTGCCCTCAGATAACTTCCCCTTCTTGGTCTTCCTTCCGTTTGGGGTGTCCTCCCTCCCTCCCTCCCTCCCTCCCTCCCTCCCTCCCTCCCTCCTTTGCATTCCTGCAGCAAGTCCCTTCGCTTCCAGGCTTGGGGCCTCCATCACCCTAACTTCCCGGGCCCCCCTGGGGAAGAGATGGCTGCAGCTGACCCGCCAAGGGCCTAACCCATCCTTCTCTGACCCCAGGAGGCAGCGCCGCTCCATGGTGCCCTCAACGGAGAGGTTGAGCCGCCTGCTCCCGGCCACCCAGCGGGGCAGCGGGCCGCTGGCCGCAGCAGACCCCGGCCCTGGCTCAGAGACCTGGGCTCATGACGCGCATTTGCCGAGGGCTTCTGGGGGCCACTTACTGCCCGAGGACCTGGGCGCAGTGAGGGGCCCATTTTCCCTTTCTAGATGAGGAAGCCAGTAAATACAGGTATATAGGAGCCGGGCCACGCCTGCAGGATCCCAGGACTGGGGAGGCCGAGAGGAGGACCGCAGGTTTGAGGCCAACCTCAGCAACTCCACGAGACTAGTTCTAGAGAGGAAAGAAAAAGGTAGAAGTTTCCTGGGTTCAGTCCCCAATACAAACAAACAGACAAACAAAAAGTTCTTATAACCTCTGAGCAAAGGCTGAGCTCTGGAGAGAGAATAATTCCTGCAGGAACAGCCCCCACCTGGGGCGGGCGCTGGTGCTGAGGCTTCGCAGGAGGCAGCTGGATGGGCTGGGGACAACTGTGACCCTGGGGGCCGTGGTGAGGCCGTGTGTGTGTGTGTGTGTGTGTGTGTGTGTGTGTGTGTGTGTGTTACTAGGGATGGAGCCCAGGGGCATTCTACCTCCCAGCTACACCCTCAGTTCTATTTTTTTAATTTGGAAACGGTCTCGCTGAGTTTCTCAGAACCTTGCCAAGTCGCCGAGGCTGGCCGCAAACGTGCGATCCTCCTGCCTCAGCCTCACAGAGACTTGGATGACAGGCTTGCGCCATGTCACCCAGGATTATTTTTTATTTTAAGACAGGGTCTTAGCCGGGCGTGGTGGCGCACACTTGTAATCCCCGCGCTTGGGAGGCTGAGACAGGAGGATCGCGCGGGTTCGAAGCCAGCCTCAGCTGGCTTAAGAGACCCTGTTTCCAAATAAAATATAAAATAGGTCTGAGAGTATAGCCTGGAGGTAGAAGACCCCTGGGTTCCATCCCCAGTACCAGCAAAAACAAAAAAAACAAAACAAAACAACAACAAAAAACAAGATCTTGCTCAGTTGCTGAAGGCCTCACTCCATACATTGCGTGCCACCATGCCTCCCCTCCCTCCCTCCCTCCCTCCCTTCCTTCCTTCCTTCCTTCCTTCCTTCCTTCCTTCCTTCCTTCTTCTCTTCCTTTCTTTTGTTTATGGTACTAGGGCTTGAACCCAGGGGCATTCTATCTCTGAGCTACACCCCCAGCCCTATTTTTTATTCTTTATTTTGAAACAGGGTCTCACTGAGTTGCAAGGGACCTCGCTCGTAGCTGAGGCTGGCCGCGAACTGTGATCCTCCTGTCTCAGATGCTGGGATTAGAAGCCTGGCTACAGGAGTCTCTTCTCTCCTTTCCTAGGCCGCCCTCTCCACCACCCAGGGGCCTCCCTGCACAAGGCCGACGCTGGTCACATGTGTCCCGTTGGCTCGGCCTTGGGTCCTCTTAGGTAAGCACCACGCACATCTGGGCCTTGAGGGCTGGATGACACATCGGTGTGGGCCCGCCATGGTCAAGGCAGTGCTATCTAGGAGGGAGAGGAAGTCAGGGTCGGGCAGGCTCAAAATTGCAGTTTATTCACTGATTTCCAGGAACAAGAACATCAGTAGAAGAAAACCATTCCCAAAGCAGAAGGCCTAAAGAAATTTGATGAAGTTTTCTTATTATTATTATTATTTTCCTTGCGGTACAGGGGATGGAACCCAAGGGCATTCTACCTCTAAGCTATATTCCCAGCCCTATTTTATTTTTATTTTTTATTTTGTGGTAGTGGGAATGGAACCCAGGGGCATTCTACCTTCAAGCTACACCCCCAGCCTGACCATTTATTCTTTATTTTGAAACAGGGTCTCACTAAGTTGTGGGAGGGCCTCCCTCACTAAGTAGCTGAGGCTGGCCAGGAACCCGGATCTTCCTGTCTCAGCCTCCCAAGTACTGGGGTTACAAGCGTGCGCACCACACCCGGCTTCCTATTATTTTTATTTTGAAACAGGATCTCACTAACTTGCGGAGGGGCTCACTAAGTAGCTGAGGCTAATCACGAACCCGGATCCTTCTGTCTCAGCCTCCGGAGTACTGGGATTACAAGCCTGCACCACCACTTTATTTTTTATTTTGAAGCAGGTCTCACTAAATTTCGGAGGGCCTCACTAAGTAACTGAGGCTGGCTTTGAATGTGTGATCCTCCTGTCTCAGCCTCCCAAGTACTGAGTTTACAAGTGTGTGCCACCATGCCCAGCTGAATTGATTCTTTTTGTGTCTGGGATGGAAGGCTTCTGACTACAGACTTCTTTGAACCTGTAGCATCACCTGTTCCTGATGTAGGTAATGGGTGGCCCTCTTGGGATGCTGGACAGCATCCTGATTGTACAGAAGACATAGAGGCTACTCAGAAAGTTCCAGTTTGGGCTAGGACGAGGACCAGTTCTGGTAATGAGAATTGAACCCAGGGGCATTCTACCTCTGAGAGATATCCCCGGCTCTTTTTTATAAATAAATAATTATTTGTATGTGTGGGGGTACGGGGGGGGGGTGAACCCAGGGACAGTCTACCTCTGATCTGTTTTATTTCTTATTTTGAAATTGTCTAAGTTGCAGAAGGGCCTCGCTACGTAGCTGAGGCTGGCTTCGAACCTGCGATCCTCCGGTCTCAACACCCAAGTACTGAGATGACAGGCGCGTTCCCGTGGTTGGGCTCTTTATATTTTATTTTGAAAAGGTCTCACTCTGGCCTTGAATTACTGACCCTCCTGTCTCAGCCTCACAAGTACTGGATGACAGACCAGGGTCCGTTTTTCCCCCCTTTTCTCTGGGTGCTGGTCCGCAGTCACCTGGCGATGCTCCTGGCGATGCTGGTTCCCTTGGTCCCGCGTCCCTTTCCGCTGCAGGGCAGGAGGCAGGCTTTGCCGAGCTGAGCCTCTCTGGTCTGCTCCGCACCCCGCAGCCCGGTGCTCTGGCGCGGGGCAGGGGCCGGCCTCGCTTTCCTCTGTGGGTCTCCAGCTCTCCCTGCCCGGAGCTGGACGTTCTGCGGGGCCGAGGCCACCCGAGCTCACCCTGCCGCGCAGGCTGGCTTCCTAGGAGACCTGAGGATGCCCAAGGAACCGCAGGAGAGTATCACCGCCGGGTGGTGCTGGGCGATAAGCTAGGGGCTCCTCGGTGGGTGGGGAAGGCCTTTCTGATAAGGTGACCGCCATCCTGGAGGGAGGGGGCCGGCGGGTGTTGGGGACAGAATTCCTGGCGGAGGGGCAGCCAGGGCCGGAGGCAGGAATTCTGGGGCGAGGCCAGGGGAGGCCTGGTGGAATGTGCCCCTAGGGGATGGGAGAGCCGGCCGGGCCAGGGGCCGGGGTTGGGGACTGCGTCAAGGTCTCGGGCTCTCGTGGCCATAACCGTGAGCGCGGCAGCGGTGGTCAGAGGGGCCGGGGGAGGAGGCCCGGCGACAGTCACCTTGGCACACCTGGCTCTGGCCCCAACACCCCGGCGGCTCGCGGAGACGGAGCTCGGGGCGTGTCCTGGCGGACCTGGCCCCGCCCCGGAACGCCCAGCCAGCCAGCCAGCGCCCGCCCTCCCGGCCCCGCCCCGCCCAGGCCCCGCCCCGCCCCGCCCCTCCAGGCAGAGCCCCGCCCCATACCCCGCTCTATCCAACCCGCGTCCCGTCCTCCCGGCCCCGCCCCGCCCAGGCCCCGCCCCGGCCCGGCAGAGCCCCGCCCCCGCCCCGCTCCACCCAACCCGCGTCCCGTCCTCCGGCCCCGCCCCGCCGCGCCCATCCAACCCGCGCCCGCCCCCGCGGCCCCGCCCCCGCGGCCCCGCCCCCCGGCCTCCGAATCCCGCGCCCAGGGCGGCCCGGGGGCGGTCCGGACGCGCGGGCCATGGCGCATAAAGCCGCGGGTCACCTGCCGGGCGGCTCCTGCGCGCGCCGCCGTCCCGCCGCGGCCCGCGTCCCCGAGCCCCCGCCCGCGCCGCCGCCGTCCGGGTCCCCGCGGGGCGCCGACCGCCGGGCGCGCAGACATGGGCGGCCGAGCCCGAGCGCGCAGGGCGGCCCTGGGGCTGGGCGCCGCGGGGCTGCTGTGCGCCGTGCTGGGCGCTGTCATGATCGTGCTGGTGCCCTCGCTCATCAGGCAGCAGGTCCTCAAGGTGGGTCGCGCGGGGGCCCCGGGCCCCTCGGGCAGCCGCCCGCCCCGCCCTCCAGCCCCCTGGGGGCCCGGGACGGGCGGCGGGGCTCCCGGGGCCTTTGCTGGGGGCGCCAGGCCGGGATGGCGGCCGCCGGGGCTCTGACCCCAGCTTCAGGGCTCGGGCCGGGGGCGGGCGGGGAGTGTGGCCAGGCGCCCCTCGGTGTCGCCTGCAGCAGCCCGGGAGGGAGCTCGGGGCCCTAGGGCCGGGCCGCCCGTGCGCCCCAGGCGGGATGTGCTCCCGCGAGGCTCACGTGGGGGGGCCTGCCCGGATCGGTGGTGATAGGTGCTCAGCCGAGCATCGTCCACTGCCGGTGTCTCCCCAGAGAAACCCAGAGAAACTCAGAGGCGCAAGGCTGTGTACACCCCGTGCGCCCCACACTGCCTCCTTGGAACAGCCCCAGCATAAGCCGCTTTCTCCCCAGATACACGCAGAGAGAGGCAGGCACCAGCCGGGCCGGCGCAGGCAGCGGTCTCTCTGTGATCCCAGCCTTACTGTGCGTTGCCCTTTTAACCCCGGAGCCACATTAGGCGGTCAGCTGGCCCGAGACCAGCAGACTCTGCCCTGGGTGCCTGCCCTTCTGTTTGAATGAGCTAGATTGAGCCGAGGGCTGTGTGATTACAGAGGTATTACCCTTGAGCTAAAAGCGTTTGCAGCTTTGAATCCATCGAGCACCTGCGGCTCGCAGCAGGGGAAACTGAGGCTTGCCTTTACTGATTATGCAGCCCGATGAAGAGTCGGGGTGAAGGAGGGGACATTGCTGTAAATTTTCCTTCAGCTGTGTGTGTGTGTGAGAGAGAGATTCTGGGGATTCAACCCAGGTGTGTTCTACCTCTGAACTACACACCTAGTCCTATTTTACTTTTTTGTTTGGCAATAGGGTCTCATAGCTAGGCGTGGTGGCGCACGCTTGTAATCCCAGCACTTGGGAGGCTGAGACCGGAGGATCACAGGTTTGCTGCGAGCCTCAGCTACTTAGTGAGGCCCTCCACAACTTAATGAGACCCTGTTTGAAAATAAAGAATAAAAAGCTGGGCGTAGTGGCGCGTGCTTGTAACCCCAGCATGCGGGAGGCTGAGACAGGAGGATCATGGCTCACAGACAGCCTCAGCTACTTAGTGAGGCCCTTTGCAATTCACTGAGACCCTGTTTCAAAATAAAGAATAAAAAATAGGGCTTGGGGTGCAGCTCGGAGGCAGAATGCCCCTGGGTTCCACCCCCAGTACCACAAAGATAAAACAAAACAGGTCTCATAGCCAGGCGTGGCGGCACACCCTCGCAATCCCAGTGCTTGGGATGTTGAGACAGAAGGATCACGGTTAGCCATCAGCTTCAGCTACTTAGTGAGGCCCTCTGCAAACTTAGTGAGACCCTGTTTCAAAATGAGTAATAAAATAGGACTGGAAGTGTAAATTTAGAGGTAGAATACCCCTGGCGCGCGCGCGCACACACACACACACACACACACAACAGAGTCTCACGAAGTTGCTGAGGGCTTTGCCAAGAGGCTGAAGCTGTCCTCGAACCTGCAATCGTCCCGTCTGAGCACCTCAGGTGTTGGTGGCGGGCGCCAGCCTGCGGGCTCTTTAGTCTCCTCCTTAGGCAGAGTTGTTCCCGATTCCTGACTGTGCCCTGGACCGTGTGATGAGTGAAGGCCACATCTGCCCAGACCCGGCCGGCCTTGAACGCGGGGCAGCGTGTAGCTTTTCCCAAGATGCCCGGGCGCACAGATAGGAGTCCTCCAGCCCTGCTGTGCCTCTTCATTTTGTATTTTTATATTCTGAGATTCTGTCCCGTTAAGCTGTGTAATCTGATTGGCAAGCAGTCCCACTCCAAGGCGATGATGCAGCGGGAAGGGGTTCCTCCTTCCTCCTTCGCCAGCTCGGGGGTGTTTTCTGTTATGATTTTCAAAGTAGCAGTGTGAGCTTTATCTCGGCCACAGCCTCGCATTTTCTGCAGCCCCAGGACGTCAGGGTTGGTGCTCAGGGTGGACCCAGGGGGCATGCGCACTCCCTGCTCCCTGAGCCCGCCCCCTGGGTAATAGCATGCGCTCAGGTGCAAAAATGCACCCAGTCTCTTTCTTCGGGAGTGTGGGCATAAGTATAATTTCTACCAGATGAAGAGGCTCGGGCTTATTGCAAAGAATCTATCTTTTTGTGTGTGTGTGTGGTACTGAGGGTAGAACCCAGGGCCTTTTCTACCTCTGGGCCATACTCCCAGACCTATTTTATACTTTATTTGGAAACAGGGTCAGTAGCTGAGGCTGGCTTTGAACCTGTGCGATCCTCCTGTCTCAGCCTCCCAAGCGCTGGCTTACAAGCCTGAGCCACCACGCCAGGCTGGAAAGAATCTATCTTTACACACACATCTTCCGCCAAACTCCCCCACTTTCAGAAAGGAAAACCACGTCACCCTGAGTTGTCGGACGAGAGCCCCGGGCTTAACGTTGAGGGAGAGCCTCCCAGCACCTTCCTGGGGATCCCCCGCAGGCGATTGGTTACGGGCCCAGTGGTGTGAAGGCAGGAAGATAGGACGACACGCCCAGCCCAAGACCTCCGCCCACCTCCCCGACTGCGGGCCGGGGCCGCGGCCAAGAGCCTTCCTGTGTAGAAGAAAGCCCGCGTTCAGGGCCGAGAGCGGGTGGGCCCGGGGAGGGAGGGAGGGCTGCCCGCCCGAGTTTTCTTTGGCTGCCCCTGTCCGTGGGCTACTTGAATGGGGGCTTTGAGTTTGAGTTTTCCAAAGCCTTTTTGTTTAATTTAAGGACATTCATGTAGAAAAGGCAAGGGTATAGCCGGGCATGGTGATGCACGCTTGTAATCCCGGTACTTCGGAAGCTGAGACTGGAGGATTGCAGGTTCGTGGCCAGCCTCAGAAATTTACAGAGCCCCTGCTGCAAAATAGAAAAGAAAAGAAAAGAAAAGAAAAGAAAAGAAAAGAAAAGAAAAAAAAGCCAGGTGGTGGGGCACTCCTGTCATCCCAGTACTTGGGAGGCTGAGACGGGAAGAAAGCAGGTATGTGGACAGCCTCAGCTACTTAGTGAGGCCCTCTGCAACTCAGTGAGACCCTGTTTCAAAATAAAGAATAAAATAGGGGTGGGGGTGTAGCTCAGAGGTAGAATGCTCCTGGGTTCCGCCCCCAATCCCACACATGCACACACATGCACACATGATGTTTACACATGAGAACACGTAAGTCTACTACAATTTTTTTTCTTTATCGCTGTGCCGTGTTCCTCTGACTAGGAAACGCTTGCTGGTTTCCCTGGTTACTGGTAATTTTTCTGTTGCCAAGGGCAGTGAGTCTGTGCCTCTGAGACGGTGCACACTTCCTGGGGTAGATTTCTAGCCTCTCTGGCCCCTGACAGCTGTGCTTGGTTTGAATATTTGTTTTTTTGTTTGTTTGTTTGTTTGTTTATTTATTTATATTTTATTTATTGTGGTACTGGTTATTGAACCCAGGGGCATTTTACCTCTGAGCTACACCCCCCAGCCCTATTTTATATTTATTTTGAAACAGGGTCTCGCTAGGTTGGTGAGAATCTCACTACTTGCTGAGGCTGGCCTCGAACCTGTGATCCTCCTGTCTCAGCCTCAAAAGGACTGGGATTACAAGCGTGCGCCACCACGCCTGGCTTCAGTTTGAATTTTGATAGATACCAGCAGCTCCTTTTTTCTTTCTTTCACTGATGGAACGCAGGGGCATTCTACCTCCGAGCTACACCTCCAGCTCGATTATTTAGTCTTTTTCTGTTTTGAAACAGGGTCTGAGTTGCAAAGGGCCGCCTGTCCGCGAACCACGATCCTCCGGTCTCCGCCTCCCGAATGCTGGGATTACAAGCTAGCGCCACCACGCCCGGCTCACTTTTCTGAACAGACTTAACATTTTTACACCCACAGGCCACGTGACCACCATTCCTGTCTCTAATACTAACTTCCGTCTCTACCATATAGTTGTTTTTGGTCCTGGGGATGGAACCCAGAGGCATTCTACCTCCAAGCTACATCCCCAGCCTGATTTTATATTATTATTATTATTATTATTAGTAGTAGTAGTAGTAGTAGTAGTAGTAGTAGTAGTAGTAGTATTGCTACTGGGGTTCCTGGAAACCCTTCTACCTCCGGGCTACACTCCCAGACCTATTTTTTATATTTTATTTGGAAACAGGGTCTCCTAAGCCAGCGTGCGCGGCTGGCTTTGAACCTGCGCGATCCTCCTGTCTCCGCCTCCCAAGCGCGGGGATTACAGGCGTGCGCCGCCACGCCCGGCTTGATTTTATTTTTTATTTGGACACAGAGTCTCACTAGGTTGCTGAGAGCCTGGCTAAGTTGCCAGTGCTGGCTTTGAACCTGCGATCCTCCTGTCTCAAGTCCTGGGATTACAGACAAGTGCCACTGCGCCCGGCTTTACCAAGAAGTTATTATGATTCCTTTTTGGGGTTCATCTTATAGCTCTGATTTCCTAGGACCTGAGGGGGGGGGTCTGAAGAGCTCTCCCTGCTCCAGAGCCCAGGGAGTGGGCCCCGCCGTGCATTTTTGGGGCCGCGGCTAGTGACCTCGCTTCTCCGCTGGGCCTTCTCCTTTCCGTAACTCCAAGGCAGGGATCAGACCTGCTTTGCCTCCCAGGGAGATTAGACTGTACAGAAGGATTACAAGTGTGTGGAAATGCCCTGCATGTACCTAGTTTCTTGTTCGGATCTGACAACAGCTTAGTGAAATACGGCTGAGGCCCTGGAACCCTTCCTTCCTTCAGATAAGATATCTGGGCCATGGCAAAGGTTAGTCAGTCCTGCCGGGGTTCATGGCCCTGGCACAGAGGAGCCTGAAGGCCCAAGCTCCCTCATCCTTCAGTAGGGCATAGGAGGTGTGTGGGGAACTGGGCCTGTGCCGCACACCTCAAACCCCAGTCCTCGGGAGGCTGAGACAGGAGGATCACAGGTTTGAGGCCTGCAGCCTCAGAAATGTATCTAGGCTCTCAGCAACTGAGTGAGGCCTTGTTTCAAAACACAACAACAAAAAAATCTGGGCGTGGTGGCGCACACTTGTCATCCCAGCATTCGGGAGGCTGAGACCGGAGGGTCGCGGTTCGAGGACAGCCTCAGCTACTTAGTGAGGCCCTCTGCAACTCACTGAGACCCTGTTTCAAAATAAAGACTAAAAAATAGGGCTGAGGGGTGTTGCTCGGAGGTAGAATGCCCCTGGGTTCCATCCCCAGCAGCACACACGCACACACACGCACACACAAACACATGCATGCACGTGGGAAGCTTCGTGTCCCGTGGGTTTCTGGGCAAAGGTTAGAAACAAGGAACTAGAAAACAAACCTTAGGTTAATGTTAAAAAACAAAAAACAAGGCCGGGCGCGGTGGGCACGCTTGTAATCCCCGTGCTTGGGAGGCGGAGACAGGAAGATCGTGCAGGTTTGAAGCCAGCCGCGCTGGCGTAAGAGACCCTGTTTCAAAAAATATATATAAAAAATAGGTCTGGGAGTGTAGCCTGGAGATAGAAGGGCTTCCAGGAACCCCAGTGCCACCTACCACCAAACACACACACACACACACACACAAAAATCTCTCCTTGCAGGTTTGAGGACAGCCTCAGCAATTTAGTGAGACTCTTAGCATGTTAGGGAGACCTATTTCAAAATAAAATAGGGCAGTAGGTGTAGCTCAGAGGTAGAATGCCCCTGAGTTGAATTCCTACTCCAAAACAAAACAAAACAATCAAACTACCAAACAATATCCTGTATTTTATCTTATTTTCCTCCCCCACCCCAGTACTGAGGATTGAACCTACAGCTTTCTGCCTCTGAGCTCCACCCCTAGCCCTATTTTTTATTCTTTGATTTGTAACAGGGTCTCTCTGAGTTGCAGAGGGCCTCGCTAAGTAGCTGAGGCTGGCCACGAACCACAATCCTCCTTTCTCAGCCTCCCGAATGCTGGGATGACAAGTGTGCGCCGCCCCGCCCAGCTCTGCCAGGGTGTTTTTACTCCAATAGCTTTGTAACTTACACACCACCACATCTTATTAATATTACCTTCAAAACATTCCTGGAAGCAGGCATGGTGGCCCACGCTTGTAGTCCCAGGACCTGGGGGGCCGAGACAGGAGGATCGCAGGTTCCAGGCCAGTCTCAGCAAGTAGTGAGGCTCTCAGCAACCTAGTGAGACCCTGTTTCCAAATAAAAATAAAATACGATTAGGGGTGTAGCTTAGAGGTAGAATGCTGTGGGTTCAGTCCCCAATACCACAAATAAATAAAATAAGATAAGGACTTGGGGAATAGCTCAGGGGTGGACTACCCTTGGGTTCAATCCCCAGAACCACAAAAAACAAAAACCCCTGGAATCTGACCCCTTCTCACCAGCTCCGGCCCCGCGGCCTCCCCTGTCTACTGCTTGGACTGGTAGGGTCTCCTGTGCCCGTGGGCAGCCAGGGGCACCCTGCTAACCCACACCCAGCGCCGCTTCTCAGCTTCACGGATCATTCCAAGTGGACCCTGATGTCCTTTCTGCAGCCAGAGACCCCGCTGCCTGGTCTCCCTTCCTGTCCCACCTGCTCCATGGCTCCCACCGGCCGCACCATCTCCTGGGGCCTTGAGCTCCCGGGGCCTGTCCCCATCGCGGCTCTGCCTGAAGGGCTCCCAGATGTCCTCGTGGCATGACCTTGCCTCCCCAGCTGTGGTCCCCTCAAGCTCTGTTTGTGGGTTCTCTTTCTCCTGGCCGGGGAGGGGCAGGGCCTGTACTGTGACTCACTGCGGGGTCCCCGGTACTCAGGGTGGGTCCCGCACACTGTGGGAGTGCAGGTGAACGGGCCGCGCGTGTGCACTTGGAGACTGGGCTTCGGGGACCCTCCCGGCGCCTCATCCTGCTGGTCCCTGCAACAGGCCGCCGCCGCCAGCCAGACTCCGTGCCCTGTGGCGTCTCCTCTGCCCATCAGTTAGGAGGTGGGTTGATGGTAGATAACAGCTAATGGGTGCTTGCTCTACGCAGGCGTGGTGCAGGTGTTGACTAGTCGGGCTCGGGGCCTCCGTTTTACTGAGGAAAACAGACACCGGTAGAAAGTCGGCCCCCAGGTCGCACTGCTGAGAGTGTGTGAACCAGCCCCGCCTGGGTCCCGGCCCGGGTTTCTGGGTGGCCAGCTTGACGCGCAGGCCCGGCCCGGCCCGTGATCTCTTTGTGGCTCGGCCTGCTGGGTTATTGCTCTCCCAGTGGGCGGTGGGCCACCCTGGGCCTTCGTCCTTACAACCTCCCCAGGACTGCGGGCGCCCTCTGACCCCTGCACCCCTTTCTTTTTTGGGGGGATGGGGATGGAACCCAGGGGCATTCTACCTCCAACTGACACCCCAGCCCTATTTTTGGTCTTTTTTATTTTTTAAAAAATAGCCGGGCGTGGTGGCGCACGCTTGTCATCCCCGCACTTGGGAGGCTGAGACAGGAGGATTGCACGGGTTCGAAGCCAGCCTCAGCTACTTAGTGAGGCTCTCAGCAACTTAGTGAGACCCTGTTTCCAAATAAAATATTAAAAAAAAAAATAGGTCTGGGAGTATAGCCCCTGGGTTCCGCCCCCAGTACTACAAAAAATATATATATATTTGTGTGTTTGTGTGTGTGTGTGTTTGGGGATAGAACCCCGGGGCATTCGACCTCCAAACTACACCCCCTGTCCTATTTTTTATTCTTTATTTTGAAACAGGGTCTCACTGAGTTGCAGAGGGCCTCACTAAGTAGCTGAGGCTGGCCATGAACCATGATCATCCTGTCTCAGCCTTCCGAATGCTGGGACGACAAGCGTGCGCCACACGCCCGGCTTATATATCTTTTTTTTATTCTTTATTTTCAAACAGGAGCTCACTGAGCTGCAAAGGGCCTCACTAAGTAGGACTCTGCCTGGGACGGCCACTCGTGGGTGGCCCGCTCCTGTCCTGTCCAGGCGGTTCCAGTTCCCACCCGGGTCCTCTTCCTCTTTGTCCGCAGCTGGAGCGGCTATTTATAGCCCTCTGCACTTATTTCTGTTCCCTCTCTGCTTCTCAGGCACCGGCTGTCCCCGTGTCACGAGTGTGTGGGCATGTGCGCATGCGTGTGGGTGTGTGTCCACACATGCTGACAGCGTACATTTGTTTGCAGAAGCACTGACACGTGTGTGGGCACACACGTGTGCACATGTGTGTTCCTGTGTGCCACACATGGTGCTGTGTTTGTGCCCACACATGCCACGGTGTGTCCATGTGATCACACGAGTGTTGAGACAGGCACCGGAGTTGTACCTATACACACACATAAAAGCACATGCACACACGTACCGAGGTGTGTTTTTGTGTCACACCTGACCACATGTGTGTGTGGGCTGGCACAGCTGTGTCTGCACTCAGTGTGGACACGCGTGCATACACGTTTACACACACCCTCGCGTGTCACCGTGACTACGTGTGTGTTGGTGAGGCACAGTTGGTCTTTTTTTTTTTTTTCGGGTCTGGGGGTGGAACCCAGGGGCATTCGACCTCTGAGATACAGCTCCCGCCCTATTTTTTACTCTTTATTTTGAAACCGGTCTCACTGAGTTGCAGAGGGCCTCGCTAAGTAGCTGAGGCTGCCCGTGAACCGCGATCCTCCGGTCTCAGCCTCTTGAATGCTGGGATGACAGGCGTGCCCGCCACGCCCGGCCGCAGCGTGCCCTGATCACACGTGTTGACACGTGCTGCGCGCCTTCCCCCGCCGCCGTGCTCCTGCGCGTCCTGCTGGGTCCCCGCCGCCCGGCCAGCCTGGCACCAGGCGCTCCCTGTACCTGGATCTTCCTGTCCCAGGAAACTTCCCGGCCCTTCCTGGAAGGCGAGACGCTCCGTGCCTGCTGAGTCTCTTTGGAGCCGGCTCGGCTACCCAGAACCCATTTATTCTGGCCTCTGATGGCCAGATGGCGGAACCCGGTCCGCTGAGGCCAAGGCTGTGCTCGGTGGAGTCTCCCTGGACGGTCTCAAGCACCTGCCATGCCCCACGTGAATGCCGCGGTCAGCCAGAGAGGCCTGCGGTGGCCCTGAGCTGACGCTAGAACAGTCCTCCGAGTCCTGATCTCACTAGAGAAACCAGGCAACAGAGCAAAGGATTTCATTATTATTTATTTATTTTTGGTGGTACTGAGGTTCAAACCCAGGGGAATTCCATATCCGAACTACACTCCTAGCCCCCCCACCCCCCATCTTTTGCAGTTCTGGGAATGGAACCCAAGGGCATTCTACCTCTGAGCTACATAGACCTCCAGCCCTATTTTTTATTCTTTTTTGTTTTTGTTTTTGTTTTGTGGTACTGGGGTTCCTGGAAGCCCTTCTACCTCCGGGCTACACTCCCAGACCCATTTTTACATTTTTATTTGGAAACAGGGTCTCCTAAGCTAGCGCGCGCGGCTGGCTTCGAACCTGCGTGATCCTCCTGTCTCCGCCTCCCAAGCGAGGGGATGACGAGTGTGCGCCACCACGCCCGGCATATTCTTTTTTGTTTTTGAAACAGGGTCTCATTGAGTTGCGGAGGGCCTCACTAAGTAGCTGGGGCTGGCTGCGAACTGCGATCCTCGATCCTCCTGTCTCAGCCTCCCGAGTGCTGGGATGTGCCACCAAGCGTGCCACCAGGACCAACTTGATTTAATGGGTTTTGCCAAAAATAGAAATAACAAATGGGAAAGGGTCCCTTTGACTTCGCTGCCGCCCCCCCCCCCACACTTGGGAGGTCTGGTGGCCAAGGGCGTGGCGGGCATGGAAACCCAGCCCAGCTTGGTGGCTTGTCTGGCCATTTTCATCTCCAGGCCTTGGGTAGGATCAGAGCCCCAGCCCGGGCCTGGGCTTGCTCCCCCTCCTCCCTCCACCCCATCTTTCTTCCTGTTGCTGACGGTCTGGTGTTGGGAGGGGAAGTAGCCCTTGTGGCTGACCCTTGGCTGCTTCCGGGCATTATCAATAGAGTTCCTTCCACCTTCTCTGGAGGCTTCTAGAAGGACCCCCGAGCTGCTTGAGAGGCGCGGCCCCTTCGGGTTTGGCCTCTTGGTCCTCGGGCTTCAGGCCCTGATGGCTTCCCGGGTTCCACCACCCTGCTGGCGCTGGCTCATCCCAGCACACAGGTTAAAGGCCACCATGGCCGGGCGTGGTGGCGCACGCCTCGAATCTCAGCGCTTGGAAGGCTGAGACTGGAGGGTCGCAGGTGCGAGGCCTCAGCCACTTTGTGAGACCCTGTTTCAAAATAAGAATAAAGTAGGGCTGAGGGTATAGCTTGAAGGTAGAATGCCCCTGGCTTCACTTCCCAGTACTACAAAAAGTAAATAAAATAAAATAAATGGGATTAGGAGATGTAACTTAGCGGTAGAATGCCCCCAGGTTCAATCCCAGTACAAAAAATAAGAAGGCACCATGGCCCTGCCCACTCCCGCCTGGGTGCCCTGCAGCCCTGGTATTTCCCTTGAAGTCCGGCCTTGAGCCTCTAGACTGAGTCTGACCCCCAGCCCGGCTCCCCGGCCTCCTCTCCGCTCGGCCCGCAGCTGCTGGGGCCGTGGGTCGGGCCCTCCGCAGTTGGAGCCCATCAGAAAGTGTAATGGCTTCATCTTCACAATATGCCCCAAGAAGCCGGCCCTGAGGCCTGTGCCGGCCCGACCTCGCGCACCACCGCCCGGCCACTCTGGACACGCGCTGGCTCTGCAGCCTCCCGGGAGCTTTGCTCTGCTCACGCCGGCTTGGGGGCCGCCGCACCCTGGCCGGCTTCGCTCGCAAGTCCCCGGCCCTGCGCTCCCCACCCTGCCCTGTTTTCTCTTTTTCTTAGTACTGGAGATTGAGCCCAGGAATAGTCTACTGCCAAGCTATACCCCCAGCCCTTTTTGTTTTTATTTGTTTTTTCTTTCTTTCTTTTTTTTTTTTTTTTTTTTGTGGGGATGGAACCCAGGGGCCTCTACCTCCGGGCTATACCCCGGACCTATTTTTTTTTGGTAGTACTGGGGTTACTACCAAATTATATATATATATATATATATATATATATATATATATATATATATTTTTTTTTTTTTTTTTTTTTTTTTTTTGGTACTAAGAATGGAACCTAGGGGCATTCTACCTCCCAGCTCACCCCCAGCCCATTTTTTTTTTTTATTCTTTATTTTGAAACAGGGTCTCACTGAGTTGCAGAGGGCCTCACTAAGTAACTGAGGCTGTCCACGAACCATAATCCTCCGTCTCAGCCTCCCAAATGCTGGGATGACAAGCGTGCGCCACCACGCCCGGCTTTTTTAAATTCTGCAACAGAGTCCGATTGAGCTGCTGAGGGTCTTGGGAAGTCCCTGAGTCTGGCCTCAAACCTGCGATCCTCCAGATTCAGCCTCCCAGGTCCTGGGATGACAGGCGTGCTCCAGGGCGCCTGGCTCTGCTGTGTTTTTCTGTAGTCCTGAGGCACCATGCAGTTTTCCTGTGGATTCTGGAGGACAAAGACCTCAGAGTTTGAAGCTGTGCGCCCAGCACTTGGAATGATGCCCAGTGCTGACTCGTAGGTTCCCAAATATTTACTGAACTGATGTTTAAAAGACAGGTTGTCTCTCTGGGTGCTTGGGCTTCTGGTAGTTCACGGGCTGAGGCCAAGACTCAGGGTCTGTTCTCTGAGGTCGCCCCGGCCACCAGCCCACCCAGCGGCCGCCATGGTGTCTCCCTGGGGGCTGTCCTCTGTCCGTCCTGCTTCTCAGCTGCCTGTTTTGTCCATCAAAGCCAGAATGTTCTTTAAAATATGGGCATCAGCCGGGCGTGGTGGCGCACGCTCGTAATCCCCGCACTTGGGAGGCAGAGACAGGAGGATCGCGCAGGTTCGAAGCCAGCCATGTGCTGGCTTAGGAGACCCTGTTTCCAAATAAAAATGTAAAAATGGGTCTGGGAGTGTAGCCTGGAGGTAGAAGGGCTTCCAGGAACCCCAGTACCACCAAAAAAAAAAAAAAAAAAAAAAAAAAATATATATATATATATATATATATATATATATATAGGCATCAGAGTGGGGCGTGGTGGCGCACGCAGGAATCCCAGTGTTTGGGAGGCTGAACAGGAGGATCGCAGGTCCCAGGACAGCCTCAGCAAGTAGTGAGACTCTCATTAACCTAGTGAGACCCGGTTTCAAAATTAAAAAAAAAAAAAAAAAAAAAAAAAAAAATAGCTGGACGTGGTGGCACACACTTGTCATCCCAGCATTTGGGAGGCTGAGACTGGAGGATCGCGGTTCACAGCCAGCCTCAGCTACTTAGACCTTTTTGCAACTCAGTGAGACCCTGTTTCAAAATAAAGAATAAAAGCTGGGCGTGGTAGCGCACACTTGTAATTCCAGCATTTGGGAGGCTGAGACAGGACGACAGCCTGAGCTACTTGGTGAGGCCTTCCGCAACTCTAAATTAAAGAATAAATTATAGGGCTGGGGGTATAGCTTGGAGGTTTTTTTCTGTAGAGGTAAAATGCCTTGGGTTCCATCCTCAGTACAAAAAAATAAAGAAAAAGGAAGACAGAAGGAAAGAGAAAGAAAAAGTAAGGGAAGGGGGGAGGAAGGAAAGAAGGAAGATGGTACCAATGGCCAGGCAAAGTGGAGTGAATGCTCCTTGGCTCTGATTGGCTGGGATTGGGTCATGTGCTCATCTCTGAACCAATCACTGAGACTCTAGAAATGGACTGCTGTGATTGGTCAGGCTGGGGTCTCAGGGCCCTTAGCAGACACAGGAGAGCAGTTGTTCTCCAAACCATAGGGACTCAGGTGGGAATGCAGTGGTGCCCTAAAAACAGAAAGGGGCCCCTCCACCCCAAAGGGGGTCTCCCCTTCATCCCACCTCTCACTATTACACGATTATAGAGTACTTTCATTGGCTATGTCTAGGATCTCTGTAGAGGTGGTGGCTTATCAGCTAACGGCTTTTCTGTGTGTGTGTGTGTGTGTGTGTGTGTGTGTGTGTGTGTGTGTGTGTGTGTTACTGAGGGTGGAACCCAGGGGCCTTCTACCTCTGGGCTACACTCCCAGACCTATTTTTTATATTTTGTTTGGAAACGGGGTCTCACTAAGTTGCTGAGGCTGGTTTCGAACCTGTGCGATCCTCCTGTCTCAGCCTCCCAAGCGTGGGGATGACAAGGGTGTGCCACCACGCCCGGCTAGCTAAAGGGTTTTCTAATAAGGGGAGTTCTCCAAGCCTTAGACTGTGACATCTGGGACTACTTGGCTGTCGCTTGCGTGGTTCTTTTATTTTTCCTTTGGGAAAACCAGAGCCTAAAGGAAGCGGAGATGGCTCCGAGCTGGAGACGGCCGGGCTTTGGGCGCTGGCCGGCCAGGCTGTTCCAGGCCGGGAATGTGGGCGCTGGCAAGTCGCTGGTGGAGTCCCGGGGGCCCCATGTTCAGCCTGCCTGGACACACCCCGGCCCCAGGTCCGGGCAGAGGAGGTGTGTTTTGACAAAGTGGGAGAGATGTCATGGATGGGTGTGCAGAGGTCAGGCTCTGTCTACCTGGGGGGAGGCTCTGGGGGCACCGGGGATGGGCTGAGCGGGACGGGCCAGGACTTGGCGACCTTTGTTACACTCTGCGGGTACGGCTGCGGGGGAGGCTTCTGGAACCCTTGCTGCCTGGTTATGTATGTGTTTATTTATCTGAGGTACTAGGGATGGAGCCAAGAGGTATTCTACCTCTGAGCAACACCTCCAGCCCTAGATTGTATTCTTAATTCAAAACAGATTATTTATTTTGCAGTACTGGGGATGGAACCCAGGGGCATTCTACCTCCGAGCTACACCCCCAGCTCTATATTTTTATTCTTTATTTTGAAACAGGGTCTCACTGAGTTGCAAAGAGCCTAAGTAGCTGAGGTTGTCCTCGAACCGCCAGCCTCCTGTCTCAGACTCCCAAATA
The DNA here is from genome assembly GCF_963383645.1 of Muscardinus avellanarius. Lineage (NCBI taxonomy): Eukaryota > Metazoa > Chordata > Mammalia > Rodentia > Gliridae > Muscardinus > Muscardinus avellanarius. The sequence goes on along the minus strand of NC_137807.1, from coordinate 3,089,148 downwards.
CTGGGATTACAAGCATGCGCCACCATTCCCGGCTAATACAGGTTTTTTTATTTTTTTATTTTTATTTTTATTTTATTTATTTATTTATTTTTTTTTGGTGGTATTGGGGGTGGAACCCAGAGGCTTTCTACCTCTGGGCTATACTCCCAGACCTTTTTTTATATTTTATTTGGAAACAGGGTCTCACTAAGTTGCTGAGAGCCTCACTAAGTAGCTGAGGCTGGCTTCGAACCTGTGCAATTCTCCTGTCTCAGCCTCCCAAGCGCGGGGATTACAAGCGTGCGCCACCACGCCCGGCTTATTTTTTTATTTTTTATTTTTTGCGGGTCTAGAGATGGAACCCAGAGGCATTTGACCTCCGAGCTATACCCTCTGACCTATTTTTATTCTTTAATTTGAAACAGGCTCTCACTAAGTTACGGAGGGCCTCACTGAGTAGCTGAGGCTGTCCGTGAACCGCGATCCTCCAGTCTCAGCCTCCCGAATGCTGGGATGACGAGCGTGCCCACCACGCCCGGCTCAGGTTGTTTTAAGTTGTGGAGGGCCTCACTAAGTTGCTGAGGCTGGCCTCCAGCCTGCCATCCTCCGGCCTCCCAAGCCCCGGGATGACAGGCGCGCCTGGGTGGACCTCTGCACAGGTGGAGGCGTTGGTCCACGCCCGTCCTTAGAGGGACAGCTCGGCCAGCGCCACCTTCCCCTGGCTGTTTTTAACATCTTCTCCCAGACGCCCCCACGGCCCCGTAGACAGGTCCACAGAGGGCCTTTTACTGCTTGGACGCCCCCCTGTCCCTGTCAGCACTGTCTGGGAGCTTGTGAGATCTTCCAACGGCCAGGGGTTATCTGATTATCTGATTATCACGCTCTGATTCTCTGGTTCACCCAACACCCTGCAGCGTGGGTGTGCCAGCCATTCCCAGGGATTCGCCTGAGAGCCAGCATTTGTGGGGGTGTCCAGCAGCTTCCCCCACCCCATGGCTTGCTTTATTTATTTATTTATTTATTTATTTATTTATTTATATATCTATATTGTACCAGGGGTGCAACTCAGGGGCATTCTACCTTGGAGCTAACCCTTTTTTTAATCTTTTTTTTTTTTTTTTTTTTTTTTGCAGTACGGGGGATGGAACCCAGGGGCATTGTACCTCCAAGCTACACCCCCAGCTCTATTATTTTTATTCTCTACTTTTGAAACAAGGTCTCACTGAGTTGCAAAGAGCCTCACTAGGTAGCTGAGGCTATCTGTGAACCACGATCTCAGCCTCCTGAATGCTGGAATGACAAGTGTGCCACCATGCCCGGCTAATTTTTTTTTTTTTTTTTTTGGTGGTACTGGGAGCCCGGGCCCTGCGACCTGCCAAGGACTGGTCCACTGGCGGTGGAGCCTCAAACCAGGCACATCCAGGAGTTCCTAACTTTTTTTTGGCACTGGGAATTGAGCCCATAGGCATTCTACCTCTGAGCTACACCCCCAGTTCTATTTTTTATTTTATTTTATTTTATTTAGTTAGTTAATTGGTTTGTTACTTATTTTGTGGTACTGGGGATTGAACCCAGAGGAATTGTACCTCTGAGCTACACCTCCAGCCCTATTTTTTTATTTTTTATTTTTTGGCCATACTAGGGATTAAACCCAGAGGCATTCTATCCCTAATAAGTTTCCAAGAGTCTTGCTATAGCGCCAAGCCTGGCCTTGAACCTGTGATCCTCCTGTCTCAGCCTCCCAAGTTCTGGAATTACAAATGCATGCCACCACACCCGGCTCTAATTTTTGTTTTGAAACAGTCTCACTAGGTGTTGAAAGTCTCAACCGCTAAGGCCGGCCTTGAGCCTGGGAGAGGTACACACCACCACGCTTGGCTTAATTTTTTATTTTGAAACAGGATGTCGCTAAGTTGCTGAAGCCGGCTTCCAATCTGCCATCCTCCTGTCTCAGCCTCCTAAATACTGGGATTACAGGTGTGTGCCACCGTGCCCAGCTAAGGTTTCGGTTTCTGTTCTTTCTTTCTTTTTTCCTAGGGATTGAACCCAGGGGCGTTCTTCCTCCAAGTTACACCCCCGGCACTATTTATTTTATTCTTGATTTTAAGACAGGGCTTCACTGAGTTGCAAAGGACCTCACTAAGTAGCTGAGGCTGGCCGCAAACCTGCCATCCTCCTGTCTCAGGCTCCCGAATCCTGGGATTACGATTGTGCACCACCACACCCGGAGTCTTTTTATTTTTTAATTTGGAAACATGGTCTCACTAAGTTGGTGGGCGCTGGCCATTGGTCTCACTAAGTTGGAGGCGCTGACCTCCTGTCTCAGCCTCCCAAGGACTGGTCCACTGCACCCGGCCTCTATCCCGAGGCTGCAAGTGGACATGGATTTGGGGAGTGTGTGTGCACGTGTGTGCACGTGTGTGCATGCACTCTGCTCGCTGCCTTGCAGGACTCTGCATTCCTCCAAGTCCAGCTCCCACTTCTTGGTTCTGTGCACACGTGATTTCCTCCTGAAACCCAGTGTCCTCCCGCGCCTGGCGCCATTTTCCCCGGCTCACCGCTGAAGACCATCTGGTGCCACCATGTGACATCTGGTCACTCAGGAGCCCAGGGTGCTGGGCAGACAGCCCCGCTGGCAGGACAGTGTAAGTTTTAGAACGTTCACATCAGGACAGACACGACGCGCTAAGAGCCGAATAGGAAGGAGGGCACTTTCTAGAAAGACAAACAGGAGAGCGCCTCCCCCACTGGCCCTTGCCCCAGCGGAGACTTGGGTTAATAGCTCCCTGTTCCTTCCTGCGAAAAACATGTTTGTGTCCACAGAGGGGACCCAGCACAGGGGCGCGCGGCCAATGTGACTTCCAGCACCGCGGCCGGCACCAGACGCAAATCGCATCCCTCTCATCCGAGCCGGGGCCTCTCTGGCCTCCCTGCTGGCCTCGCATTTCCACCAGCAGAGACGGGGTGAACGACATGTGCAGCTCTGCCTCCGGACCTTCTAGAAAGACCTTCCGGCAGGGGCAGCGGCTTCCAGAGCATTCTTGGCATTCTTGGGCTTATGTTAGTTTCCTGGGGCTGCCGTGATCGGTTACTACTGTTCTGCTGGCTTAAGACAGCTGAGTCTTGCCAGGTATGGTGGAGCACCCTTGTCATCCCAGCACACTCGGGAGGCTGACAGGAGGATCTGGGTTTGCGGCCAGCCTCAGTAACTTAAGTGAAGCCCTTCGCAACTCAGTGGGACCCTGTTTGGAAATAAAGAATAAAATTTAGGTCTGGGAGTGTAGCTTGGAGGTAGAATGACCCTGGATTCCATCCCTAGTTCCGCTACGAAAATAAACAAACAAACATAAAAAACAGCTGAGACTTGTTCTCTAGCAGATCTGAAGGCCAGAAACCTGGAATCAAGGTGTCCTGCCAAGGCTAAAAGAATAAAAAAAAAGGGGCTGGGGGTGTAGCTCGGAGGTAGAATGCCCCTGGGTTCCATTCCCAGTACCTGCCCACCAAAAAAAAAGAAAGGAAGGAAGGAAGGAAGGGAGGGAGAAGAACAAAAGAGAGAAAGAAAGAAAGAAAAAAGAAAGAAAAAAGAAAGAAAGAAAGAAAGAAAGAAAGAAGGAAGGAAGTCGGGCACATGCCTGGAATCCCAGTACTTGGGAGGCTGAGACAGGAGGATCGCAGGTTCAAAGCCAGCCTACACAACTTAGCGAGGCCCTATTTCCAAAGAAGAAATAAAATCAGGCTGGGGGTTTAGCTCGGCGGTAGCATGCCTCTAGGCTCAATCCCTAGTGCCACACACACACACAAAATAAATAAAGCAAAGTGGTCTAGGGTGTAGCTCAGTGGTAGGATGTCCCTGGGTTCAACCCCCAATACCCCCCAAAAAAGGAAAGAAACCGACTTCAGTTGTGGCTCTTATCTCTGGCCGTGCCCTAGCCTTCCGAGCCTCAGTTTCCCCAGATAGAAGGTCGGAGCGCTGTGGGCGGGGGTCTTTGCTCAGGTCCGGGGGTCCGGGCTGCTTCCCCCGCAGGCAGGGCCCCTCAGGCCTGGGACGGGAGCTGGAGGCAGCTGTGACCCTGGACGGGCAGCGGCCTTGGGACGAGCTGCCCGCGCTCACTGTCTCCGCAAGATGCCAGGCTTGACGTGGCAACCGCCAAGGTCCACGTCTGCGTGCGGAGAGGCCTGGAGCAAGGTAAATGGCCACAGTCATCATGCATCAGGGTCCCGGGGAGGGGCCGGGATGCAGAAATCGAGGCTGCTGGGGGGAGAGACAGCCTCCAGCCCCGAAACCCTGGACCCATGAGCCCTGTGGGGAGGCCGTGGAGGCCGCCAGGGTCTGCAGCACCTGGACACATTAAATGGGTGGGTTTGATTTGTGGATGATTATTATTATTATTATTATTATTAATTATTGCGGTACTGGGGATAGAACCCAGGGGCATTCTACCTCCGAGCTACACCCCCAATCCTATCTTTTATTCTTTAGTTTGAAACAGGGTCTCACTGAGTTGCAAAGGGCCTCCTCGCTAAGTAGCTGAGGCTGGCCATGAATTGTGATCCTCCTGTCTCAGCTTCCTAGGTACTGGGATTACAGGCCTGTGCCACCCTGGGCTTAGTTTTTATTTCAAAACAGGGCTTTACTGAGTTTCTGAGGCTGGTCTAGAACCTGTAATCTTCCCATGTTAGCCTTCCAAGAACAGTCATGAGCCCCATGCCCAGATATGTAAGCAGCTTATATGTATGTATGTATGTATGTATGTATGTATGTATTTTGGTAGTGGAGACTGAACCCAGGGGCAGCCTACCTCCAAACTACGCCTCCCTCTCCCAGTTCTTTATTTTTTAGTTTGGAACAGGGTCTCGCTGAGTGGCTGAGGCTGGCCCTCCGAAGTCCAGAGAGATTAAATCACTTTCTCTAAGACCCAAGCCCAGCAAAGGCAGAGGGTCTGAAAACTGGGTCTGACCCCAAAGCCCTGCTGTAAGCGCTGCGTCCCTGCATCCCATTGGCTAGGAAAAGACTCACACCAGGCATGGATGGGGAGAGCCGGAGCCCAGGCAGGGTCAGGCAGCCCTGACCTGGCCCAAGGTGAAGGAAGCTTGACCTCTCGCTCCAGCCTCGGGGCAGGGCGCATCCTGACCCCTGGGTCACTGCTAGGGTGAGAGGTCAGCTGGCCACCCACAGATGGCCTATCTGGCCGGCACTGTCCGCCTTTGCAGACCAGGGGCAGAGAATAACCTTCCAGAACACCTGGGTCCTCACTGTAGCCAGGAGAACAGCTGGGCCCCGCCCGGCCTCCCTCCGCTCTACTTGCAGGCCCGGGGCCCACGGCAGCTGACACCTGCCTCTACCCACCCCGGACGCCAAGGGTGGCCGTGCGCGTTTACACGGAAACAGGGTCTCACTGGGCTGCTGACAGTCTTACTGCTTGCTGAGGCTGTGGTGGGCACGCTCGTCATCCCAGCACTCGGGAGGCTGAGACAGGAGGATCGCGGTTTGTAGCCAGCCTCAGCTACTTAGTGAGGCCCTCCACAACTCAGTGAGACCCTGTTTCAAAATAAAGAATAAAAAAAATAGGGCTGGGGGTGGAGCTTGGAAGTAGACTGGGGGTATCTCTCAGAAGTAGAATGCCCCTGGGTTTCACTCCTAGTACTGTCCTCCCCCCCCAAAAAAAAAGGAAGGAGAGGAGAGAGAGAAAGATAGAGGGAAGGAGGGAGGCAGAAAGGAAGGCAGGCAGGCAGGCGGGCGGATGGAACCCATGGAGGGAGGCTCTGCCCTGCCAGCATCCCACACGAGGCTGCGGCCCCTTGGAGGGAAAGTACCAACACCTGGCCCTCAGTTCCTGGCCGCCCGGTGCCCTGACCCGCCACACACAGCCCCGAGCGCCGCCTCCTCCGGTGGCCACGCTCGGTGACCCGGGACACACAGCTGTCTGTGGACGCCCGCATCCCCGGAGGTTGGTTGCTAAATCGGCCTCCGCGCTCACCACGGCCACAGCTCAAGAACACAGCGCGCGGCCGCCAAGACCTTGGAGACCCAGCGGGGCGGCGTGGGAGGCAGGGGCCCCGTGTAGCTGACTTTGCCCAAAGCTGGGTGTGCCGACCGCCACCGCCCTGACCTGGGCCGCCTTCGGCCAACCAGCACCCGGTGTCCCTTTGTGACACCCCCTCCCTGCCACAGCTGTTCTTTTATTTATTTATATATTTAATATTTTGTAATACTGGGGATGGAACCCAGAGGCATTCTACCTCCAAGCTATGTTCCCAGGCCCGTTTTTAAAAATTCTTTATTTTGAAACAGGGTCTCACTAAGTAGCTGAGGCTGGCCAAGAACCTGCGATCCTCCCGTCTCAGCCTCCCAAGTACTGGGATTACAAGCGTGTGCCACCATGCCCAGCTATTTTATTTTATCTTTTGATAGTGGAGGTGGTACCCAGGGGCATTCTGCCTCCGAGCTCCCCCTGCACCCCTATTTATTTTTTATTTGGAAATAGAGTCTCACTGAGTAGCCGAGGCTGGCCAAGAACCTGCGATCCTCCTGCCTCCGCCTCACGCATGAACGGGCTGCCGCTCAGCCGTTTCTAAGTAGCTGAGGCTGGCCAAGAATCTGGGATCCTCCTGTCTCAGCCTCCCAAGTACTGGGATTACAGGCGTGCGCCGCTACGCCCGGCTTCCTCTCTCGACAGACACCCAGGGCTGGGCTGCTGGGCTGCCAGGTGCAGACGTGTTCTGCCGGAGAGGACTTTGTCCATCCGGAAGGCAGGAGTTCTGCCGGGCACTTGGCCCTGTGGTACCAGACTCTGAATGAGCCCGGTGGACCCTTGGTCAGGCTGGAATGACAGAATGACGTTCTCAGCCGGGCTCCTGTAGGATGGACTTCAGTAAGTTGGACGTTCACAGGGCTGTGCAGAAATATCCCAGCAAAGCGGCTGGGAGTGGTGGGGCTTGCGGCACCCTGGGCGGTGTGTCTGTCTCGGCTCCAGCTGCGGCCACGCGAGGACGGGCGGCGCTGGCAGGTCGCCCGGGCTTTCAAGGGAAGTCAGGAATCTGGGATTTATCTCTTAGATTGCGTGTGTGTGTGTGTCTGTGTTTAACTGGAGATTGAACGCAGGGGTATTCTACCTGTGAGCTATACCTCCCAGCCCTTTTTTATTCTTTTATTCTTATTTATTTATTTTGTGGTACTGGGGATGGAACCCAGGGGCATTCTACCTCCGAGCTCCACCCCCAGCCCTATTTCTTATTCTTTATTTGGACACAGGGTCTCACTGAGCTGCAGAGGGCCTCACTAAGTAGCCGAGGCTGTCCGCGAACCACGATCCTCCTGTCTCAGCCTCCCCAATGCTGGGATGACGCATGCGCCACCACGCCCGGCTCACCGTCAACACTTTTAGGATACCGGGTGAGGGGAAGTCCTCCCCCTGGCGCGCCGGGCCCTGGCTCTGAGAGGCAGCAGGCTCCGTCTGTGTGGGGGGGTCTTTCCTGGCGGCGGCCGGGGGGGTATAAAAAACTTTTAAGTGGGTTTTAAGGGCCTGTTATTGTGGACAATTTAAAGCATAAATAAAAAGAGAAAGAACACAGCTCAGGCCGGGTGCTCTCCGGCCTGCCTGGCGCACGCACATCCAGTCTGGAATCTTCTCCATTTGGGGGGTGTAGCTCGAGGTAGAATGCCCCAGGATCCCATCCCCAGTACTGCAAAATAAATAAATAAATAAATATAAATAAATAAATAAAGACCCAGCACTACCCGGGCTCCCGAGTGTGGGAACCCTTACACTTGCCCACCGGGCCCCCAGCACGGCAGGGGAGTGCAGCTCAGTGGTCAGCACAGGCGTGCGCCCCCCCCCCCTCCCCCCGCTGCATCTGTCCCCTGGAAGCTTTGAGGCTGCAGTTGGCAGGACCCCGGGTTCTTGAGGGTTTTGGGTGGGGCTGCGTTTTGTTTCTCACGCACAGCTGTCCTGGAAATCCCTGCCAGGGGTCAGGCAGGGCTGGCCCAGGGCAGGAAGATTCCCAGGTTCCCTCTGGAGAACAAAGGGCCCCTGCTGGGCCACTTGAAAGCAGGTCTGCCCCTGGCTCCACCGAAATACAGCAGGACATGCAGCAGGACATGCGCCACCGCGGGCCTGGTTGCAAGACCCTGTCTTGAAATAAGAAATAAAATAGGAAGCCGGAGCCAGGCGTGGTGGCGCATGCTTGTCATCCAGCACTTGGGAGGCTGAGACAGGAGGATCGCGCAGGTTCGAAGCCAGCCTCAGCTACTTAGTGAGGCTCTCAGCAGCTTAGTGAGACCCCGTTTCCAAATAAAGTATAAAATAGGTCTGGGAGTACAGCCTGGAGGTAGAAAAGCCTCTGAGTTTCACCTCCAGTATCACAAAAAAAAAAAAAAAAAAAAGGAAGCCAGGTGTGGTTGGAGCACGCTTGTCATCCCAGCGCTTGGGAGGCTGAGACAAGAGGATCGCAGGTTCATGGCCAGCCTCAGTTACTTAGTGAGGCTCTTTGTAACTTAGTGAGATCCTGTTTCAAAATAAAGAATAAAAAATAGGGCAGGGGGTGTAGCTCGGAGGTAGAAGGCCCCTGGGTTCAATCCCTAGTACCACAAAAAATAAAATAGGGCTGTAGTATAGCTCAGAAGTAGAACACCCCTAAGTTCAATCCTCAGTAACATACACACACGCACGCGTACACACACACACACACACACACACACACACGCAGTCCAGCATGGTGGTGCCTGCCTGTTATCTCAGTACTTGGGAAGCTGAGACAGGACAGCCTCAGCAAGTTGGGGAGGCTCAAATTAGACCCTGTTTCCAAATAAAATAAAAGGGAGCTGCAGGTCTGGTCTCGTTTCCCTGTGGCTGAACGAATCTGGCTCCTAAATATACTCGACTCACCGGCTGGGATGGTGACTTTATTTTATTTGCTTATTTATTTATTTGCAGTACTAGGGATGCAACCCAGAGGCATTCTACCTCCAAGCTACACCTGTAGCCCTACTTTTTATTCTATATTTTGAAACAGGGTCTCATTAAGTTGCGGAGGGCCCCACTAAGTAGCTGAGGTCATCCTCCAACCTGCAATCCTCCTGTCTTGGCCTCCCAAGGCCTGGAATGACAAGCGCGCCATGCCAGGCTGGGGTGGTGACGACTTCAGACTTGAAGGAGTTCCCTTATGTGAGTATCTCGGGGAAGATGGCCCCTGCAGGACTGCGGGTGCCAAGGCCCTGTGCCAAACTTGCCTGGCATCTGGAGAACCCGGAGCCAGAGCAGAGAGCGAGTCGGGAGTGAAGGGAGCTGGGGTTTGAATGGTTACAGGAGTGAGGTTGCCCAAGACCTCATCGGCGGCTGCCAGGAATCTGGATTCAATTGGAAGGTAAATAGGGAGCCATGGGAGGGGATTGAGCAGAGGTCTGATACAATCTGGCTTGCATCTTCAAGCCGTAATTCTGTGGGGAGAGCTGGCCAGGGGGAGAGGATGAAAGGAGTACTGCACCGGTCCCAGCAAGTGGCAGTGGGGGCAGGGATGGTGTTGGGGTGAATTGGCAGGCTTGAGGCGCATTGCGGAGGGAGAGCGGCCAGTTGGTGCTGAAGGTGAGAGGGACCCGAGGAGACAAGGGTAGCTTCACCTCTGCGCTTAAGCAACGTCCCATTGTCTCAGCAACATATGTGCGCTGCTTGTAAAAAGTATTGCAATATTTTTTCTCCTTTATATTTTATTTTATAGTACTGGGGATTGAGCCTAGGGGTATTCTACCTCCCAGCCCCTTTTCCCCTTTTTAAAAAATATTTTAGAGCCAAGCGTGGTGGTGCACACTTGTAATCCCAGCATTCGGGAGGCTGAGACAGGAGGATCATGGTTCGAGGACAGCCTCAGCTACTTAGTGAGGCCCTTTGCAACTCAGTGAGACCCTGTTTCAAAATAAAAAACAAACAATAGGACTGGGAGTGTACCTCGGAGGTCGAATGCCCCTGGGTTCCATCCCCAGTACTGGAAAAAAAAAAAACCAAATTGGTTTTATTTTTTTATTTTTTATTTTTTGGTGGTACTAGGGTTCCTGGAAGCCCTTCTACCTCCGGGCTACACTCCCAGACCTATTTTTACATTTTTTTTTTTTTTAAATTTGGAAACAGGGTCTCCTAAGCCAGCGTGCGCGGCTGGCTTCGAACCTGCGCGATCCTCCTGTCTCTGCCTCCCAAGCGCGGGGATGACGAGCGTGCACCACCACGCCCGGCTACCAAATTGGTTTTAAAACAGGGTCTAGCTAATTTGTTGAGAGTCTCACTAAATTGCTGAGGTTGGCCACAAACCTGGTATCCTCCTGTCTCAGCCTCCCAAGTACTGGGATTACAAGCGTGGGCCATAACGCCGAGCTGAACCCAGAGACGTTCTACGTCCAAGTTATACCTCAATCCAGTTTTTTGTTTGTTTGTTTGTTTTGTGGCACTGGGGACATTCTACTTCCAACCTATACCCCCAGCCCTATTTTTTATTCTTTATTTTGAAACAGGGTCTCACTGAGTTGCCAAGGGCCTCACTAAGTAGCTGAGGCTGGTTAAGAACCACAATCCTCCCGTCTCAGCCTCCAAAATGCTGGGATTTCAAGTGTGCACCAGCACGCCCGGCTCTTGATTTTATTTCTTATTCGAAACAGGGTTCGTTCAGCTGCCAAGGTGCTTCTGAACCTGTGATCCTCCATCTCAGCCTCCCAAGCACTGGGATTACAAACTTGTGTCACCACGCCCGGCTCAGCCCGGCTCAACTGGATTATTCATTCCAATCATTGTTACTAGCCTCTGTGCGCTGGGGCTCCAGGCTTTCTTCACCACCCTTCCTCCTGTCCCTGCCGCCATGTCCTGGAAACCGCCCTTAGCGGGCTCCCCATGGCTGGACAGGGTCACAGTGTCTGACTTCAGTCAGGGTTTGGCCTTTTGTCCGGCAAGTTTGGTTTTTCTCCTCCTTCTCCTCCTCTCCTCCTCTCCTCCTCTCCTTCTCCTCCTTCTCCTCCTCTCCTCCTTCTCCTCCTTCTCCTCCTCTCCTCCTTCTCCTCCTTCTCCTCCTCTCCTCCTCTCCTCCTCTCCTTCTCCTTCTCCTCCTCTCCTCCTTCTCCTCCTTCTCCTCCTCTCCTCCTCTCCTCCTTTTCTCCTTCTCCTCCTCTCCTCCTCCTTTTGCTTTCTTTTGTGGAAGTAGGAATGGAATCCAGGGACATTCTACCTCCGAGCCACACCCCTAGCCCTATTTTTATTCTTTTTTTTGTGGTACTTGGGTTGGGACCCAGAGGCATTCATTTGACCTCCGAGCTACACCCCCTGCCCTATTTTTTATCTTTATTTTGAATCAGGGTCTCACTGAGTTGCAGAGGGCCTCACTAAGTAGTAGCTGAGGCTGTCCGCGAACCCGGGTCCTCCTGTCTCAGCGTCTCGGATGCTGGGTTTACAAGCGTGCGCCACCGCGCCGGCTGGCTTTCTCCTTGGGCATCCCACAATTCTTTTGCCGCCCTCTTACACACATGCAGATTCCCCTGGGGCAAGGTTTTGAACCTTGAGATAGTTGCTTGTGAAATAACCCAGATGGGCTAGATCTGGCATTTCACCGAGGAACGGGGGAAGAATTTCAAGGCAGGAAACACCCTTGGTGGAACGGAGGTCACATCACACGGGAAGGAATTCTTTTGTGAAGCTCCTGGCAGGTGGCGGGCAGCGTGTGGAAGCTGGTGAGCTGCTCTGGGTGCCAGGCCAGGGCCCCACGGGGCCACAGGGCTTTGCTGAAGTTCTGACCTGTCTCCGAAACACCTCCGACATCCAGCTGGCTCACCTGAGCTGCCCGGGCATTGCGTTGCTAAACCACCCCGCCCACACTTGGCTTTTCTCGGGTGTCTTAATTTTTGCCTATCTTGGGAAATCGCATCTCTTGTTAACTTGTACTAGCGGCAAGCCGGGTGTGGTGGTGCACACTTGTAATCCCAGTACTTGGGAGGCTGATAGGAGGATCGCAGCTTCGCAGCCATCGTGAGACCTAATTTCCGAATAAAACATAAAATAGGGTTCGGGATATAGCTCAGAGGTAGGATGCCCCTGGGCTCCACCCCCAGTACCACAAAGATAGATAAATAAATAAATAAAGGAATTAAAATTTTTTTTTTCTACCTCCAAGCAACACTCCCAGTCCTTTTTTTTTTCCCCCCTCGGGTCTGGGGATGGAACCCAGGGGCATTCTACCTCCGAGCTACACCCCACTGCCCTATTTTTTATTCTTTATTTTGAAACAGGGTCTCATTAAGTTGCAGAGGCCTCACTAAGTAGCCGAGGCTGGCCACAAACCACGATCCTGGTAGCTGAGGCTGGCCTTGAGCCTCCCAGGCATTACAGTCACACCTGGCCAACTCCTATTTTAATACCCAGCTCAGGGGTCCTGTCCTCCAGGCAGCCTCTCCCCTTCCCTTGGAAGGGACCCAAAGGTACTATTTGGCTGGGGCCGGGGAGTGGCTGGTGTCCAGCGGGTTCACCTTGGCATTCTCTCCCCACTCTGTCCCAGGCTGCGGTCTTTGTCCTTGGGAGGGGGGCACGGGGACAGAATCACAGGTCAGCTGTGTTGGGCACCAGGCTGTGGGCTTCCCCCTCTCCTGTTATCTAATCAGTGGTGGGTCCAGATGTCTCTGATGTGCTGTGACGGAGAAAATGAGCCTGCCCTTCAAAGCAGGGTAAAGTCCGCCCCCTCCACGGGGTGGGGCTTCTGGGGAAGGTCACATGGGGCCAGGGATTGCATGGCTGGCCTTCCCGATGTTCTGGGTCTACCAGACCCCGTTCTTGCCCCGTGAGGACTCTCTGAGGCCTTGGGGCAGTGTGCGAGGTGGACACTGTCCATGTACCCATTGTACAGATGGGGAATCAGAGCCAGCAACACCCAGGGTCCCCGGGTCCCAGGACTGAGCTGGGTCTGCAAGCACTGGGGAGCGGAGGGAGCCAGGAGCCCCTTGTGTTGGAGCGAGACGGACACGAGGCCGTCCTGTGACTGATTGTTTCAGCCCAATTCATTCCAGACCCGGGGGCCTCAGGCCAAGGGAGATGGAGTCTTGGGGTCCTGAAGGCTGTGCGGCCCAGCTCCCCGGCTCAGGAACTGGACTGGGGAGGCAGGGGTGAGGGGAGCTTCGCTTGTGCTTCTGTTGTGGTGGTATTGAGGATGGAGTCCAGGGGCATCCCAGCTGTGAGCTACATTCCCATCCCTAGTTTAATTTAATTTAATTTAATTTAATTTTTGGTGGCACTGGAGAGTGGACCCTGGGGCATTCTTCTGGGCTATACCCCCCCAGCCTTATTTTAATTTTTAGTTTGAAAAAAACTTTAGCTAAGTTGCTGAGGGCCTCACCAAGTTGCCAAGGCTGTCCCTGAACCTGCGATTCTTCTGCCTCGGCTTCCGAAGTTCTGGGACGACGTGTGTGCCACCGTGCCTGGCGTGGCTGCAGGGAAGCTTTGGAGGATGTATTTGGACATATTTAGTAATGTGACTGTGGTGTTGGGTTCCTGCAGCTGTGTGGGTATCAAGCCTATCAAACTGTAGATATTAGAAGTGTGTAGTTTTCTGTATAATTGTTTGCACCAAGCTGGATGTGGTGTTGCACGCTTGTAATCCCAGTACTTAAGAGGCTGAGACTGGAGGATCTCATGTTCACAGACAGCCGCAGCCACTTAGTGAGGCCCTGTACAGCTTAGAACCGGTTTCAAAATAAAAAATAAAATAGAGCTGGGGGTGTAGCTTGAAGGTAGAATTCTCCTGGGCTCATTCCACAGTACCATACACACACACACACACACACACACACACACACACACACACACATTTGGTTGCACCTCAATGAAGCTGGTTTTGTTTGTTTGTTTGTTTGTTTGTTTGTTTTGGTGGTACTGGGGATGGAACCCTTCTACCTCCGGGCTACACTCCCAGACCTATTTTATATTCTGTTGGAAACAGGGTCTCTCAAGCCAGCGAGGCTGGCTTCGAATCTGCATGATCCTCCTGTCTCTGCCTCCCAAGCGCAATGATTACAAGCGTGTGCGCCGCCACGCCTGGCTATAAAGCTTTCTTTCCCTCCTTCCTTTCTTCCTTCCTTCCTCCCTCCTTCCCTTTCTCCTTCCCTCCCTCCCTCCCTTCCTTCCTTCCTCCGTCCCTCCTTCCCTTTCTCTCTCTGTCTCTCTCTCTGTCTCTCTCTCTGTTTCTTTCTCTCTCTCTCCCTGTGGTACCAGAGATTGAACTCAGGGGCATTCTATCTCTGAGCTACACCCTCAGCCCTAGTTTTATTTTTATTCTTTTATTTGAAACAGGGTCTCCCTAAGTTGCAGAGGGCCTCACAAGTAGCTGAGGCTGGCTGTGAACCTGCAATCCTCCTGTCTCAGCCTCCCAAGTACTGGGATGATGAGTATGTGCCACCATGCGCGGCTGTGTGTGTGTGTGTGTGTGTGTGTGTGTGATACTGGGGATTGAGCCCAGGGGCATTCTACCTTTGAGCTACAGTCCAGTTTTATTTTCATTTCAAAACAGGGTCTTGCTAGGTTGGCAAGAGTCTCACTACTTGCTGAGGCTGGCCTCGAACACGCAATCCTTCTGTCTCAAAATCCCAAGTGCTGGGATGCCAGGTGTGCGCCACCACGCTGCCCGGCTAACAAGTAAGGATGCTGCATTCAGGAAGACCAAAGGAGACGCAGCCCCGATGTGCGGAGGGACGGACTCCACCTAGTGGCCTAGGGGCCAGCGTCGCCAGGCCTGGTTGCCTCTGAGTTGGCCATGCCCGGGGACGCGGGCAGGCTGGACATGCCTCTGGCCTTCTGCCTCCTCCTGGGTCTGTGCCTGTTGGCTGTGGCCATCTGGGGACAGCGGAGGGTGGCTGTCCTTTTCCTGGAAGTCTGTGCTCAAAAACAGTGCAAGCTGACGCAAGGGCCTGGCCGCCTGGCTTGGTGATATTGGACTGTGTCCCGCAGGCGGCCCTGGATAGGTGGGGTGCTCCTGTGGGAGCAGAGGTCACAGGTCCAGAGACTAGAGCCCAGGGCGCTTCAGGCTCTCTGGCCCTTTAACAAAATTCAGTTTTTTTGGTGTATGTGTGTGTATATGTAGTTGGGATTACTGGGGATGGAAGCTCGGGGCATTCCCCTCGAGTTACACTCTCAGCCCTATTTTTTAATTATTTATTTTGAAATAGGATCTCACTAAGTTGCAGAGGGCCTCACTAAGTAGCCAAGGCTGTCTACAAACCGTGATCCTCCTATCTCAGCCTCCCAAGTACTGGGATGACAAGCGTGCGCCACCACACCTGGCTTTTTGATTATGGCTTTTTTTTTTTTTTTTCAGTACTAGGGATGGAACTCAGGGGCATTCTACCTCCGAGCTACACCCCCTGCCCTATTTTTTATTCTTTATTTTGAAACGGGATCTCACTAAGTTGCAAAGGCCCTCATAAGTAGCTGAGGCTGTCCGTGAAACACGATCCTCCTGTCTCAGCTTCCCAAATGCTGGGATTACAAGCATGTGCCACCACACCTGGCTTTCTGGTTATTTCTTAAAACTTTGAAACAGGGTCTGGCTAAGTTGCTGAGACTGGCTCTGAACCTGTGATCCCTCTGTCTCAGCTTCCCAAGTACTGAGATTACTGGGAGGCTAAGACAGGAAGGATTGCAGGTTCGAGGACAGACTCAGCAAGTAGGGAGATTCTCATCAACCTAGCGAAACCCTGTTTCAAAATAAAACAGAAAATAGGGCCAGGGATGTAACTCAGAGGTAGAATGCCCCTGATGCAATCCCCAGTACTACAAGACAAACAAACAAACAAACAAACAAACAAATGGGCTTTGCTAAGTTGCTGAAGGCCTCACTGAGTAGCTGAGGCTGGCTGTGAACCTGCGGCCCTCCTGTCCTAGCCTCCAAGTACTGTGATGGTAGCACCCGGCTGACCTGTTAACTCTCAGAGGTCAGGGGCTAGAGCCTCACTCGCGGGTCCCCAGGGCCGGCGGAAGGAGATGGCGCCCGGGTGCCCAGGGCTCAGGGCCCGGCCCTGTCTCTTCCTCCTGCAGAATGTACGCATTGACCCCAGCAGCCTGTCCTTCAACATGTGGAAGGAGATCCCGGTGCCCTTCTTCCTCTCCATCTACTTCTTTGAGGTCCTCAATTCCGACGAGATTCTGAAGGGCGGGAAGCCGCAGGTGCGGGAGCGCGGGCCCTACGTGTACAGGTGAGGCGGCCGGCGGGCCTCAGGGAGGGCGGTGGGCTGCCGGCAGAACCCCCAGCCTGCCAGGCCGCAGCAGCTCAGGCTCAGGGTGGCGCTTGTATTTCTTTTCTTTTTTCTTTCTTTCCCTTTCTTTCTTTCTTTCGTATTAGGGGTTGAGCCCAGGAGGTTCTAGCTCCAGGCTGCACCCCCAGCCCTTTTTATTTTGTTTATTTATTTATTTTCGTGGCACTGGGGATTGAATCTAGGGAATTCTACCTCCAAGCTATACCCCCAGCCCTTTTATTTTTTATTTAACTTAATTAATTTATTTACATACTTATTTTTGTGGCACTGGGGATTGAACTCAGGGTGTCCTACCTCCAAGCTACACCCTCAACTCTTTTTATTTTATTTATTATTTAATTTACTTATTTATTTATTATTCTTATTTATTTATTTATTTTTTATTTTTGTGGTACTGGGAATTGAACCCAGGGGCATTCAGCCTCCAAGCTATACCCCCCCTGCCCTGTTTCTTAGTCTTTATTTTGAAACAGGGTCTCACTGAGTTGCAAGGGGCCTCACTATGTAGCTGAGGCTGTCAGGGAACCATGATCTTCCTGTCTTAACCTCCTGAATGCTGAAAGAGATCTTGTTACTCTTAGAGACGGGAAACTGAGGTGGGGTAGTCAGGGATGGAGATGGATTCTGGCCCCCACCTCGGGCTCACTCCTGACCACTGCGTTCTCTGGCCTCCCTTGAAGGAGCCCGGGCACAGAGAGCAGCTGGCGCAGCCACCCACGTGGGGGGACGGCTGGGACCTGGGGTGTGCCTCTGCAGGGCAGAGGACGCATGGACCGCGCCGTGTGTCCAGCGGGACGGGCCACGGCCGCGCCGGGCTCCGGTTGGGGCGCTTGGGGTGCGCAGCCCCAGGCCCCACGCTGACCCGCCCTTCCCGCAGGGAGTTCAGGCACAAAAGCAACATCACCTTCAACGAGAACGACACCGTGTCCTTCGTGGAACGGCGCAGCTTCCAGTTCCAGCCCCACAGGTCCCAGGGCTCCGAGAGCGACTACATTGTCCTGCCCAACATCCTGGTGATGGTGAGGCCCCGGGGCCTGGGTCGCGCCGCCCTTGCCCGTCCCGGAGCTTCCCAGGCTGGCTCCCTCCGTCCCCTGTGATACCACCCAGCTCACTCCTTATCCCTTGGGTCTGCGGCTCTGAGGCCCCCCGGAGGAGGCGCCTCCTGCAGGCCGAGGCTGTGGCATTGGGTGGAGGGAGTGGCCGGCCCTGTCCCCTGCAGGTGGGGGACACGGTAAGAGGGGGCACCTGCCGGGCCTGGTGGCGCTCACCTGTCATCCCAGGACTTGGGGGGCTGAGACAGGAGGATCTCAAGTTCATGGCCAGTTTCAGCTACTTAGGCCCTCTGGAACTCAGTGAGACCCTATTTTTAAATAAAGAATACAAAATAGGGCTAAGGATATAGCTTGGATATTTCTGAGGTCAATAGAATATTTCTGAGGTCAATCTCCAGTCCTGGAAAGAAAGAAGGAAGGAAGGAAATAGGTCTGGGGGTGTAGCTCATAGGTAGAATGCCCCTGAGATCAATCCCGGGTACCACAAAAATAAATAAATACAAAATAAATAAAAACTAAAATAGGGCTGGGAGTATAGCTTGGAGGTAGACTGCCCCTGGGCTCAGTCTCCAGCTCTCCCCTTGAAAACAAAGAGCCCAAGGGCCCTGAACCCAGGCTCAGCGAGGGCTTCGGGTGGCGCCTCCCGGCCGCGCCCCCAAGGGCTCCATGTCAGCGGCAGGACGCCCTGACCGCGGTGCCGTCCCGCAGGCAGCCTCCTCCATGATGGAACACAGGCCGATGGGCTTGAAGCTTGTGATGACCATGGCCTTCAGCTCCATGGGCCAGCGTGCCTTCATGAACCGCACGGTGGGCGAGATCATGTGGGGCTACGACGACCCCCTCATCAACTTCGTCAACAAGTATTTCCCGGGCATGCTGCCCTTCCAGGGCAAGTTCGGCCTGTTTTCCGGGGTAAGTGTGACTCAGCATCTCCTCCTGTCGGGAGCCGGGGACTGGCTGCTTTGGGGCCGGCTGGGTGCCAGGGGCTGCGGGCTGTGATGCTTCAGAACCCGGCTCAAGCGGGCCGAAGCCGGGCGTGGTGGCGCACGCTTGGAATCCCAGCATTCGGGAGGCTGAGACTGGAGGATCGCGGTTCGCGGACAGCCTCAGCTACTTAGTGAGGCCCTCTGCAACTCAGTGAGACCCGGTTTCAAAATATAGAATAAAAAATAGGGCTGGGAGTGTAGCTCAGAGGTAGAATGTCCCTGGGTTCCATCCCCATTACCACAAATAATTAATAATAATAATAATAATAATAATAATAATAAGGGCTAGGGGTATAGTTTGAAGGTAGAATGCCCAGGTGCTATAGGAGGGAAGAGGAAGGGGAACGGCAGACATTTCTCTCTTTGCCTGGACTCCGTGTCCAGCGTGCATGGCCGAGGCTCTCGGCTCGTGGTGGTCACTCAGTGCTCAGGCGAGGGAGGTGCAGCGGAGCTCAAGCAGGGTGCAAGTGCCGGCCCCCGCGTGTCCATTCGCTTTTGCTGGCCGCGGGCATGGGGTCGGTGACCCTCCTCGAGTGGGAGCAGAGCAGGAACAGCAGCCCACCGTCACGGGGGCAGCCCTGCCGCCTGACCACGCGTCCTCCGCCGCTGTCCCCAGATGAACAACTCGGACTCTGGCATCTTCACCGTATTCACGGGGGTCAAGAACTTCAGCCGGATACACCTCGTGGATAAGTGGAACGGGATCAGCAAGGTGAGGAGGGGACGCCCTGGCCCACTGCAGGGACTGGGAGAGTTCCCGGCCACCAGGGGAAGGGGCGACAGGCCCCCCAGTCTACCCCGAGGGGAAGGAGCACAGAAGCCGGGAGTGGGGGCGCACTCCTGTAATCCCAGGATTTGGGAGGCTGAGACAGGAGGATCGCGCAGGTTCGAAGTCAGCCGCGCTGGCTTAAGAGACCGTTTCCAAATTTAAAAATGTATAAAATAGGTCTGGGAGTGGTGTAGCCCGAAGGTATAAGGGCTTCCAGGAACCCCAGTACCACCAAAATAAATAAATAAATTAAAATAAATAAAATAAAGAATAAAGCCGGGCGTGGTGGCGCACGCTTGTAATCCCCGCGCTTGGGAGGCGGAGACAGGAGGATCGCGCAGGTTCGAAGCCAGCCGTGCTGCCGTAAGAGACCCTGTTTCAAAAATATAAAATAGGTCTGGGAGTGTAGCCCGGAGGAAGACGGGCTTCCAGGAACCCCAGTACCACCAAAAAAAAAAAAAAGAATAAAAAATAGGTAGCTACTTAGTGAGGCTCTCAGCAACTTAGTGAGACCCTGTTTCCAAATAAAATATAAAAAAGGTCTGGGAGTATAACCCGGAGGTAGAAAGCCTCTGGGTTCCACCCCCAGTACCACCAAAAAAAAAAACAAAAAAAAAAAAACAAGAATAAAAAATAGGGCTGGGGGTGTAGCCCGGAGGTAGACGGCCTCTGGGTTCCATCCCCAGACTCACTAAATAAATAAATAAATAAATAAATAAATAAATAAATAATAGGGCTGGGGGTATAGCTCAGAGGGAGAATGCCCTGGGTTCCATCCCCAGCACTGTAATAAAATAAAATAGAGTGGTTCTCGGACAGCCTCAGCTACTCAGTGAGGCCCTCTGCAACTCAGTGAGATCCTGTTTCAAAATATAGAATAAATAATAGGGCTGGGGGTGTAGCTCGGAAGTAGAGTGCCCCTGGACTCCATCTCCAGGACCACAAAAAGTGTCTGGTCCATAGGGGAGTTCCAGGCTCTGGTCCTCCCAGCCGCCCCCTCCCTCCCGGCCCTCCCGGGCCTCGGCTGTCCTGAGTGGCCGGGTGCAAACCTTCCTCCCCTAGGTCAACTACTGGCGTTCTGATCAGTGCAACATGATCAACGGAACCTCTGGGCAGATGTGGGCGCCGTTTATGACTCCGGAGTCGTCACTGGAATTCTACAGCCCCGAGGCTTGCAGGTAACAGCCCCTGCCCACGGGGCGCCCGGCCTGGGACCCTGGCAGTCAGCTCACTGGATGGCTTTTGGCCCATCAAGGGCTGTTTGGGGGGGGGGTTGTGGTGCTATAGATTAAGCCCAGGGGCATATTATCTCCTAGCTACACCCCCAACCCTATTTATTTATTTATTATTTATTTATTTATTTATTTATTTATTTGGTGGTACTGGGGGTGGAACCCAGAGGCTTTCTACCTCTGGGCTATACTCCCAGACCTATTTTATACTTTATTTGGAAACAGGGTCTCACTAAGTTGCTCAGAGCCTCACTCAGTAGCTGAGGCTGGCTTTGAACCTGTGCGATCCTCTTGTCTCAGCCTCCCAAGCGCTGGGATTACAAGCGTGCGCCACCACGCCCGGCTTATATTTTTGTTTTGAAACGGGGTCTTGCTGAGTTGCTGAGACTGGCTTCAAACCTGTGATCCTCCCGTCTCAGCCTCCCAAGTACTGGGATTACAGGCATCTCCCACCATGCCTGGCCTGGAATCCTTTTCAGTTCCTGGGTGGTTGATTCCATGGTGCAGAGACCGTGGATGTGGAGAGCCAGCCGTGTCGGCTCGTGTTTGTGGGGAGGCTGAGGTGGGAGGCCTGGCACCCAGGGCCGCCATGCAGGTGGGCAGCTTCTAGTAGACCCAGCTCCATGGGGGCGTCCTGGGGCCGTCTCTCACCCATCTGCCCTCCCCAGGTCGATGAAACTCACCTACCAGGAGCAGGGGGTCTTTGAGGGCATCCCCACCTTCCGTTTCACGGCCCCCAAAACCTTATTTGCCAATGGGTCCGTCTACCCACCCAATGAAGGCTTCTGTCCATGCCTGGAGTCCGGCATTCAGAATGTCAGCACGTGCAGGTTTGGTAAGTGTCTGGTCCTCTGCCTGGACGGGGTGGGGCGGGGGAGGGTGCAGGAGGTCTTATCTGCCCGGGGTTGTCTGCTGATCTCTGGCCTCTGTACTCTTGATAATCCTATTAGGCTGGAGATAAGGAGAACAGCCACAGATAATGACCCAAAGAAAAAAAACCACTGTTAATAGATGTGGCTGTAATAAATTCCCACCAACTCTGTGGCTCAGAGTAACACAAACGTATTACTTTTGTGTGTGTTGGGGGTACTGGGGAGGGAACCCAGGGGCATTCTACCTCCAAGCGACACCCCCAGCTTTCTTCTTTCTTTCCTTTCTTCTTTCCTTCCTTCCTTTTTCTTTCTTTCTTTCTCTCTCTCTCTCTCTCTCTCTCTCTCTTTCTTTCTTTCTTTCCTTCTGTACTGGGGAGGGAACCCAGGGCATTCTACCTTCGAGCTCCACCCCCAGTCCTATTTCTTATTCTTTATTTTGAAACAGAGTTGCTCTCACTGAGTTGCAAAGCGCCTCACTAAGTAGTAGCTGAGGCTGTCCATGAACCCAGGAATCTCCGGTCTCAGCCTCCTAAATGCTGAGATTATAAGCATATGCTACCATGCCCAGCACATTCTTATTATTTTAAAGCAAGGACTCACTAAGTAACTGAGGCTGGCCTTGAACCCGAAATCTTCCTATCTCAGTTTCCCAAGTCCTGGGATGACAAGCATGCGCCACCACACCCGGCTGCAAATGTCTCAGTGCTTTACAGTTCTGTAGTTGGGAGGTCCCATGTGGTCTCCTAGGCCAAGATTGAGGTCGAGCCATGCTGCCAGGCTTTGCAAAGCTCTGGGGGAGAGCGTGTTTTTCATCCCCACTTCCAGGGGTGGCCACGTGCCTCCGCACGGGCCTCGTCCTCTGTCTTGAACACCAGCAGTGTCATTACAGCCCTCCGAGCCCCTTCTGAATTCCTGTCTCTTTTTCCGGCCCTCCCTTCTATACTGCGGGACCCTTGCTGTGTGTGTGTGTGTGTGTGTGTGTGTGTGTGTGTGTGTGTGTGTGTGTGAGAGAGAGAGAGAGAGAGAGAGAGAGAGAGAGAGAGAGAGAGAGAAAGACTGGGATTGAACCCAAGGGAACTCGATCCCTGAACTACCCTCCTAGCCCTATTTTGTTTTGTAGTTTGAAACAGTGTCTCACTAAGTTTCAGAGGCTGATCTCAAACCTCTAATCCTCCTGTTTCCACTTCCCAACTTAAGGACCCTTCAAAACATTTTTAATAATAATAATAACTATTATTATTATTATTATTTAGCACTGGGGATAGAACTAAGGGGCATTCTACCTCTGAGCTACACCCCTAGTCCTGTTTTATTTTTTATTTTTGAAACAGAGTTTCATTAGGTCGATGAGAGACTCGCTACTTGCTGAGGCTGTCCTCGAACCTGTCATCCTCCTGTCTCAGCCTCTCAAATACTGAGATGACAGGTGTGGGACAGCCTTGGGGACTCTCGACCGCACTGGACATACCTGATAACTCAGGATAACTCAGGACGTGCCCTTGCTTAACAGGCAGCTGTTCCTTCGCCTTAGTTTCCCTCTGCTGAAGGAGCCTGCTTATCTTTCTGTGCTGGGAGCCAAGGTGTGGTATCTCCCCCGGGCACAGGTTTGCCTCCCACTGTGTGATTCGGAGCTAGAGAGCAAGGGATGGTGGGAAGGGCCCTTCACCCCATTCTAGCACTGCAAGAAGCTGGCGAGGACCTCACCATTATGTAGAAACCTCTTGTCTGGAGGAGTTAGGTGTGATTTTTTTTTTTTTTTTTTTGCACAGAGGATTGAACCTAGGAGCATTCTGCCTCTGAGCTACAGCCCCAGCTTTGGTTTATTCTTTTTATTTTGAAACAGGATCTCATGAAGTTGCTAAAGGCCTTATTAATTTGCTGAGGCTGGCCATGAACCTGTGATCTTCCTGTCTCAGCCTCCCAAGTACTGGGATTACAAGCCTGTGCCACCACACCTATGTCTGTCTGTCTGTCTCTCTCTCATTACTGGGGATGGAACCCAGGGGCATTTTACCTCTGAGCTACACCCCCAGCCCTGTTTTTTTTTTTTTTTTTTTTTTTTTTTTTTTTTTTTTTTGCGGGTCTGGGGGTGGAACCCAGGGCATTTGACCTCTGAGCTACACCCCCTGCCCTATTTTTTATTTTTTATTTTGAAACCGGGTCTCACTAAGTTGCAGAGGGCCTCACTAAGTAGCTGAGGCTGTCTGGGAACTGCACACCTCTTGTTTCAGCCTCCCGAGTGCCCAAATGACAAGCGTGCACCGCCACGCCAGGCTTCCATCCCTATTCTGTTATGTTCTATTTATCTTATTTTGACGGTGCTGGAGATCGAACCCAGATGCATTATTTTCTTATTTGGAAACAGGGTCTTGCAAAGCTGCTCCTGTCCCACAACTTTGCTGAGGCTGGCCTCCAGTCTGCCATCCTCCTGTCTCCGCCTCCCCAGTCCTGGGATGACAGGCGCCCGGCTTTCCACGCGGATCATTTCTTCTTCCTTCGGTCTGTGTGGATGCCACCCTCGCGGGCGGCTCCCAGGGCTGGTCCCCAGCCTGCCCCGCCAGCAGCTCCATTGCTACATCCTGGGTGACCCGCCGCCCCTGGGACGCCCCGGGCTGCTCACGAGCACTGGAGCCTGCGCGTGGGTGTGCCCGCTTAGGAAACCCGGGCCTGGGGCCCGGGCACGGCGGGTGGCGCTGTCGTGGGCGGGGAGCTGGCCCGGCGCCTGGCAGGGCCTGCCAGCTAGAGAAGGGCACCGCGCAGACTCGTCTCCAGCAGGATTAAGACGAAAGACCGTCAAGGCCCTGGACGAGGTCCCAGTTTTGAGCAGAACAAGAAGTCAGTGGGCCGTGGGCGACGTGGTCCCCACCCGAGGAGGCCTTGTTCTTTCACGCCCCAAAGTCCTAGGGTCCGCTCTGATTGGTCAGCTGGGTATGGGATGCCCGGCTGTGAACCAATCACTGTAGCCGAGCTCGCGCTATGCTAATTGGCCCAGCTGCGACCGCGTGCTCCGCCTCCGGAAGATGGGACAGCGTGCCCACCCCATAGAGGGCGTGCACTGCCTTAGCACATCTGTCTGAAGCCTTTCAAAGGTGTGAGAGTTCAAACAGTGATGGGAGCAAAGGCTTTTCTTTTTCTTTTTTCTTTTTTTTTTTTTTTGTGGAGCTAAAGATGGAACCCAGAGGCGCTCTACCTCCCATCTACACTCCCAGCCCTATTTTACTTTTATTTTGAAACAGGTCTCCCAAGGTAGATGAGAGTCTCACTACTTGTTAGGGCTGTCCTTGAACCTGTGACCCTCCTGTCTCAGCCTCCCAGATACTGGGATTGCAGGTGAGCCATGGCCCAAGCAGTTTGAAACCTCACAAAGTGATCACGCCCTGTAGCCAGCACCTGGATCAAGAAACAGAACCTAGCCCGGCTCGGTGGCTCACGCTCGTAATCCCAGCACTGGGGAGGCTGAGACAGGAGGGTCGCGATTCGTGGACAGCCTCAGCTCCTACTTAGTGAGGCCCTTTGCAACTCAGTGAAACCCTGTAGCAAATAAAGAATAAAAAATAAGGCTGGGGGTGTAGCTTGGAGGCTGAATGCCCCTGGGTTCTATCCCCAATACCACAAAAAAGAAAGAAAGAAAGAAAGAAAGAAAGTAAGAAAGAAAGAAAGAAAGAAAGAGAGAAAAGAAACAGAGCCTGACAGACTAGGCCTCCCTGCCCCTCCTGCCCGCTGTTTTGACCTGTGAAACCTCAGCTCTAGCCCAGGACAGAGGCCCACACTTGCAATCCTAGTATTTGGGAGGCTGAGACCTGGAGGATCGTGGTTTGCGGACAGCCTCAGCTACTTAGGCCCTCTGCAACTCAGTGAGACCCGGTTTCAAAATAAAGAATAAAAAGTAGGGCAGGAAGCCGGGCGTGGTGGCGCACGCTTGTCATCCCCGCGCTTGGGAGGCTGAGACAGGAGGATCGCGCTGGTTCAAAGCCAGCCTCAACTGCTTAGGCTCTCAGCAACTTAGTGAGACCCTGTTTCCAAATAAAATATAAAATAGGTCTGGGAGTGTAGCCCGGAGGTAGAAAGCCTCTGGGTTCCACCTCCAGTACCACCAAAAAAAAAAAAAAAAAAGAAAAAAAAAGTAGGGCAGGGGTTGGAGCTCGGAGGTTGAATGCCCCTGGGTTCCATCCCCAGACCCGCAAAAAAAAAAAAAAACCAAAAAAAAAAAAACAACCAGGGCTAGAGGTGTAGCTCGGTGTACCCCATATTCAATCACCAGGACTGAGAAAGAGAAAGAAAAGAAAGACCCAGAGCTCTGCCTGGATGTGGTCTTCCTGGGAATGGAACGGCCAAGTGTGCACCCCTTTCCCTCATTTCTGGATGCTGCCAGCCCTGACGGCGTGCTCGCCTCTCCCCTGGGCACCATCCGTCGGCGGTGCTGTGGGTGCCTGAGCACGCGTATAGTTCTCCATTGCACGAGCACACCCATTTACTTATCTTTCCTGGTTTGTTTTTCCCAGGGGCCTTCTACCTCCAGGCTATACTCCCAAACCTATTTTATATTTTATGTAGAAACAGGTCCTAAGTTGCTGAGAGCCTCACGCAGTAGCTGAGGCTGGTTTCCAACCCAAGCGCCAGGATCACAAGCGTGCGTTGCCACGCCTGGTTTTAATATATATGTATATATTGGTACTGGGGTTCTTGGAAGCCCTTCTACCTCCGGGCTACACTCCCAGACCTATTTTTACATTTTTATTTGGAAACAGGGTCTCCTAAGCCAGCGCGCATGGCTGGCTTCGAACCTGCGCGATCCTCCTGTCTCTGCCTCCCAAGCGCGGGGATTACAAGCGTGCGCCACCACGCCCGGCCTTTTTATTTTTTTTTTATATGCTTTTATTGGTGCAGTATAGTCTGACATCATGACGCAGTTCTCGGAGATACCGACCTGCATGCGCACGGCCCTTGGTGGCTGCCCCGAGCCCCCTCCCCACTCAGGGCATTGAGGTCGACGTTGTTCTGACACCTGTGTATAGTGTGGACGGACATGACTCCTTCATCGACCCTCCCTCTCCCCCTCCCCTCACCCACCTCCCTGGCTCCAATGGAGTTTCTCCTCCATCCTCCGAGGTCCCTCGGGCATCCCAGTCACTCCCCAGCTTCCACGTAAGAGGAAGCAGAGGCCCCTCCGCTCTCCGTGGCCGGCCGGTCCCACTGAGTGTATGTTCGCCGGGCCCATCCACTCTCCCGCGAAACGACATGATTTTGTTCTTCTCTGTTACCGAGTGGAGTCCCGCGGCGTGGACGGCCCGTCGTCTGGCAATCCACTCGCGCCCAACACCTAGGTTGGCCCATGGTTGGCTCTGGTGAACCGCGCGGCTGGGAACGTGGGCGTGCTGTATTTCTGTAATTCTGATTCCGTTCCCCTTGGAAAGACACCCGCGGTGGTGACGCTAGAGAGTCCTGGTTTTCGCCCGTGACGGGGCTGCAGCTAGGACATGCTCCTCCATGCTGCTCGTCCTCATCTGCGTTTCTCTGGCATCTTATCTAAAGATCCCCGTAGCATCAGAGCACCTCACCTCGAATCTCTGTCTCATGAGGATTTCTCCCTGGCCCCATCGGGCTCCCTAATCATGGTGCGAGCACCCTGGGTAATCATGTCTGCTTAGAGGTGCCATAAACCTATAAATCAATTAGACTGATTGCCGGGGCGGGCCTCGTGCTGGGTGTTTGGAAATAGAAACAGGATGACTCACGTGCTTTGCTTGCAGATAATTAGAAAACCACGCAGGCTCACGCTCCGCTGCAGGGCAGCCTCGGGCAGCGACTCCAGGACTCTGGTCTCTTGGGCAGGAGGAGCCTGGGCCGAGCTGGGCTTCTCCACCTTCCAGGGCTGCCCACCTCCGTTCCCAAGGCCCCACAGCCTCGCCCGAAGGCAGATGGGCTCAGATGGGCTCAGATTCATTCTCTCCCCCTTCCCCTCCCTCCCTCCCTCTTACACAAGCTTTCTTTTGCGGAACTGGGAACTGAACCCAAGGACATTCTACCTCTGAGCTACACCCCCAGCCCTATTTTATTTTTTGTTTGGAAACAGAATCTCCCTAAGTTGCAGAGGACCTCACTCAGTAGCTGAGGCTGGCCATGAGCCTGTGATCCTCCTGTCTCAGCCTCCCAAGTACTGGGATTACAAGTGTGTGCCCCCACGTCTGGCTTTTCTCTTTCTCTCTGTCTCTCTCTTTTTCGGTACTGGGGATTGAACCCAGGGCCTTCTACCTCCAAGCTACACTCCCAGACCTCTTTATTTTTTTTGTTTTTTGTTTTTCTGGTGGTACTGGGGTTCCTGGAAACCCTTCTACCTCCGGGCTACACTCCCAGACACCTATATTTTTATACTTTTATTTGGAAACAGGGTCTCTTAGGCCAGCACGGCTGGCTTCAAACCTGCTTGATTCTCCGGTCTCTGCCTCCCAAGCACGGGGATTACAAGCGTGCGCC
Organism: Muscardinus avellanarius; assembly: GCF_963383645.1. NCBI lineage: Eukaryota > Metazoa > Chordata > Mammalia > Rodentia > Gliridae > Muscardinus > Muscardinus avellanarius. Next base: position 3,061,520 of record NC_137807.1, on the reverse strand, counting down.
ACCACGCTCGGCTTTATGTTTTATTTTGAAACAAGGCCTCACTAAATTGCTGAGGCTGTCCTTGAACATATGATCCTCCAATCTCAGCCTCCCAAGGACTGGGATTAAGGCAGGCATGTGGCACACAGCCTGGCTATCTGCCTTCTTAATGGAGAAAGAGCAGGTGTTGGAGCGAAAGCTCTGTGCAGGGGTCAGGATCGGTTAGAGTGTGCAGTGTTTGATGGTTTCCATTATATCCACCCTCCCTCCCTTCCTGCTGTGGCGCCTGGGGCTTGAACCTACTGATGTTCTACCACTGAACTACACCCCCGGCCATATTTCTTTATTTTCTTTTGCAGGTCTAGGGATGGAACCCAGGGGCATTCTACTTCCGAGCTACACCCCCAGCCTGATTTTTTATTCTTTATTTTGACACAGGGTCTCACTGAATTGCAGACGGCCTAAGTAGCTGAGGCTGTCCTCGAACTTCTATCCTCCCGTCTCAGCCTCCCGAATGCTGGGATTACAAGTGTGCACAACCATGCCTGGCCTATTTCTTTATTCTCATTATTTTTTTTTAGTGTGTGTGGTGCTGGGAATTGAATCCAGGGGGCATTCTATCTCTGAGCTCCACCCCCAGCCCTATTTTTAGTTTTTATTTGGAAACAGGATCTTGCTGCGTTGCTGAGGGCCTAAGTTGCTGAGGCTGGTCATGAACCTGCGATGCCCCCATGTCAGCCTCCCAAGTGCGGGGATTACAGGCGCCACCATGTCCTGCCCAATTGTTTTCTTTGTTTGTTTGTTTTTTTTTTTCTGAAATTGGTTCTTGCTATCTGGAAGTCTCACTAAACTGGGTTTTTAAACTTTTTTTTTAATTGAGGTGCAATTTATATAACATAAAGTTAACTTTATAAAGCCAGCCGTGGCAAAGTTAACTTTACCACGCACACCTGTAATCCCAGTACTCGGAAGGTTGAGACAGGAGGGTCACAGGTGTAAGGACAACCACAGCAAGTAGTGAGACGCTCAAGCTAGCAAAACCCTGTTTCAGACTAAAAATAAAATAGGGCTGGGGTGGAGCTCGGAGGCAGAATGCCCCTGGGCTCAATCCCCAGTACCACATGCACACATAAAAGTTACCTTTTAAAAAATGTACAATTCAACCGGGCGTGGTGGGCACGCTTGTCATCCCCGCGCTTGAGAGGCAGAGACAGGAGGATCGTGCAGGTTCGAAGCCAGCCGCGCTGGCTTAAGAGACCCTGCTTCCAAAAATAGGTCTGGGAGTGTAACCCGGAGGTAGAAGAGCTTCCAGTAACCCCAGTACCACAAAACAAAAAAAAAAGTACAATTCAGAGTCAGGTATGGTGACGCACACGTGTAATCTCCATACTTGGGAGGCAGAGGCAGGAGGATCACCAGTTTGGGGCCAGCCTCAGCAAGTAATAAGACTCTCATCAACCTAGCAAGACCTTGTTTTATTTTACTTATTTGTTTGTTTGTCTGTTTGTTTTGCGGGTCTGGGGATGGAACCCAGGGGGATTTGACCTCCATGCTACACTCCCTGCTCTATTTTTTTTTATTTTTATTCTTTATTTTGAAAATGGGTCTCACTGAGTTGCAGAGGGCCTCACTAAGTAGCCAGGGCTGTCTGTGAACCTCAATCCTTTGGTCTCAGCCTCCCGAATGCTGGGATTACAAGCGTGCGCCACCATGCCCGGCTTGAGACCCTGTTTTAAAATTAAAATAAAATAAGGCTGTGGGTGTAGCTCAGAGGTAGACTGTCCCTGGGTTCAATCCCCAGTGCCACAAAAATAAATAAAAAAGTATACAATTCAGCGGGCTATCATAGCACAAGGCCTATAATCCCAGTACTTGGAAGGTTAAAACAGGAGGATCCCTGGTTTGAGGCCAGCCTCAGCAACTTGGCAAAACCTTGTTTAAAAAAAAAAAAAAGGCAGACATGGTGGCATACACCTGTAATCCCAGCACTTGGGAAGCTGAGACAGGAGGATCGCAGGATTGAGGACAGCCTCAGTAATTTTGCTAGGCTCTCAGCAACCTAGCAAGACCCTATTTCCAAATAAGAAATAAAATTGAGCCAGGGGGTAGAGCTTGGAGGCAGAATGCCCCTGGTTTCAATCCCCAGGACCCCCCCCAAAAAAAAAAAAAAAATATATATATATATATATATAGGCCGGGCGTGGTGGCGCACGCTTGTAATCCCCGTGCTTGGGAGGCAGAGACAGGAGGATCGTGCAGGTTCAAAGCCAGCCACGCATGCTGGCTTAGGAGACCCTGTTTCCAAATAAAAATGTAAAAATAGGTGTGGGAGTGTAGCCCAGAGGTAGAAGGACTTCCAGGAACCCCAGTACCACCAAAAAAAAAAAAAAAAAAAAAAAAATATATATATATATATATATATATATATATATATATATATATATATATATATATGTACGGCTTGGGGTTTGTAGGTTGAACACTCTGGTTTCATCCCTAGTATGTACACAGATGTGATTTGTGTAGTTTGGTGGTGTTAAACACCTTTTTTTTTTTTTTTTTGGTGGTACTAGGGGTGGAACCCAGAGGCTTTCTACCTCTGGGCTATACTCCCATACCTTTTTTTTTTTTTTTAATTTTATTTGGAAACAGGGTCTCGCTAAGTTGCCGAAAGCCTCACTAAGTAGCCGAGGCTGGCTTCGAACCCATGCGATCCTCCTGTCTCAGCCTCCCAAGCGCGGGGATTATAAGCCTGCGCCACCATGCCTGGCTTTTAAACACCTATTTATTCTGTGTTTTCTCCAAAAGGAATCCCGCACCAGCCCCTGGCTGCCACCTCTGCCCCTTGGTGGCTGGGTCACTCCGGGGCCCATCATTGTGCGGGGCCTCTGCTAGCCGGCCATCGCCCTGCGCTGGGCCTCGCGTGGCCCACTGGTGGCCCCGTGTTGGGGTGGGGATGTCTCACCCACAGCGCCCCGTGTGTCTGTTGTCTGTCGCTGTTTGCGCACATGACCCGCTATCCCGCAGGCGGGTCAGGGAGAAAAAGACAGAGGCCGGGGATGTCTTCTCGCCCCCTGGGGACAGCGGGGATCGACCCAGGCGTGCACTCCCCAGTTCTAACTTGGCCTCGACTTACCTTCTGGTTCTCATCTCCCATGATTCCTCAGCTCCCTGGCTGACATCACTTGGAGACCCTCCCCTCTTCCTCTGATCTCCCGCCCAAACCAGCGGCTGCTCCCCCAGGGCCCCGGCGCCTGCCCCGTCCTTCAGGAACGAGGCCTTCTCCCTGTCTGGCTTTGGCGTCTGGTTCTCGTCACTGTGCCCTCGTCTGTGCCCACACCCAGCTCGGCCGCAGCGCCAAGTGGACGGTGGCCAGCGTGCCTTCCTCCTCTGACGGCCCTCTGCCCCTCGCCTTGCAGGTGCACCCCTGTTTCTCTCTCACCCCCACTTCTACAATGCGGATCCTGTCCTGGCAGAGGCGGTGCTCGGCCTGCACCCCAACGAGGAAGAGCATTCTCTGTTCCTGGACATCCACCCGGTGAGCCCCGTTCTGCGTCCTCCCATGACAGGTGCTTCTGGGCGGACATGGCCGCCGCCTCCCGAGCTGTCCCGGGCCGGGGTGCTGAAAGCCGCCTTCCTTCGGCATTGGTAACTCCTAGACTATCAAGCCATCAGAGGTCCCTACTTTACCCCGACTCCATAGTTCAAGGATTTTTATTATTTCTTTATAAGGGTCTATAAAAGGGCCATAAGAGAGTAAATTAATTAGGAATTATCAGCCTGGCGTGTTTTCTGCTAATTGGCCAGAGGCACCGTGGACACGATCTCCAGACACCATAAAGATCTTTAGATACCAGGCGGGACCTGGAACGGCTTGCAGATGAATCAGGTTCTGAGTTTTTGTTTTGTTTTGGTTTATTTTGTATTGGAGACTGAACCCAGGGGCATTCTACCTCCCACTATAGCCCCGGCCCTATTTTTGTTTTTATCCTGAAACTGGGTCTCGCTGAGTTGATGACAAGCTCACTACTTGCTGAGACTGGCCTTGAACCTGTGGTCCTCCTGTCTCAGCCTCCCAAGGACTGGGATTATAGTCCTGCGCCACCATGCCCGGCTGGTTTCTGGGAATTTCTCCTGCATGGATCTGTGTCCCTGAGCAACCAGGTGGGGTTGACCCGCACACGAGGCCGTCCCAGGGACGTACTGGTCAGCCCCTTCCCAAGGGGTCTCTGTCCACTGCAAAATATCCCCAACTGGACTTTGTGGCTTCCGATACCCATTCAAAACTCTGTTGGTTTCTGTTTCCTGGGTACACATTTACGTTCCCCGACCGAGATCTTTTTGTAAAATAACTTTTTAAATTGAAAAATAAAAATTAGAGCCGGGTATCGGGGTAGTGTGAGTGCTTGGGAGGCTAAGACAGGAGGATCACAGGTTTGTGGCCAGCCTCAGCAACTTAGTGAGGCTTTCTGAAATTTAGTGCGATCCTGTTTCAAAATAAAAGAATAAAATAGGGTTTAGAGTAAAGCTTGGAGGTAAAAGACCCCTGGGTTCCATCCCCAGTACAAATAAATAAATAAATAAATAAATAAATAAATAAATAAATAGGAAGAAAGAAAGAAAGAAAAGCCAGGTATCGTGGCACAGGCTTGTAATCCCAGCACTTGGGAGGCTGAGACAAGAGGATTGCAGGTTCGAAGCCAGCCCCAGCTACTTAGTGAGGCTCTCAGCAACTTAGTGAGACCCTGTTTCCAAATAAAATATAAAATAGATAGGTCTGGGAGTGTAGCCCAGATGTAGAAGGCCCCTGGGTCCCACCCACACTTGTAATCTCAATACTTGGGAGGCTGAGACCAAAGGATCGCGGGTTTGCAGCCAGCCTCAGCAACTTGTGAGGCCCTCTGCAACTTGGTGAGACCTTGTTTACAAGTAAAGAATAAAATAGGGTTGGGGATGTAGCTCTGAGGTAGAATGCTTCTGGATTCAATCCCCAGTACTACAGAATAAATAAATTAAATAAATAAAATAGGTCTGGGGGTGTAGTTCAAAGGCATAATGCCCTTGGGTTCAATTACCCAGTAGAAAAAAAAAATTGTAGCCTACGCGCAGTGGCACAGACATGTAACCCCAGTACTTAGGGAGCTAACACAAGAGGATCCCAGGTTTCTGGCCAGCCTCAGCAACTGAGTGAGACTGTTTCAAAACTAAAAGAATACATTCTGGAGCTGAGACTGGAGGCAGACAGCCTCAGCTACTTAGTGAAGCCCTCTACAAGGATGAAGTGAAACCCTGTTTCCAAATAAAGAATAAAATAGGGCAGGCGGTGTAGCTGGGAGGTAGAATGCCCCTGGGTTCCATCCCAGACCCGCAAAAGAAATAAAAGAAATAAAAGAAAAAGAAGAATAAAATAGGGCTGGGGGTGTAGCTGAGAGCCAGAGCACCCTGGGTTCGATTCCCTGTAACACACACACACACACACACACACACACACACACACACACACACACACTGTATATATTTAAGGTCTACAACAGGAGGCTGTTCTCAGGCTTGTACACATTGTATCGAAGTCCAGCTAATTAGCCCTGAGTTACCTCCCAGGCTTATTTATCATTTGTTTGTGGTGAGACACTTCATTTGTTTGTGGTGAGACACTTAAAACCGGCATTCTTAGAATCCACTTTCTTAAGACCTGCTTTCAAGTGTAGGATACATGGTCGATACATTGTCCCTAACCGGATTCCCTGTTACACAGTAGCTGCCTCCCGCCCAGCCTGTTTCCAAATAAAAAATAAAATAGGGCTGGGGGTGTAGCTCCAGGGTAGAATCCCCCCGGGTTCAAGCTGGGCCTGGTGAGTGGCGCACGCTTGTAATCCCAGCGGTCGGGGAAGCGAGACAGGAGGATCGCTATTCTTGGACAGCCTCAGCTACTTAGTGAGGCCCTTTGCAACTCAGTGAGACCCCACTTCAAAATAAAAAATAGGGCTGGGAGTGTAGCTTGGAGGTCGAATGGCCCTGGGTTCCATCCCCAGTACTGAAAAACAAAACAAAAAACGAGAATGGCCCTGGGTTCCATCCCCAGCATCTCTCTCTGACACACACACACACACACACACACACACACACACACACACACACCCCACTTAGAGAGGCCAGAAGGAGGCTGCAGTGGCCACGAGGCTGTGGGGCGCCCAGCCTTTCTCCAGGCCTGCCCTCGGGGCTGATCATGGGGCTCTGCGCTGCCCCAGGGCCTTTGTCTCTGCTGCTCCAGTGTGACCACTGGGCTCGGCCTTGCTGGGTCCAGGCACCTGTCCTCTGGGACTTGTGGAGGCGAGGGACCTGGCCCCTCAGAGGAGGCCCGCGGGGCTGGGAGGCTGAGCGGAGGAGGGCTGGGGTTTATTGGAGGGTTTGCTGGAGGCGGTGGTGGAGTGCAGACCCGGGACGCGGGGAGAGGAAGGGCCGGTTGCACCAGGTCCCCGAGGTTCAGTGATTCACTCTTGGCCTCGCTGAGCTGAGGACGGCTGGAGGTGGCCGCGTCCTCCCCGACTCACCGGGAGCCCAGTGCCCCTGCCGATGGGTGTGACCGCGTCACTCCCGCCGCCTCCGGGTCAGAGCCTAGGGCGGGGTTTTTATGGGGAGCTGGTCATGGACGCACCCTACCTGACACCTGTGAGAGCCTCGGACCGAAAAGCAGCCGGCTGCAGCGTGGACTCCAAGCTTATACGAGGAGGGGCGCTGGGCGGCCCAGGGGTGGGAGGCTGCTCCGCTCCTCCTCCTCCTCCCCCCTCCTCCTCCCATCTTCTTCCTCCCCCCTCCTCCTCCCATCCTCCTCCCATCTTCCTCCTTCTCCTTTCTTCTGTACCAGGGATGGAACCCAGGGGCATTCTACCCCTGAGCTACACCCCCAGCTCTATTTTTTAGCCTTTTTTTTTTTTTTTTTGGTGGAACCCAGAGGCTTTCTACCTCTGGGCTATACTCCCAGACCTTTTTAATATTTTATTTGGAAACAGGGTCTCACTAGGTTGCTGAGGCCTCACTCAGTAGCTGAGGCTGGCTTCGAACCTGTGCGATCCTCCTGTCTCAGCCTCCCAAGTGCGGGGATCACAAGTGTGCGCCACCACGCCCGGCTAGTCTTTTTATTTTTTGAAACAGGGTCTCACTGAGTTGCAAAGGGTCTCACTAAGTAGCTGAGGCTGTCTGTGAACCACGATCCTCCTGTCTCAGCCTCCCGAATGCTGGGATTCCAAGCAGCCTGGCTCCAGGGCTGAGTTCCTTTGGCCTCTCCAGAGAGGACCCTGACGTCATGGACATTAGAGCCGCCAGGAAGCAGGTGTTTCCTGTCAGGTCTTAGGACCAGCAGAGGAGCAAAGAATTCCTAGAGCTAGCCGGGCGTAGCGGTGCACGCCAGCCATCTGAGTAACTCAGGAGGCTGAGATAGGAGGACCGCAGGCTTGAGGTCAGCCTCAGCAGAGTGAGATTCTCATCAACCCAGTGAGACCCTGCTTCAGAAAAATAAAATAGGGCTGGGGGGTGGTATAGATGGGAGTAGATGCCTCCCAAGTACTCCAGCGCCCCGCACACACACAAGAAAAAGAAAAGGAAAAAAGCAAGAAGCCCCACGGGGCGGCGCTGAGCTGGGCCAGGGCCCCGGGCGGCCGCTTCCTCACTCCGTGTGTCTCCGCAGGTCACTGGGATTCCCATGAACTGCTCCGTGAAGCTGCAGCTGGGCCTCTACATGAAAGCCATCAGGGGCATCGGGTGAGTGGGCGCCGGGGAGCCATCGGGATGCCGGGACCCAGACTCGCAACACCGAGAAACTGCCCCCAGGCTGCACCCTCAGCCCAGCTCATTGTTTTATTTGGGAAAAGGAGCCTCACTGAGTAGCTGAGGCTGTCCACAACTGTGATCCTCCTGTCGCAGCCTCCCAAGGACTGGGATTAGTAGCACCACTACGTCCGGCTTATTTATCTGTATGTATGGTACTGGAGATTGAACCTAGGGGCTTTCTTTTTTTTTTTTTTTGGTGGTGGTACTGGGGTTCCTGGAAGCCCTTCTACCTCCGGGCTACACTCCCAGACCCATTTTTACATTTTTATTTGGAAACAGGGTCTCCTAAGCCAGCGCGCGCGGCTGGCTTCGAACCTGCGCGATCCTCCTGTCTCTGCCTCCCAAGTGCGGGGATTACAAGCGTGCGCCACCACGCCCGGCGAACCTAGGGGCTTTCTACACCCCCAGAAATATTTTTTATTCTTTACTTTGAAACAGGGTCTCACTGAGTTGCAGAGGGCCTCACTAAGTAGCTGAGGCTGTCTGCGAACCGCGATCCTCCGGTCTCAGCCTCCCGAATGCTGGGATGACGAGCTGCGCCCCCACGCCCGGCTCCAGTAATTACGTTCTTAAGTAACTTCCCTAGAGACACCACACGAGGCCTCAGCACTTTCCCCGCGGCTTAGAATAGCAAACATCAACAAAGGAAAACAAAGACCACAGAAACGACCTCTGTGTTCCCGGGAATGTTTACCTAATCTAGATCTAGCCACGCAGTAAGGACAGCAGAATACTAGACAGCCATTAAAAAAGAATGAGCGCGCCTTCAAGTATGTCACAAAGAACACAGCTCAGGCGCGCTGGGCCAGCCGGGCGTGGGGCGTCACTAGTCATCCCAGGACTCGGGAGGCTGAGACCGGAGGATCGGGGGTTCATGGCCAGCCTCAGCTACTTAGTGAGACCTTGAATCGGAATGGAAGGAAGGAAGGAAGGAGCAAGCCAGACGTGGTGGCGTAGGTAAATGGAGGTAGAATACCCCTGGGTTCCATCTCCAGTACTGAAAAAAATGTAATTACTGGGTCAGTATCAAGTAGGAAATATAACAATTGTGCTCAGATGAGAAAAAACTATATTGTTAATTAATTAATTTGTGTGTGTGTGGTACTGGGGGTGGAACCCAGGGGCTTTCTACCTCCGGGCTATGCTCCCAGACCTATTTTATACTTTATTTGGAAACAGGGTCTCACTAAGTTGCCGAGAGCCTCACTGAGTAGCTGAGGCTGGCTTCGAACCCGCGCGATCCTCCTGTCTCAGCCTCCCAAGCTCAAGTGCAGGGATTAGAAGCGTGCGATGTGTGTGCCACCACGCCTGGCTATATTGTTAATTTAAATAACATATTTCAATATATAGCTACATTGTTACTGTGGATGTGTGCAGTGAGGGACTGAACCCAGGGGCATTCTATCTCTGAGTTACACTCCCAGCCCTATTCCTTTTATTTATTTATTTTTGGTGGCACTGGTTGAAACAGGGTCTCACTAAGATGCAGAGGGCCTCACTAAGAGTTGAGGCTGGCTGCAAACCTGCGATCCTCCTGTCTCAGCCTCACAAGTACTGGGATTACAAACCTGTGCCATCACATCTGGTGAGATATGAGTTTGTTTTGTTTTTGTTTTTGTTTTTTTCGGGTCTGGGGATGGAACCCAGGGGCATTTGACCTCCGAGCTACACCCCCTGCCCTATTTTTTATTCTTTATTTTGAAACAGGGTCTCACTGAGTTGCAGAGGGCCTCACTAAGTAGCTGAGGCTGTCTGCGAACCACGATCCTCCTGTCTCAACCTCCCAAATGCTGGGATTACAAGCGTGCGCCACCCCGTTCAGCTGTGAGTTTTTAAAGTGAACCATTTAGCCGGGCGTGGTGGCGCACGCTTGTAATCCCCGCGCTTGGGAGGCGGAGACAGGAGGATCGCGCAGGTTCGAAGCCAGCCGTGCTGGCGTAAGAGACCCTGTTTCAAAAATATAAAATAGGTCTGGGAGTGTAGCCCGGAGGAAGAAGGGCTTCCAGGAACCCCAGTACCACCAAAAAAAAAATAAAAAATAAAGTGAACCATTTATAGCCGGGGGTGGCGGCGCACACTTGTGACCCCAGCATTCATTCAGGAGGCTGAGAATAAAAAAAGGGCTGGGGTGGAGCTCAGAGGTAGAATGCGCCTGGGTTCCATCCCCAGTACCGCAAAAACAAAAGAAAACAAAAAACTAAATAATAAAATAGGGCAGGGGGTGTAGCTTGGAGGTAGAATGCCCCTGGGTTCCATCCCCAGACCTGCAAAAAATAAATAAATAAATAAAATAATAAAAATAAAAGCACATCATCTTGTCTTGTTTACTTCCAGGCAAACCGGGCAGATCAAGCCGGTGGTCCTGCCTCTGCTGTGGTTTGAGGAGGTAAGGCCCGGCTGGGCCCGGTGGGGAAGCCCAGGGAGCGGCCGGGTGGCAGCGAGGCAGGGGCGTGTGCAGAGAGGGACAGGCCGGGCCAGGGCCAACGGCGAACCAGGAGCTCCACACGCTGCCAGCAATCCCAGCCAGTCAGGGGACCACTTAAGATGGGGAGACAGGTCTGTAAGAGGTGTCAAGGCCCCGGCCCCGGGAGACTGCGTGCTGTGGCCGCCTCCAGAGAGTGGAAGAAGCTTGGTGTCAAAGGGGTCAGCGCTTCTCCTGGGTCGCTGGCGCACACCTGTCATCCAGGACTTGGGAGGCTGGATGGAAGGCTCACAGGTCCGAGGCCAGCCTCAGCAACTTACCAAGGCCCTGTTTCAAAATAAAATAAGAAGCCGGGCGTGGTGGCGCAAGCTTGTCATCCCCACGCTTGGGAGGCGGAGACAGGAAGATAGCACAGGTTCGAAGCCAGCCTCAGCTACGTAGTGAGGCTCTCGGCAACTTAGTGAGACCCTGTTTCCAAATAAAGTATAAAAAAAATAGGTCTGGGAGTATAGCCCGGAGGTAGAAAAGCCCCTGGGTTCTACCCCCAGTACCACCAAAATAAATAAATAAATAAAAATAAAAAGGCTGGAAGCCGGGCGTGGTGGCGCACGCTTGTAATTTCAGTACTTGGGAGGCTGAAATGGAAGGATCGCAAATCTGAGGTCAGCCTTAGCAAGTAATGAGGCCTCCTCAACCTAGGGAGACCCTGTTTCCAAATAAAAATAAAATCGACTGGGAGTGTAGCTCAGGGTTAGAATGCCCCTGGGTTCAATCCCCAGTACCACCAAACAAAACAAAAATAAATAAATAAATAAATAATAAATGGAATCGTGCTGAGCTCAGCCGTCGAGTAGCCCTGGGTTCAACCCTCTGTACCCAAAGGAGCAGAAGTATCGCTTCTCCCTTGATGGCCTTCTCTTCCTGCACCCTGCTAATTTTTGTTTGGGTTTGACTTTTGGTTTGGGTTGGGTTTTTTTTGGGGGGGCACTGGGGATTGAACCCGGAGGCATCCTACTTCTGACCTACAACCCAGCCCTATTTATTTATCTTGAAACAGGGCCTCACTAAGTAGCTGAAGCTACCCGAATGCGATCCTCGGGTCTCAGCCTCCCGAATGCTGGGATTACACGCGTGCACCACCACGCCCGCTCCCCTACCCTTATTTTTTATTCTTTATTTTCTCACTAGGTTGCGGAGAGCCTCACTAAGTAGCTGAGGCTGGCTGAGACCCTGATCCTCCCGTCTCACCTCCCAAATCCTGGGATTCCAAGCGTGGGCCACCACGTGCGGCCTCTAATTAGATTGAAATCAGGGTCCGCGGAAGCAAGAATCTGGCTGGGGCTGGGGGCGGGGCCCTTCTGGGGGCGGGGCCTGCTGGGGCTGGGGGCGGGGCTCTGCTCGCGCAGTCGCTCTAGCGCCAGGCTCTCCGTGCCTCGCGGCCCCGCCCCCTGCAGACCCTCCGACTCCACCTCCATCCATTGGATGGGGAAAGAGATGGAGATCACGTGGGATGGGTCTGAAGGCCTAGCTTGTCTCCCATTGGTCAGGACGACCCTGTCCCCGCGAGGCAGCCTGGGAAATGTAGTCTCAGCCCAGCCAGGGCAGGTGCAAGGGAGGGGGGCGGGCTGGCAGTCAGCTGTGCCTGTCTTCCCTGCAGAGCGGCGCCATGGAGGGCCAGCCGCTGCGCACTTTCTACACTCAGCTGGTCCTGATGCCCCAGATCATGCACTACGCCCAGTACGCGCTGGTGGCCCTGGGCGGCGCGCTGCTGCTGCTGGGCCTGGCCTACCAGGTCCGCGGCCAGGTAGGTGGACGCGGGCGGTCACCTCGCCCTGCTCGCTTCGCCGCCTCCCGCCGCCTCTCGCACTCCGCGTCGCTCTCCTCTGCCTGTCCTGGAGGCCCGGGCCCGCACTGGAGTCACCTGGAAGCCCAGGAACCCGAGGGGGTCGGGGGCGTGGATGGAGACCTGGCGCTCGCCATCCTGGGGGCCTAGGACCCCGGAGGTCTCAGGGGCGTGGATGGAGACCTGGCGCTCGCCATCCTGGGGGCCTAGGACCCCGGAGGTCTCAGGGGCGTGGATGGAGACCTGGCGCTCGCCATCCTGCAGGCCCAGACCAGGGGCCCACAGACGAGTTGATGGAGACCTGGTACCCCGGGGCTGCTTGGAGGCACGACTGGGTGCCAGGCTCTGCTGGGCTTGGGGCGCACGGACAAGGCCAGGTCCTGCTCACGGGAGCGATGGGGAGACAGATGAAAACCAGGAAAAGATAGTTTTACCAAAGATACGGTACTAGAAAATGTGGTTGGCTAGGGCTGTGCTGTGGAATCAAAATAGAGCAGGAATCACAGGTGTGATTTTAAAACTGTGTGTGTGTGTGTGTGTGTGTGTGTGTGTGTGTGTGTGTGTGTGTGTGTGTGTGTGAGATACGGGGGATTGAACCCAGGTGTATTCTACCTCCAAGCTACACCTCCAGCCCTCTTTTTATTTTTATTTTATGTTTTAGAGGTACTGGGGATGGAACCCATGGGCATTCTACCTCTGAGCTCCACCCCCAGCCCTAATTTTTATTCTTTATTTTGAAACAGGGTCTCACTGAGTTGCAAAGGGCCTGACTATGTAGCTGAGGCTGTCCAGGAACCTCGATCCTCCTGTCTCATCCTCCCCAATGCTGGGATTACGAGCGTGCGCCTCCACACCCGGCTTTATTTTTATTTTTATTTTATTTTATTTTTGAAACAGGGTCTTGCTAGTTTGATGAGAGTCTCACTACTGGACGAGGCTGTCCTCAAACCTGTGATCCTCCTGCCTCAGCCTCCCAAGCACTGGGATCAGAGGCATGTGCCACCGCACTCGGCTGAAAGGCCATTTTGGAATACTTGCACCAGAAAGCCACCTGTGGGGGCCTCTACCAGTGCCATCCCGGGCCCAGGCCTTCTATGGGGAGTGGGGGCCGCTGTTCCCTGCTGGCCTGGGATGCCTTCTGTCCATCTGTCTGTCTGTCTGTTGCTTTAAAACCCTTGGTAAGCCGCTCTTCTCTTTTCTCTCAAAGAAACTTGCTCTTGTGCTTGCTGGCTTACTGCGGTGGTAGCAAACCTTTGTGTACGCTCAACCCAGACACCCCACCTTCCGTCCGTGTCCCCAGCTCCTGGGGGAGCAGGTTCTCCAAGGTCGCTTGTCTGTCGCCGCCCACTGAGAGCCAGGCCCCTCGGCCTTGACTTTGCCTGCAGAGGAAGCTCCGGCTGTACTGGCAAGATGGCCAGGGAGGACAGTGGAGATTAGAAGCCCAGTCCCACCCTGATACCACGCAGCGTCCCCTAAAGACACGGTCACGCGGGCTGGCCCCGTCTGTGCCCCCACCGCTCATCCGTCTGGTGAGGAGGGCAACGAAGTGCTGCCTCCTCCCCGCCAATCAGTGCCCCACCCCAATCCATGAACATGGTATATATATATATATATATATATTTTTTTTTTTTTTTTTTTTTTTTTGCGATACTGCGGATGGAACTCAGAGACATTCAACCTCCGAGCTACACCACCAGCCCTATTTTTAATTCTTTATTTTGAAACAGGGTCTCACTGAGTTGCAAAGGGCCTCACTAAGTAGCTGAGGCTGACTGCAAACCGTGATCCTCCAGTCTCAGCCTCCCGAGTGCTGGGATGACAAGCGTGCGCCACCACGCTCAACTAGTTTTTGTTTCTGTTTTTGCACTGGAGGTGGAACCCAGAGGCATTCTACTTCTGAGCTACAGCCCTCATCCTGTTTTATTTTATTTTTGTTTTTTGTTTTTTGTTTTTGGTACTGGGGGTGGAACCCAGAGGGTTTCTCCCTCCGGGCTATACTCCCAGACCTTTTTTAATATTTCATTTGGAAACAGGGTCTCGCTAAGTTGCTGAGAGCCTCACTCAGTAGCTGAGGCTGGCTTTGAACCTGCGCGATCCTCCTGTCTCAGCCTCCCAAAGTACCGGGATGACAGGCATGCACTGCTCCCCTCCCCAGCCTAAAAACCAAAAGTATTTTAACAGAAAAAAATCATGCTTCCAGACCATTTAAAGTGCCACCCTTGGGGCTGGGGGCGGAGCCGCACTCAGCATGCACAAGGCCTTGGGTTCCATCCCCAGCGCCCCCCAAAAGACAACACAGAGCAGCTCCCCTCCAGCTCAGTCCATCCATTCTTGACCAGCCGACCCTTCCCCGCCCGCATCGGTGACGGACCCCTCCGGGCCCTGCTTGCTGTCCTGCGAGACGGCGCCCTAGAAGCCAGTGTCTCCGCCGCCCCTCTGAGCCAGCTGCCGCGGTGAAGGGCTGGTGGACCCCGAGACCCCGCGCCTCGCCCGTTTCCCCCTCTTTGCCTTTCGGAACGCCAAGACCCGAGTCCCACCCTTCAGCCGCGATGTCTGCTATAAAAGAGCTTGGTTATCTTCTAGGAGAAATGCTATTTATTTTGGAGTAGTAGTAAGAAGGGCTCAAAGGATAAAGAGGCCATTCAGGCGTACTCAGAGTCCCTGGTGCCAGCCGCTCCTAAGGGCACTGTCCTTCAAGAAGCAAGACTGTAGGTGGGTACCAGGTAACGCGCCCCTCTGTCCCCCAGCCCGACGCCCCTGCCGCCCCGCGCACCGACGGCGCAGGGTGTCTCCACTGCTGAGGAGGCAAAGGCCTGACCAGGCCAGGCTGGCGGCCTCCCAGAACTCCCTCCGGGCAGCGGACGCCCGGCCTTCCCCAGCGCCAGATGCCTCGCTGGGCATGGCGGTGCACATTTGTAATCTCAGGACTTGGGAGGCTGAGACAGGAGGATCGCAGGTATGTGGGCAGCCTCAGCTACTTAGTGGGGCCCTCTGCAACTCAGTGAGACCCGGTTTCAAAATAAAGAATAAAAAACAGGACTGTGGGTGTAGCTTGGAGATAGAATGCCCCTGGGTTCCATCCCCGGTACTACAAAAAATAATAATATTAATAAAGAAAGAAAGAAACAGAATAAAACAGAGTTGGGTGTAACTTAGAGATAGAATGCCCCTGGGTTCTATCCCTAGGACCACAAAAAAAGAAAAGAAAAAGAAAAAGAGCCCAGTTGCCTCTGAATTTCAGCCAAATGGTGGGGTTTTTTTTTGTTTGTTTGTTTGTTTTGGCGGTACTGGGGTTCCTGGAAGCCCTTCTACCTCCGGGCTACACTCCCAGACCTATTTTTACATTTTTATTTAGAAACAGGGTCTCCTAAGCCAGCGCGCGCGGCTGGCTTCGAACCTGCGCGATCCTCCTGTCTCCGCCTCCCGAGCGCGGGGATGACGAGCGCGCCCACCGCGCCCGGCCAAATGGTGAATCATTTTTGGTAGAAGAGCGTCCTGGTGGTTCTGAGACAGGTTCAGAGCTGGAAACCTCTCCGCGCCTTCCTGAAATCCAGCCTCCCCGGGCAGCTGCCTGGCGGCTGGGTCATGCGAGGAGAGCGCCCGGGCTCTGGGTTTTCTCTGCCGCCTTCCCGCAAGGCTGAGGCGCCAGCGCTGTGTCCCTGCCACAGAGGGGACTGGAGCGCCCCGGGGCCCACAGTCTGAGGCTGGGCGGGTCCAGCTATTGTTTTTTGCTGAGAAATGTATGTACTACCCTCTGGCCCCTGGGCCCGGCCTGCTTGGGTTGACTTATTTGCTTATTTTGGTACTGGGGACTGAACCCAGGGGACATTCTACCTCCCAGCTTTCGCCCCGGCTGCCCTTTTTTGTATTTTCACTTTGAAACTCTCGCTAGGAGGCTCAGCGTCTCACTACATTGCTGAGGCTGGCCTCCTACCTGCGATCCTCCCGTCTCAGCCTCCCAAGTCCTGGAATTACAGGCGTGCAGCACCACACCCGGGGACAGGGCGTCCCAGCCAGTTTCCTTCCCTCCTGCCCGCCAAGCTTTCCTGGGGGGTCGATGCCCCTGCCTCTCGCGTGGCTTGGGCCTCCGCCTAAGAGAGGTGGCGGAGGCTCAGGGCCTCTCTGTCCCTCCAGTAAGGCAACACAAACTTGGGGACTCTTCGTTTTACCCACAAAGTCTGGTTTTCGGGTTCCCGGGGAGGCCTTGGGCAGCCGGCCCCCACCCCAGGCCCCACGGCTGCTGGTGTGGGGGACGCAGGGGCCTCTGGGGCCCTGAATCTACGCTACTGAGACCCCTGCACCCGTGTGCCGGTGGCTCCCAGGGACTGTTTGCTTGGAAGGAGGCGAAGCAGGGCCCCCACCAGCCCAGAAGGGTGTTTTTATATAAGAACAAGTGGGTCCCCCCGGCCCCGGGCGGGCCGAGGAGGGCTGGGGTGCAGTCAAGGCTGGGGCTCCTATGGGCAGCCCTCCTCCGTGAGGAATCCTGGCCCCCGCCTTCTCTGGATCCCCCGCCCATTCGAAGCCCTTCTCTGTCAGCGAAGCCAAAGTGGGCTGAGGACAGGAGGGGGATCTGCTGCGGTTTCCTGGGGGGCGGTTCCCACCTGCTTCTTTCTGGGGAATCGGCTGGGGCGGGGTCCTTCATTCTGGAGCACTTTTGACTTTCAACCTCCCCTCTTGGGCCCGGCCATCCAGGGCCCCATGATGCCCCACGGGCGGGCGAGGGGCGGGCTCAGTACAGGGTGCCCTGGGTGTGTCCATGCCCCCACCTCGGGTGGAGCAGCCGGGGTTCCAGGCCTGGCCCTGGGGTGAGAAGACCCCCGACCCAGGGAGGGGAGGCGGCTGGCCACCAAAGTGGCCTCGTTTATTTTTTATTTTTATTTTTTTGTGGCACTGGCAATTGACCCCACAGGCATGCTGCCTCTGACCTACACCCCCCCAGCCCTATTTTATTTTTATTTGGCAGCGGGGTCTCACAAGGTTGCTGACAGTCTCACTACTTACTGAGGCTGGCCTCAAACCTGAGGTCCTCCCATCTCAACCTCCCGAGTCCTGGGATGACAGGCGTGTGCCACTGCACCCAGCGTAGCCCCTTGTTCTTAACAACAGCTCCTCCTCCTCCTCCTCCTCCTCCTCCTCCTCCTCCTCCTCCTCCTCCACCACCACCACCACCACCACCTAGGAGAAAGTTACAATCATAGCTCTTGCTAATGGACCGCCTCCGTGTCTGTCTCTCAGCGTCTGCTCCGTCCCGTGGCGTGCGGCGCCGTCTTCTCACCTGCATGCGCCCATGTGCGAGTCGGTCATGTCCCCACGCTGTCGCCTCCGCCCCCCACCCCGTCTCTCTTTCTGCCACCCTGCCACTATATTTGATTTGATTTATTTTGGTACTAGGGAAGGAAGCCAAGGGCATTCTACCTCCCAGTCACACCCCCAGCCCTTTCTGTTTTAACAAGTTGAAGGGCAGCTTGGGCTTCCTTTCCCTCTAACTCTTAGGAAGGTCTCCGGGGGCCTCAGTTTCTCCCTCTGTAAAATAGGCGGGGCCAGCCGGGCCTGGTGACGCAGGCCTGGAATCCCAGTCCTTGGGAGGCTGAGACAGGAGGATCGCAGGTTCACGGCCAGCCTCAGCTACTTAGCGAGGCCCTCCGCAACTTAGATCCTGTTTCAAAATAAAAAATAAAAAATGTGGCGGGGGTGTGGCTGGGCGGTAGAATGCCCCTGGGTTCCATAAGCACAAAAAAGGGGCAGGGGGGCAGGCGGGGTCCAGCGCCCGGCCTTGGCGGGGAGGGATCCTGCGGGGTGCAGGCCGGCCGGGTGGGGTGGCGACTCAGCATCTCTTCCTCCACAGGCTCCCAGAGGCGCCCTGAGCCAGCCCAGCCTGGTGCGGCCAGACCAGCCCCCCAGCCCCCGCACGCCGCTGCTTCAGGAGCCCCCCAGCGGCCAGCCCGCCGGCCCCACGGCCTGAGCGCGGGGCGCGCACCTGCGCCCTCGGTGCCCGGCCCCGGGACGCACGCTCAGGGACGGAGCTGGTGCTACGGGTTCTGGAACCTTCTCTCCACGTGGCCCCCAGGCCGCCCACGGGCCCGGCTCCCCACCTTCCCTCCCGGTCGGCCCTGAGACGCCGTGGCCTGGGCCTGGCCACTCGCCCGCGGGGACGGCCCGAGGCGCCCGGCCCTGGTCTCCCGACGACACTGACATCGCCCCGGGCGCCGAGCCGCCCACCCGGGGTCCCCCGACTCTCCGGTGCCAACATAGAGATAGACAGGCCTCGGGGACCCGCCGGCCGGGGCGGGGACACCCACCTGCCTGGTGCTTTGGGGATCAGTCTCTGTCCCTTTTCTACTGGAAGAGAAATGAGTTTTATCATCTTTTAAAATGAATTCACTACTGAAGCAATAAACCTTTTTAAAAATCGGACTCTGAAGTCTGTGGTGGTTTTGCTCGCGGGGGGCCGGGGGCGCGGGCTCCTCTTCCGCCCGCCGGTGGCCCGGGGTCGGGCTGGACTTGCCGCTCGCCATTTCCAGCTCCAGCCTGTGCGCGGGTGAGACGTGTCTCAGCTCCGTGGCCCTTTCCTCCTTCCCAGCCCTGATCCTTGGAGCCGCCGAACCTTCCGGGGCCAGCTGTCCGGAGCACAGAGGCCACACGTATCATTTAGACCTTTGTGATTTGGGTTACACTCATGGCAGGAGAGAGGGGTCTTAGAGACTGGAACGCCATCTAGATTCTCAGCCCAGCCGGGCATTGTGGTGGTGCACACCTGGAATCCCAGGGCTCGGGAGGCTGAGATGGGAGGATGGCAGGTTTGAAGGCCAGCCTCAGCCACTTAGCCAGGCCCTCAGGAACCTAGCAAGGCCATTCCAAAGTAGAAAAGGGCTAGAGGTGTAGCCTCTGGGTTCAATTTCCAGTACAAAAAATAATAATCGCCGGTCATGGTAGCACACGCTTGTAATCCCAACTTTTGGGAGGCTGAGACAGGAGGATCGTGGTTTGAGGACAGTCTCAACCACTACTTAGGCCCTTTACAACTCAGTGAGACCCTGTTTCAAAATAAAAAATTAAAAATAGGGCTGAGGGTATAGCTCAGAGGTAGAATGCCCGGGTTCAATCCCCAATACCACACACACAAAAATAATAAAGTAGCTGGGCGTGGTGGCGCACACTTGTCATCCCAGTACTTGAGGGCTGAGACAAAAGGATCCAGATTTGTGGACAGCCTCAGCTACTTAGGCCCTCTGCAACTTAGTGAGACCCGGTTTCAAAGTAAAGAATAACCCGGGCGTGGTGGCGCACGCTTGTCATCCCAGCATTCGGGAGGCTGAGACCGGAGGATTGCGGTTCGCGGACAGCCTCAGCTGCTTAGTGAGGCCCTCTGCAACTCAGTGAGACCCTGTTTCAAAATAAAGAATAAAAAATAGGGCAGGGGCTGTTAGCTCGGAGGTCGGATGCCCCTGGGTTCCATCCCCAGACCCACAAAAAAAAAAAAAAAAAAAAAAACCCACAAAGTAAAGAATAAAAAACAGGGCTGGGAGTGTAGCTCAGAGGTACAATGCCCTGGGTCCAATCAAAAAAGAGCCACAGGTTTGAGGGCAGCCCCAGCGATCTAGTGCGGCCCGCAGCAACAACCCAGTGCGGCCCTGCCTCAAAAACGGGCTGAGGGTGTAGCTCAGAGATGGAACGCCCCTGGGTCCAGTCTCCAGTACCAAAACAGAAAAACATAAAAGAACAAAGAATACATCTTGTGAGCTGAATGGGGCTTCTCCCCGCCCCGTGAGCCCACGCACGCGTGGTGACGACCACGGGCGGTCAGGACGAGCCCCGTCACCGTCTGGTCACGGGTTTTGTGGCGATGAGCTCAGAGGGGCAGTGAGTCCAGGAATAAGTAGCCGGGAGCGAAGCCTCTCGCCCTTGCTGAGCCGCGGGCCAGAATCGCCCAGAAAAGTGTCGCCAGAAATTATTTTTACTCCTTCCTCAGCCGGTGTGGATACTTGGCTTCTCGTCACCTTCATAGAAAGCGACTGAGTTGAGACCGCTGACTTGCAAAAGCAGGTGTTACCCAGTCTGTGTGTGTGTGTGTGTGTGTGTGTGTGTGTGTGTGTGTGTGTGTATTTACTTACTTTGTGGCACAGGGGATTGAATCCAACGATGTTCTACCTCCGAGCTACACCCCCAGCCCTATTTTATTTTTATTTACAAACAGGGTCTTGCTAGGTTGCTAAGTCTCACTACTTGTTGAGGCTGTCCTCAAACATGTGATCCTCCTGTCTCAGTCTCCCAAATCCTGGGATTAAAAGTGCGGGCCAGCCGGACATGAGGGCGCACGCTTGTCATCCCCGCGCTTGGGAGGCGGAAACAGGAGGATCGCGCAGGTTGGAAGCCAGCCTCGGCTACTCAGGCCCTCAGCAGCTTAGTGAGACCCTGTTTCCAAATAAAGAATAAAAAATAGGGCTGGAGTGTAGCTCAGAGGTAGGATGCCCTGGGTTCTACGCCTAGTACTGCAAAATAGAGAGGAGAGAGAAAGAAAAGAAAAGGAAGGAAAGAAAGAGAAAAAGGAAGAGAAAGAAAGGAAGGATTCGAGCTGGGGGTGTACCGCAGAGTTAGAATGACCCCAGGATTCAATCCCCAGGACCACCAATGAGTGAGAGGCCGAGGGTCCCGGGCGGGATGGACGCCCGGCCCTGGGGGCGGTGGGCTCCTGCCTGTTTGGGGCCTGGGGACCGAGTCGCAGGCTCCTCCGCTGTCCCCGTCTGGTCCGCCCTCTCCTCCAGGGCAGGGCGCGATCCCGGCACTGGCCACTGGGGGGCGAGCTGTGCGCGCAGGTGGCTCGGCCGCTGGCCTTTCAATTGACTAATTTCTGTGATACTGGGGATTGAGCTAGGGGCGGTCCACCTCCGAGCTACACCCCAGCCCTTTTTATTTTATTTGGAATCAGAATGTAAGTTACTGACAGCCCAAGTAGCTGAGGCTGGCTTAGAAGCTGCCATCCTCCCATCTCAGCCTCCCAGATTACAAGTGTTCACCACCATGGCTGGAGGCCAGCCTCAGCTGTGTGTATGTGTGTGTGCACGCGTGTGTGTGTGTGTGTGTGTGTGTGTGTGTGTGTGTGTGTCGCACTGGGGATTGATCCCAGAGTCATTCTACCTCAGAGCTACACCCCCAGCCTGTTTTATTTTTATTTGGAGACAGGGTCTCGCAGGTTGATGAGAATCTCACTACCCAGCTGAGGCTGGCCTCAAACCTGTGATCCTCCTGTCTCAGCTTCCCAAGTCCTGGGATTACAGGTGTGTGCCGCTATGCTCGGCTTGAGGGAACTGATTTTCCGTTGGGGTGATTTCTCGGTCCACAGCCTTGCCCAGGAGGCTGTAACCTCTGGAAATCATAATTGCGTGTGTGTCTCCCAGGAAACATCTCCTGACCCTGACCGTGCAGATTGTGGAAGCATCTTAGCCTCCTCTAAGGTCCTGAAGAAGGAGGCCCTGTGCTATCTGCCCTCCCTGAGGGCGCAGCGCAGGGGCGCCAGCTGCCCTCTCCTCTCTGCTTTGAAGGCTGCTGGGCGCCTCTGGAGCAGTCCATCTTCTCTCTGAGCCTCCTGCCTCCCGCCCGTGAGCTCAGGGTGCAGACTCTTGTGGGAGACTCCAAGAGCGCCCGTGTGGGTGGAGCAGAAACGGGCGTGTGAGCACTGTCCACAGAGTCCACGGGGACTGCAGCAAAAGCCCTCATGTGCCCGGCAAGCACTTATTAGACGCCTGCTGGGTACGTGCTGGTGCATAGTGAGTGCCCAGCGCACACTTGGGAGGCTGAGGCGGGAGGATCGTGGTTTGCAGACAGTCTCAGCTACTTAGTGAGGCCCTCTGCAACTCAGCGAGACCTTGTTTTAAAATAAAGACTAGGCCGGGCGTGATGGCGCATGCTTGTAATCCCTGAGCTTGGGAGGCAGAGACAGGAGGATCACACGGGTTTGAAGCCAGCCTCAGCTACTGAGTGAGGCTCACAGCAACTTAGTGAGACCCTGTTTCCAAATAAAATATAAAACAGGTCTGGGAGTATAGCCCAGAGGTAGAAAAGTCCCTGGGCTCCACCGCCAGTACCACAAAAAAATAAAATAAAGACTAGAAAGCCGGTCGTGGTAATCCCCTTGCTTGTAATCCCCTCACTTGGGAGGATCGCTCTGGTTTGGAGCCAGCCTCGCTGGCTTGAGACCCTGTTTCCAAATAAAAAAACATATAAAATAGGTCTGGGAGTGTAGCCTGGAGGTAGAAGGGTTTCCAGGAACCCCAGTACCACCAAAAATAAATAAATAAAGAATAGAACTGGGTGTGGTGGCGCACACTTGTAATCCCAGCGCTTGGGAGGCCGAGACAGGAGGATCGCGCAGGTTCAAAGCCAGCCTCAGATACTTGGTGAGGCTCTCAGCAACTTAGTGAGACCCTGTTTCTAAATAAAGTATAAAAATAGGTCTGAGAGTATAGCCCGGAGGTAGAAGGCCCCTGGGTTCCACCTCCAGTACCACCAAAAAATAAAAAATTAGGACTGGGGATGTAGCTTGGAGGTAGAATGCTCCTAGGTTCCATCCCCAGGACTGGAAAACAAATAAAAATAAAAATATAAACTATGCAAACACTCTGGCCTCCTGGCTTGCCAAAGGACTTCAGAGCACCCTGGGGCGTGGGCGCTGGAGAACCGGCCCGTTTTGCCTCCGGAGAGGCCGCACCCCGGCCCTGCACACCTGCGCTCAGGCCCCAGGCCGCCGGGCCTGCAGGGTGGGGAGCCCTCGGTCTGGGCTCCGTCCTGGCTCCGGAGGACACAGCTCTGGCCGGCTCTGGTCGGCTGTGCGCGGAGGCAGCCGCCAGGGGGCGCTGTGGGCCCGGCCTCGCAGCGCTGGGTGCTGGGAAATACTGGCGGCCTGGGCTTCCCAGGGCTGAGCAAGGTCTGTTTTCGTTTTCGTTTTGTTTTGTTCTGTTTTGCGGTACTCCGGGTGGCACCCAGGGGCATTCTACCTCCGAGCTACACCCCAGCCCTATTTTTTTATTCTTTATTTTGAAACGGTCTCACCGAGTTGCAAAGGGCCTCACTAGGTAGCTGAGGCTGGCAGCGAACCGCGATCCTCCTGTCCCAGCCTCTCAAGTGCTGGGATGGCAGATAATGCACCAGCACGCCTGGCTCCCTCTAGCCCTCTAAACCAGCCATGGGGGCCCGGCTTCCGGAAATAGCATCCCAGGCCAGGCAGCCAGCGTGGGCGGGTCCTGATGCCGGAGATCCCCAGAGAGTGATGGAGCTGCTGGGGTCCCCCAAGCCCTTCTAGGAGGGGCCCCATTCCAGAGAGGTCAAAAGTGGGCAGGGAAGAGGGGCGGTAAGAATCAACAGGTCTAAAAAGAGCCCCTGCGTCCTGGGATCCTGCAGGTCCAGTGGGCAGGGTGTCCTGTCCAGGAGCCTGGGCCCGGAGCACGCCCAGATTCCAACACACATTTTTTTTTTTTTTCCTATACTGGAGATGGAACCCAGGGGTATTCAACCTCTGAGCCACACCCCCAGCCCTATTTTTTAGTCTTTATCTTGAAACAAGGGTCTCACTGAGTTGCAAAGGGCTTCACTGTGGCTGAGGCTGTCCTCGAACCGCCATCCTCCTGTCTCCGCCTCCCAGATGCTGGGATCACAAGGGCGCCACCACGCCATGCCACATTTGCCACGAAGCCGTCGTTGCAACAGAGCTGGACGTTCTGAAGTTACAGTCAAGGCCTCGGAGGGGGTGCAGAGCCAGCTGTGGTGTTTTAGGAACAGCTGTCCAGTACTGTTGGCCGCGACGCGCACTGCGCCAGGTCAGGCTTCACGTGCGTCCGGGGCCTCTGTTACAGAGTAGGACTCGCTGCCCAGAGCAGGTCTCAGCAGACAAGCTAAATAACATGGTGTGCGACCAGCCGTGGTGGGCCCGCTTGTCACCCCAGCATTTGGGAGGCTGAGACGGGAGGATCTGGGTTCACAGCCAGCCTCGGCTACTTAGTGAGGCCCTCTGCAACTCAGCGAGACCCTGTTTCAGAATAAAGAATTTTAAAAATCCATCCCCAGCACCACCAACATTCAAAAATGGCCAGTGATGAAGTCACAGCCGGGGCTCAGAGCCTGTCCGCAGCCTTCGGGCTCCAGGACCGCCCCTGTGCCCCGCCCTGGCCACAAGAATGTCTCCCATAGCAGGGGCAGGGACTCCGCCAGGAGACACAGCCCGCGGGCGGTATGTCTGGCCCTACTGCCTTGGCCGGTGGCTGGACGTGGTTTCCCCATGACATCAGCCGGGAGACCAGGCGGGAGGCCCGCCCGGGGCAAGCTGCTGGAATTCCATGGCACAGGAATCCACTTCCTGCCCTGCCCGCTCCCCAAGTCCTGGGCAGAGGGGCCTGGCGGTGCCTGCCTGCCAGCCCAGTGCTCCGGAGGCTGAGACTGGAGGATCGCAGGTTGAAGGCCAGCCTCAGCAAGTCCTGAGGCTCTCAGCAACCTAGCGAGAACCTGTTTTGAAGTAAAAATTTTTAAAAAACAGGGCTGGGGGTGTAGCTTGGAAGTAGAATGCCCCTGGGTTCCATTTCCAGTACCATGAAATATAAAAAAAGACCTGCGTGCCATGCTGGCAGCCTCAGCATCCTTGGTCGTGACTTTCAGGTGTACCCGTGGCACCCTCAGAACAAATCCTAGCTCGGGCCTGACCGGGAGCAGGCTGGGTCTGGGGAGTCTGGCCAGGGGAGAGCAGGGGTGGGGGCGCTGTCTCCTCTGAGCACTGGGGGCAGAGCAGGGGACGCGCCCTGCGGCGCAGAACCTGCCACTTTATTTACTTATTTTTATTTTTTGTGGTACTGGGGATTGAACCTGAGGGCATTCTACCTCCACGCTACACCCCATCCTCCTCATTTTGGTGGCACTGGGGGTGGAACCCAGGGGCTTTTCTACCTCCGGGCTATACTCCCAGAACTACTTTATACGTGGTTTTTTTTTTTTTTTTTTTTTTTTTTTTTTTTTGGTGGTGCTGGGGTTCCTAGAAGCCCTTCTATCTCTGGGCTACACTCCCAGACCTATTTTTATATTTTTATTTGGAAACAGGGTCTCTTAAGCCAGCGAGGCTGGCTTCAAACCTGCGCGATCCTCCTGTCTCTGCCTCCCAAGCGCGGGGATGACAAGTGTGCGCCACCACGCCCGGCTCAGCCCTTTTTATTTATTTATTTATTTATATTTTATTGTGATACGAGGTCTCTCTGAGTTGCTGATTTGCTGAGGCTGGCCTCGAACCTGCGTCCGCTCCCCCGTCTCAGCCTCCCGGGTCCCGAGATGACAGCCCACTGGAAGGGGGCGAGTCCGTGCGGCGCCGGGCTGCTGCTAGGGTGGTGGCACTAGTTACCGCGGCCCCGGGAAGGGCCTGCGCTGGGCTCAGGGCCCGCCCGCCCGGCGCAGGCCTGTGCCGCTGACCCGGTGCCCCCTCCGTGGGACATCAAGTCACCTCACTGTTAAACTTCGTCCTACTCTCTTGACAAGGAAGCAGAGGCCCAGAGCGGGCGAGACACTGGCCGGGGCACCAGCCCGCGGCTCGGCATAGACAGGACCGGGCACACTTGCTTTCTGGCTCCTGCTGGCCGAAGCAGCTCCTTTTCTCGGCCCTTGTGCTGCGCCCCCAGAGCCCGGGGAGCTTGGGGGAACATCTCCTCTGCCCCCCAGGACCCGAGGTTCTGCACGGAGACAGCTCACCTCCAGGCAGCTGTCCTTGGGCCTCTCTATGAATTAATTTCCAAGGGGGAGAAAAAAAATCAATGTCCGTGCCCGCGGATCAGATATTAAAGGCGGCTGCAGCTCGGCCTCGTCAGGCTGCTAATTGGCAAGGGGTGAGGTGCCCTCCGATTGGGGCGCGGGGGCCGCACCTCCCGCCCTCCTTGTCGCCGAGGCAGGGTGTGGGAGGCCCCAGACACGCATGTTTGTCCTCCCCCGGCTGGGGCAGGGCGCCGTCACTCCGAGTGAGCTATTGATGGGCCTTTTCTTGTTTTTTTTCCCCAGCATTCCTTGCATATTATAATTAAGAGATAATGTCAGTGGAATAGAACATGGTCACCGGGTAACGTCTCCCGCAGCTTCTGAAATGTCACCTCAAAGTCACGGCATTTATCAAAAATAAATGTTGGCGGGAAGAGGCGACGTTTGTTGTCGCAGCGGGGACATTAATCCTGGGACAACGATATATGGCGGCGTCTTTTATTTCTCTTCTCCGGGGTGATGGATGCCAGCGGGTGATGGGGCCTGGCAGAGGAGGGCCCCGCGGGCATGGGGGGCAGCTGGGGTTGGGCGCCGGCTGCCCGGCCAGGTGGCCTTGTTCTGATGGGGTTGGCACGACTGTTCTCGCAGGAGTGGCAAATCTGCTTTATACGGGGTGTTGCAGATGGCCCGGGGGCATCCTGGCTCCTGATTGGTCGGGACATCTTCTGCAGTTGGCACCTGGCTCCTGATTGGGCAGGGAATCTTCTGCAGCTGGCACAGGGCTCCTGATTGGGTGGGGCATCTGCAGCTGGCACAGGGCTCCTGATTGGGCAGGGAGCCGGCTGCCGGCTGGCGGGAGTCCCTAGAGACCCAGCTACTGATGGCACCGGGTGCCCTTGGACAACCTCCGCTTGCGCATGGCTGCCCCGGGGGAGGCAGCATTGGAAGGGCACAGGGAGTCCTGGTGACTCGGGTGTCTGTACCGCGGCATGACAGAAGGGCCTGGGCTCTCACACACCTGGTGCCCTGATACCTCTTCTGCTCGGCTGCTCCGGAGATCGGAGATGGCTCTCCTCGGAGATCTGCTCCTGCGGCCTCCAGGCGTCCCTGGCCTCTGCCGCCCACTGGAAAATGGAAGGCCCAGGATCCTGCAGGGTCGGCTCTGTCCCTGCCACCATGAGCCAGGGCTCTTGGAGACGGCTCCCGCTCCTACCCGCACACCACCCCAGTGGCCGTCTTCCACGCCTCAGGCCTAAGTCCAGAACTCCTCCTCCAGGGGAAGAGTTCCTCCCAGAGAGCGCGTCAGGGGCGTCTCCAGCAGACCCTGCCTGGGCTCCTCACGGCCTCTGGACTGTCCTAAGACCTGAGGTCTCCGTCTGCCTCCTATCTTTCTTTCTTTCCTTTTCTTTCTTTTTCCAGTACTGGGGATTGAACTCAGGGGCATTCTACCTCTGGGCTATACCCCAGCCCTATTTTTTATTCTTTATTTTGAAACCGGGTCTCACTGAGTTGCAGAGGGCCTCGCTAAGTAGCTGAGGCTGTCTGGGAACCGCCATCCTCCGGTCTCAGCCTCCCGAATGCTGGGATGACGAGCGTGCGCCACCACGCCCGGCTAGGAAGGGGAAATTTTTGCCTCAGGAGGCCGGTTTGTTTCCCGTGGGCTGGGCCAGGCTGGAGAACAAGGTCTCTGCAGAAGCGCTCAGCCCGGAACCACGAGACGCTGTGTGCGTGCCAGAGCCAGCGCGTCCGTCCGCTGTAGCTGTGCTGAGGTTCAGGTGGGGGAGGTCCCGGGGAACGGCAGACCCCGGGGAGGACTGCACGTGCTGCAGGAACGGAAGGCCCCCGCACAGGAGGGGGCTCAGGGACCCGGACACAGGCCACAGCAGCCGGCTCCCTGCCCTGGGCCTCTGCGGCCTCCATCCCACCCCGGAGAGGTCCTTGGCCTCCACACGGGGTGGGTGAGCGGCCTGTCCAGGAGCGCAGGACAATGCGCACACGTGGCCGGGGACGATGGGTGGCCCCCGGCTGTGACCATCCGCTTCCCGGTGGCCCCAGGTCCTGCTGTTTATCAGGGAACAGAGAAGCCGCGTCTGCTCACCCTGGACGTCCCAGGCCCAGAGCAGTATGCGCGTCCCCAGCCTGGCTCAGCCTCCTCAACAGAGTGGGGAGGCCGGCAGCCTCTCGGCCTCTGCTCAGGGCTTGGGCCAGCAGCCGCCCACCCCTGGCCTGCTGCAGATGCTGAGAACAGCAGGGAGTGTGGCGGATGGGGTCGGACTCAGGAGGAGACTGTGTCTTGTGACACAATCTAGCTCTGTCCTTAACACGGGCCGGGGCATGCTGAGTGGTGTGGTCATGCTTTTTTTTTCCGGTACTGGGGATGGAACCCAGGAGCATTCTACCTCTGAGCTACACCCCAGCCCTATTTTTTATTCTTTATTCGGAAACAGAGTCTCACTGAGTTGCAGAGGGCCTCACTAAGTAGCTGAGGCTGTCAGGGAACCGCGATCCTCCCGTCTCAGCCTCCCGAATGCTGGGATGACAAGTGTGCGCCACCACGCCCAGAGAAGAGACGGAACAAACGCAGCTGAGCCCAGACAAGAGCCCAGCTGCATAGGTTCCAGCCGGTTATACTGCATGCGGGTGCATTCATCAAGTTTTTCCTGCACACCTGCTACACGCAGTGCCTGTGTTAGAAGCTAGGGACAGGTAGCCCCAAGAAACACCGCTGCGTCCGCGAGCAGCCGGGGGAGCGGTTCTCTGCACCTGTGTTCAGTTCCCGCAAGTCCAGGTCCACGGCCCCCACGGGCCAGGCTGGGAGCACAGGGCCCCACCCCAAACCCTGAGAGACATGAGTTTGCAAAGAAAAGGGGCATGGGGAAACTGTAAGAGGAGAAATAATTAGGTCGGCTGGCCATGGTGGCGCACGCTTGTCATCCCAGCATTCAGGAGGCTGAGACTGGAGGATTACGGTTTGCGGACAGCCTCCTCTACTTAGCGAGGCCCTCTGCAACTCAGTGAGACCCTGTTTCAAAATAAAGAATAAAAAATAGGGCAGGGGTGTAGTTCAGAGGTAGAATGTCCCTGGGTTCCATCCCCACTACTGCAAAAAAAAAAAAAAAAAAGAATAAAAAATAGAGCTCAAGCCGGGCGTGGTGGCGCACGCTTGTCATCCCAGCACTCGGGAGACTGAGACCAGAGGATCGTGGTTCGCGGACAGCCTCAGCTACTTAGTGTGGCCTCCGCAACTCAGTGAGACCCGGTTTCAAAATAAAGAATAAAAAATAGGGCTGGGGGTGTAGCTCGGAGGTCGAATGCCCCTGGGTTCCATCCCCAGACCCGCAAAAAAGAAAAATAAAAAATAGAGCTCAGAGGTAGGTCCCTGGTTTCTGTCCCCAGTATCGCACAAAAAAAAGAAAATAAATGGATGCTGGGTACAAAACGTGAGCACTGCTCGGAGCCGCCCTGTAGGTCTCCCGACCTTGCTGCCAGGCCTGCGTCCCTGCGGGAGCCTCGGGCTGGAGATGGCCATGATGGATTCCTGGCTCTGTACACCCCCTCCCTGCAAGGTGCTCTGCAGGGGACAGGGCCATTTGTCTTGCTGGCGGCTTCTGAGCAAACAGCAGCCAGCAGTCAGAGTGTGAGCGGGGCTGTTCGTCTAGAAGCAGGAGGCCTTGATGTGACTTGGGCTTTTTTTTTCTTTTTCTTTTTCTTTCTTTTTTTTTGGGGGGGGGTACTGGGGATGGAGTCCAGGGGCATCTACCTCAGAGCTACACCCCCAGCCCTATTTTTAGTCTTTATTTGGAAACAGGGTCTCACTGAGTTCCAAAGGCCTCACTAAGTAACTGAGGCCGGCCGTGAACCACGATCCTCCCGTCTCAGCCTCCCGAATGCCGGGATGACGAGCGTCACCACCGCGCCCCGCTCAGAACTCTTATTATCAGCCAGTGCGGTGGTGGAGCCAGGGCTCCTCTGTCCCTCCCAGGGATGCGAATCGTGCCTCTGCTCCTCTCCACGCTTCTCTGCAGATCCATCTTGTTCCCCAAGCCTTACCGTGTCCCCCGGCCCCATCCACCGTGGACCCACAGAGGACCCGCGGCCAGGCACCAGGCAGGAGGTGGGGGCCAGCCCCGCCTCGCCCCCTGGACCCCGCACCAGGACCGCGTGGGATACAGTCAGCGTTCAGTGGTGATTTATGGCATCTTATGGAATGACTCACCCAAGCTCGCGGGCCCTGGGAAAAGCATCAGAGGCGGATTCCACGCCAGACAGGACTCCTGCCAAAGTGCTCACTATAGGCTCAGTGCTGGCGCCCAGGGCCAAGGCGTGGACCCGCGTGCCACACTCCAGTGGAGCAGGTGTCAGCCTTCAAATGCCCACCAGCCCCCAGCCCGACTCCAGACACTGCCCCATGGAAGGCATCTCTGTGGCGGGGTCCTTGCTGGGATGTGTGCCACGCTCAGCTCAGTCATCCTACAGTTCTTTTCTTTCTTTTTTGTGGTGCTGGGATGGAACCCAGGGGCCATTCTACCTCCGAGCCACATGCGCAGCCCCATTTTACTTTTTAAAATTTTGAAGCTGGGTCTATATTGCTGAGATTCTCACTACTTGGTGAGGCTGTCCTCGAACCTGCGCTCCTCCTGTCTCAGCCTCCCAAGGACTGGGGTGACAGGTGCGTGCCAGCACGCCCAGCTTGGATTAGATATTTTTTTCTTCCAGACAGAGATTAGAAACTTTTAGGGAAAAAAAAAGTATCTGTAATCTGCCCTTTGTGAAAACTTGATGTGTTTCGTGGGGGTATGTGCTCGGCGGCTGTGACAAAGAGGCCCTGACAGGTGCCGATTAAGTACTCAAGAGGTCGGAGGTGCACAGCAGATGCAGATTCAGCCCTGGCTCGCCTTCTCCAGGAAGCCCTCCAGCCGGCAGCATCCCCTCCTCTCACAGAATTCAGGGGCTCGGGGGACGCGTTACTAAGCCCATTTGTCTTCTAACCCTGCACAGGGGCCGAGGCCCCTCGACCTCTTCCTGGGTCTCCCCCCTGCAGTGGCACCTGCTCAGGGCGCCCAAACTCAGGAGCGGGGCAGAGCACAGGACCGCTGGCCTCCCCACTCCAAACTGCCTGGGACAGAGACCCTCGCCCAGCCACCCGGTCTAGACCGGGAAGCTCAGCTCCCTAAGAGAAAGGCCGAGTAACTAGCCCCGCGTCCTGCCCTCCTGCTGGACACCCGCGGGCATCTCCTCCTGCCTCCCCACATCCCTCTAGGCCTTACAGACGGGAGCCTAAGCCCAGGGAGGTTGGGTGAGGCCCCACAGCTGCGCACCGCAGGGGCCAGCCTGGGAACCCTCCTTTGCGCCAAAGCCCCAAGGAGGGCTGCAGGCAAGGCTCCAGGGCGGAGGGGGCCAGGCAGCGCCCGCAAGGCTGTTGTGAGGTTTTGGAATATGGCTTCTCTGGGGTCAGCCAGGTGCAGCGGGCAGCGCTAAGGCGTGCCCGGCCCAGGCCAAGGAATGTCCCCGCACTGCGGCACCAGGCCCGAGGCCAGAGGGCGGGAGGGAGCGAGGCCGGGGCCACCTGCCAAATAGAAAACAGACGCTTCCCTCCGCTTCCGCCCCCGCCGGGGGAGGGCAGGCTCGGGAGCCCAATTACCCAGTTACAAAGGAGGCTTTCTTGTGGAACTGGAGGCAAGGTCAGGGGCAGACGCTCCGCCTGGCTTCCTCCCCGAGGTCAGCCCTGCCCATTACCGCCAGCAAAGGCCCCGCCCGCCCCGCCCACTCCGACTGGCAAGGCCCCGCCCAGGCCCTCCAGCCCCGCCCACTCCAACTGGCAAGGCCCCGCCCACCTCTGCCGGCCCCGCCCATTGCAGCCAGCAAAGGCCCCGCCCGCCCCGCCCACTCCGACTGGCAAGGCCCCGCCCAGGCCCTCCAGCCCCGCCCACTCCAACTGGCAAGGCCCCGCCCACCTCTGCCGGCCCCGCCCATTGCAGCCAGCAAAGGCCCCGCCCGCCCCGCCCACTCCGACTGGCAAGGCCCCGCCCACTGCCGGCCCCCCTTCCAGCTGGCAAGGGTCACGCTCATCCCCGCCAGTCCCGCCCATCACAACTGGCAAAGGCCCCGCCCATCCCAGCCAGCCCCGCCCATCTCCGCTGGCGCAGGCTCCGCCCAGCGTGCCCTCCTGGTCCAGTTCTACCCATCCCTGCTGGCAAAAGCCATGCACCTTTCTCTCTCCTTTCTCTTCTCTTTTCTCTCTCTGATCTTCCTCAAGGACTAGGAGTCTCCTCCGAGCCCCGAGCTCTAGATTTCTGTCGTTCTGTCGTCCGTCCGTCCATCCATCCGTCGTCCATCCTTCGCTCCCCCAAGCTCTCCTTTTCTGTCCCCTTGATGATCTTGAA
The DNA here is from genome assembly GCF_963383645.1 of Muscardinus avellanarius. NCBI lineage: Eukaryota > Metazoa > Chordata > Mammalia > Rodentia > Gliridae > Muscardinus > Muscardinus avellanarius. The sequence continues at coordinate 3,029,350 of NC_137807.1, read as the reverse complement.
GTGTGTGGGTTCCCGCTGAGACCCGTCGGCGCTTGGTGGCCGATCCCCGGAGCCCGCCCCGGCGAGGAGCCACCCATCCCTTCAGCGGTCACCTACCGGCTGCTGGAGGCCTCCGCGGCCTCCCAAAGCCCCCTGTGCAGCCCCCGCGCGGGGCTGGAGGCCGGCAGCTGGGCGCGGGCCTGGGTCAACACTGCGCCGCCGGCCTGGTGGGCGGCTTGCCGTCCTAGCGGTGGGAGGCCGTTCGAGGACAGCCTCTGCTACTTAGGCCCTTTGCAAATCAGTGAGACCCCGTTTCAAAATAAAGAATAAAATAAAAACTGGGGCTGGAGTGTAGCTTGGAGGTAGAATATCCCTGGGTTCCATCCCAGTACAGAGAGAGAGAGAGAGAGAGATTGATTCTCTAGAGGGCCAGATAATATAATGAACAGTTTAAGTTTTGAAGGTCACCACATCTCTTTTATATTCTGTTTTTGAGGTTTTACAACTCTCCAAAGTTTTAAAACTTCTTAGTTTACAGGTCTCACCAAAATAAACTGCAAGATGGTGAATTGGGCTGTGGCTGTAGTTTGCTGATTTCTGGGTTAAGAGTATGCTCTTTTTTTTTTTTTTTTTTTTCTTGCAGTACTGGGAATGGAACCAGGGGTATTCTGCCTCCGAACTATAGCCCCAGCCCTAATTTTTATTCTCTACTTATTTTTTAATTTTTATTTTTTGAGGTACTAGAGATGGAACCCAGGGGCATTCTACCTCTGAGCTACACCCCCAGCCCTATTTTTTATTCTTTATTTTGAAACAAGGTCTCACTGAGTTGCAAAGGGCCTCACTAAGCAGCTGAGGCTGTCCATGAACCGCGATCCTCCTGTCTCAGCCTCCCGAATGCTGGATGACAAGCGAGCGCCACCACGCCCGGCTTTACTTTATTCTTTATTTTGAAACAGGGTCTCACTAGATTGCTGCGAGTCTCACTACTTGCTGAGGCTGGGCTCAAATCTTCAAGCCACCTGTCTAAGCCTCCCAAGCACTGGAATGCCAGGCGTTCACCACCACGCCCGGTTCCCCCCAGCCAAGCTTTTGCTGAAAGTTGAGTAGATTGTGCAAATTTTGACAGGCGGGCAGAGCCTGGACGGCCCTGGGCAATCCCAGGCGGGGAGGGCCTACATATTGTACATTCCTTTCATGAGTAGGGGTGACTACAGAAATGAAAAGAGATTCCAGCCGGGCGTGGTGGTGCACGCTTGTAATCCCCACGCTTGGGAGGCGGAGACAGGAGGATTGTACAGGTTTGAAGCCAGCCTCAGCTACTTAGTGAGGCTCTCGGCAATTTAGTGAGACCCTGTTTCCAAATAAAGTATAAAATAGGTCTGGGAGTATAGCCTGGAGGTAGAAAAGCCCTGGGTTCCGTCCCCAGGACCACAAAGCAAAGAAAGAAAAAAAAGAGGAATTTGGGGTCACTGTGCGCACCGGTAAGGCAGCAGGGCCCAGAGTCCGGGTGGGAGGAACAGCTTTGCCAAGCCCCGTGAGCGCTGGGAGCTGTGTGCAGAGCCCCGGGCTCTGGTGAAGGCTCAGCCCTCGCTGCGGGCCCCAGAGCCAATCTGCTTGGATTGGGCCAGAGCGGGCTGGGGGTCTGTGCCCGGCAGGTGGGGAAGGAAGAGGGCTCCTGCCCCCGCCCTTGGTTTTTAGTGAGGCCCTCTGCAAGTCACCGAGACACTGTTTCAAGATAAAGAATAAAAAATAGGGCTGGGGTACAACTCAGAGGTAGAATGCCCCTGGGTTCCCCCCCAGTACCACATACACCACACACACAAAGAACTACAGGGCCCTTGGTGACCGCGTGACATCTGGGTTCTGGGGATGGATTAGCGCGGCCCGTTGGCATAACTTGTCCTGGACCCCCTCCCTGGCCTCCTATCCCCTCCGCTCCCCTCCCCCTTCAGCCCATGCTGGGCCAGCAGGCGGCTCTGACTTCCCTCGGCTAGTGAGCAGAAATGACTCAGATAAATCTGTTGGCGCAGGCAGCAGCTGCTGTCCGGGGATTAATTTGGAAGCGCTGGCTCAGGCCGGGCCGGCCGCTGGCTGCCCGTGAGGGTCCGCCTTTCCCAGGCTTCTGTCTGCTGTGCTCTAGGGCCTTTTTTTTTTTTTTTTGGCGGGTCTGGGGATGGAACCCAGGGGCATTTGACCTCCAAGCTACACCCCCTGCTCTATTTTTTATTCTTTATTTTGAAACAGGGTCTCACTAAGCTGCAGAGGGCCTCACTAGGTAGCTGAGGCTGTCTGCGAACCGTGATCCTCTGGTCTCAGCCTCCCGAATGCTGGGATGACAAGCGCGGGCCACCTCGCCCGGGGTTGCTAGAACATTTTAAATCGGGGTCTGTTTTCGCCCAGCAGCAGGACAGATGGAGACATTTGGCCCGGTCCCCAGGGCAGCCCCGGCTGCTGGCTGATGCGGGCAGGGTTTGGGGTGACTCAGTCCCTGAGCTGGGCGTCTGCTCCAGCCCTGCGTCCCTGTCCCCAGTGGCCACAGGAGCTGCTGTTCACCAAGGGTCGTCCTCCTCGCCATCCGCTGTCACCTTGCTGTTTCCCCGGTGGCCACGCCCAGGATCCCATCACCTGTACCCAAGGCCTGGGCCGCTCCAAGGCCGCGTCCACCAGAGGAGGACCAGCCTTGGTCTCCGTCCTCAGCGCTGTGTGCGCTGGTCCCGGCGCCGGCCATCACAGCACAGGCTGCTGGGCGGGGGGCAAACCCTGGGCCCTCATCGAGGCGGATCAGGGCTCCCTCCCAGGCTAAAATTTCTTTAAGAGCAGCTGGGCGTGGTGGCGCACACTTATAATCCCAGCATTCAGGAGGCTGAGACAGGAGGATTATAGTTCGCGGACAGCCTCAGCTACTTAGTGAGGCCCTTTGCAACTCAGTGAGACCCTGTTTCAAAATAAAGAATAAAAAATAGGACTGTGGTTGTAATCGGCGGTAGAATGCCCCTGGGTTCCACCCCCAGACCTGCAAAAGTAAATAAATAAATAAATAAAAATGAATGCCCTCTGGGTTCAACCCCCAGCACCACAAATAATAAAAAATAAAACTAAAAAAATTAATTTGCTTAAACATTAAAAAAATGTGGCTTGCCACAGTATAGACTACCAGAAATGTTACCATTTTAACTGTGTGCGTGCGTGTGCGCACGCGTATATGTGTGTGCGCGTGTGTGTGTGTTATTGGAGATTGAACGCAGGGCTATTCTACCTCCGAGCTATGCCCCTAGCCCGACTTTTTATTCTTTATTTTGAAATGGGGTCTCACTAAGCTGCGGAGGCTGGCTGTGAACCTTCGCTCCTCCTGTCTCAGCCTCCCAAGTCCTGAGATGCCAAGCGGGCGCCACCTCGCCCGGCTCCACCGTCGTCTGGTTTTTAGGATCTCGGGCTGAGTAATAGGAAACGTTTGGGAACGAGCCCATAGTAAAGGTTTCTTAAAATACATCCCCCCTTTGTGTTATCTAATATAAAAATACCCACCGTGCTCGTGGGCTCTGAGCCAGGGCGACTTCCCCGGGGGGAGGAGTGCGGGACTTTAAGTTTTGTGGATTTTTCAAGAATTTGAGGGAAGCCGGGCACGGTGGCGCACGCCTGTAATCCCAGCACTTGGGAGGCTGAGACAGGAGGATCACAGGTTCGCGGCCAGCCTCAGCTACTTAGTGAGGCCCTCTGCAACTCAGTGAGACCCTGTTTCAAAATAAAGAATAAAAAGTAGGACTGGGGGTGTAGCTTGGAGGTCGAATGCCCCTGGGTTCCATCCCCAGTACTGCAAAAAAAAAAAAAAAAAAGAATTTGAGGGCCGCCAGGCAGGAGACAGGGCGGGGTGCGGAGGGCGGGTGAGTGCTCTGCGCCAGGGGCTTTTGATTTAAAGTTTCAGCCCCTTCCTCCGCCTTTTGGACTCCTTTCTTCTTATCTTTGATTTCTTTCTGTCTTACTTCGTTTTTATCCGAAACCAGGGCGCGTGTGTGTGTGTGTGTGTGTGTGTGTGTATGTATGATTGATACATATGTGTGTATCTTTCTTTCTTTTTTGGGGGGCACTAGGGTGGAACCCAGGGGCATTCTACCTCCGAGCTACACCCCCAGCTCTATTTTTTATTCTTTATTTTGAAACAGGGTCTCACTGAGTTGCAGAGGGCCTCACTAAGTAGCTGAGGCTGGCCTTGATCTAGGATCCTCCGGCTGGAATGACAAGCGTGCGCCACCACGCCCGGCTCCTTATTATTTTATTTAAATTTATTTTATTTTATTTTTGGACTGGAGATTGAACCCAGGGGTATTCCACCTTTGAGGTACACCTCTGGCCTGATTTTCTTATTGGAAACAGGGTTTCACTAGGTTGCCGAGGGCCTCACTAAGCTGCGGAGGCTGTCCGCCAACCTGCAATCCTCCTGTCTCAGCCTCCCAAGTATCAGATACGACAGGCGTGCGCCCCCACGCAGGGCCTGAGCTTCCAGATACTGACCGACAAACAAGCTTTGGGCTGGAATGGGTTCAGTTTGTCTTATCTCTCCCTCCCTTCTCCTCCGGCACTGAACCCCCTCTTGGCACCCCAGAATTAGCCGTGGGAGCAGCGCCATTCGCTTTCTCCCGCTCCTCCCTCCCCCCCTCCCCGGCGGCTACACTCGTGGCTGATACATCCTAATGTATATTTAACAGTGGCTCAAAAATCGAATTAATTTAGATTGGTTAATAAACTGTAGCATCCGTTCCTAAATCAAGCCACATTTTCCTCTTGAGCGGCTGAACCCGCGCCTGGCGGTTTAATTTGTGGCGCTGCGATCCCCCAGCGCCGATGGTGTTCCGGAGGTGTCCAGGGGAATCATCCAGACGTGATTAGAGCCGGACATATTAGAGCCGCTCCTTCCCGGCCGAGGCCATGCAAGGTCTGCGAGCGGGGAAGGGCCTCGCTGCCGCTCTCCCCAGCACCCCTCCGCCAGGTGTGCACTTATGGAGCGCCGGCTGCATGCACAGCCCCAATGTGCACGTTCCCAGCAGAGAGTCTATGGCTTGAGTGTGTGACCCAGCACGCCCACTGCGCGCACTCAGCCCCCTACTGTGCGCGGGGCTGTGTGGCCCTCACCTCCCACGTCCAGGACCCCACGGCCCCACCACCCGCTCTTCCCTCCCGGTGCTGTTTCTGTTTACTGAAAGGAGGAGCATGGCCCCCTCCTTCATTGCCGGTGGGTCCCAGGCACCAACAGGCCCCGTAAAAAGGGACCCCGAAACCCATCCCGAGCCTGAGATGGGCTCCCGCCCCCTGAGCGAGGACCTTGCCCGGCTCCTCTCTTGTCATCTTGAAAGTGCCTGGAGTAGAAGCCGGTGCGTCGTGGGTTCTGAGCCAGTGTTTGTTGGTTTGTTGACTGACTGTGCGTCAGTATAGCACCGACTTTCTCCCGGCCATTGTTAGTGGGTAGCGTTGTTCTGTCTTTAGGAAAAGCTTTTGCACACAGAGCATGGAGGCCTGGGCAGCCCGGGCCGCGGTGCGGGCGCAGCCGGGCGGCTTTTGGTTCCGCCAAAGATCCAGCCCTTTCTTCTCCATACTCTCCTGCACAGAGCCCCTTGACCCGGGGATGACTGACTTCCTTCCTTCCTCTTTGGCACTGGGGACTGAACCCAGGGACAGTCTACGTCCGAGCTGCACCCCCAGCCCTATTTTATTTTTATTTTTTTTATTTTTGCGGGTCTGGGGATGGAACCCAGGGGCATTCAACCTCTGAGCCACACCCCCTGCCCTATTTTTATTCTTTATTTTGAAGCAGGGTCTCGCTGAGCTGCAGAGGGCCTCACTAAGTAGCTGAGGCTGTCCGCGAACCGCCATCCTCCGGTTTCAATCTCCCAAATGCTGGGATGACGAGCGTGCGCCCCCACGCCCGGCTTTTTATTTTTATTTGGAAACAGGCTCTCACTAGGTTGGTGAGCGTCTCCTACTTACTGAGGCTGTCCTCGAAGCCGCCATCCTCCACTCTCAGCCTCCCAAGTCCTGGGATGACAGGCGTGTGCCCCACGCCAGGCTCCAGGGGATTCCCAGATGCGAGGGAATAAATTGTTGGGTGGGGCGTGAGCACCTCCTGGAGGACTCTCAGTGCAGCCCCCGCCCCTGGGGCCACGCAGGGAGGCCCCTCCTGGACAAGGAGACCGGGACCCAGACGGCAGAGGTTCCAAAGGGTTGATCAGATGCAATTTTTCCACAAGCAAAAAACTTAAACAAGGCTCGGAGGAATTGATGTTTAGGGAAGATACTCCCCCCCCCCAATTCCTTCCTCCTGACCCCGCTGGCTGGAGGCTGGAAGGGTGCCTTTGAGCCTGGGGTGTGGCTTCCCCATAGCCTGTGCATGAGGTAATAAGAAAATGTTCTGAGCCAGTGCTGGGCTCCACTTCAAAACCTCAAACTGGCTGCCTTTGCCTTCTTTTTCTTCTTCTTTTTTACTTTTATTTTATTTGTGGCACTGGGAATCAAAACCAGGGGCGCTCCATCTCTGAGCTCCACCCCCAGCCTTATTTCCTATTCTTTTTTTTTTTTTTTTTTTTTTTTTGCGGGTCTGGGGATGGAACCCAGGGGCATTCGACCTCCGAGCTACACCCCCTGCCCTATTTTTTATTCTTTATTCTGAAACCGGGTCTCACTGAGTTGCAGAGGGCCTCACTAAGTAGCTGAGGCTGTCTGCGAACCGTGATCCTCCAGGTCTCAGCCTTCCGAATGCTGGGATTACAAGCGTGCGCCACCACGCCCAGCTCTATTCTTTATTTTGAAACAGGGTCTCACTGAGTTTCTGAGGGCCTCACTAAGCTGCTGAGGCTGGCCTCGAATCACGATCCTCCTGTCTCTGCCTCCCAAGTCCTGGGCCGTCAAGCGTGCGCCACCAAGCCCAACTCACACTGGTTCTCTTCTGAGGCTCTGGGCCCAGCTCACCTGGTGGGAGCCCAGCCCTGCAGGGACGCGGGCACCAGACTTCAGAGGCAGTGTCATCTGACCTGGCGGCTGGTTGCCCAGTGCCCGTGCTCAGGGCCTCAGTGTACCGTGTGGGCTGGAAAGGTGCTGAGGGGGAGCCGGTCCCTGCCTGGGAGCCTGGGGGAGCCAACCTCTCTTGGTCTCCCCTTTGACAGCCCTCGAGCCGCCCCACCTTGCTGCCTTCTCCAACCTCCACTGGGCTCCCACTCCTCGGATACAGATTCTGGCGGGTGGACAGGGACTGAAGAGTCCCTCACAGGACCGAGTCTTTGAGGATTATCAAGGGCCAGCGCGCTCTCCCCTCCGGCCGGGATTGGGGCTTGGGCTCTCTGGGGAGAACGCCTGTTCCTGATGGAAATGGAAATTCCCAGAGCCTGAGTTCAGGACCCAAGGGGCCAATAACAGCCGCGTGAGAAACTCCCCAGATCCCCCAAGCCCAACGGGGGTCTTCACGCAACAGAGACACAGGAAGCAGAGGAGCCCTGTCCCAGCAAATGTGGGTTTGAAAGCTCTTTTTGTTTGTGTGTTTGTTTTTCAATACAGATACTTTTCCTGGAAGGTAGGGGTTGAGTGCTAAGCCTCTCCCTTCTATTCTCAACATTATACAGTAACCAGCTGTCTTAAAAAGGATTGGGGCAGCCGGGCGTGTGGGCACGCTTGGAATCCCAGCGCTGAGACAGGAGGATGGCGCAGGTTCCAAGCCAGCCTCAGCTACTTAGTGAGAGCCTGTTTCCAAATAAATCATAAAATAGGACTGGGAGGCCGGGCGTGGCGGCACACGCTTGTCATCCCCGCGCTTGGGAGGCGGAGACAGGAGGATCGCGCAGGTTCGAAGCCAGCCGCGCTGGCGTAAGAGACCCTGTTTCAAAAATATAAAATAGGTCTGGGAGTGTAGCCCGGAGGTAGAAGGGCTTCCAGGAACCCCAGTACCGCCAAAAAAAAAAAAAAAAAAAAAATAGGACTGGGAGTATAGCTTGGGGGTAGAAAGCCCCTACCTTCCACCCCCAGTACCCCCCCCCACACACACATAATAATATAATAAAATAAAAATAAAATAGGACTGGGAGTGTAGCTCAGAGCTAGAATGCCCCCAGGTTCAAGTCTCAGTTTACGTTCCTCCCCAAATAAGGCGAGGAAGGGCCACTGAACAGGTAAGTATTTTGCTTAATCAATTTTGGGAACAAATGTAAAACAGGAAGCTCGAGGGCCTGGGGTCCGGCCTCCTACAGCCCTTCCTGCCGCCCCTCCCCGCGGCCCTGGCCCCCCAGGCCTCCGAGGAGACCCCGCCGCCCCGGACTGTCAGCCCCGGAGCCCAGCTCCCTGTATGTTTGCTCAAAGGCCTGAGACAGCAATAGGTCAATTTTATTGATCCTGTCAAAAGCGGTAATTCCAGAAAGCTATTTGAATTCACGGGAGGAAGCCGCAGCAATTATCAGAGTCTGCATGAGCGGCTCGGTCAGGTTTAGGACTGGCCGCCAGGCCCGGAGACAGCCGGGGCTGGCCCTTGGGCGAGGCTCCAATTTTGTGTGTATCCTGCAAGAAAATTATAAACAACAGCTCCCCACGCTAATGCGTGCGGGGCACTTCCAAGGGCGCGCGGGCACCCAGAGGCTAAAACACAACACGTGTCCCTAATCCTAGCAAGTCCCTCCAGCCTGGCCCAGAGCCTCTCTTTAAACACATAATAACTGAGATTTGTGGTGGAACAGGTTGGTTTTTTTTTTTTCCAATACTGAGGATGGAACCCAGGGGCGTTCTACCTCCAAGCTACACTCCCAGCCCTATTTTTTATTCTTTATTTGGAAACAGGGTCTCACTGAGTTGCAGAGGGCCTCGCTAAGTAGCTGAGGCTGGCTTTGAGCCTGTGCGATCCTCCTGTCTCAGCCTCCCAAGGGGTGGAATTACAAACGTGCGCCACCACGCCCATTTTATTCTTTATTTTGAAACAGGGTCCCGCTAAGTTGTGGAGGGCTAAGTTGTGGAGGGCCTCGCTAAGTAGCTGAGGCCGGCTGCGAATCTGTAATCCTCCTGCCTCAGTCTCCCAAGTACTGGGATTACAAGTGTGCGCCACCAAAACCGGCTCAGTGAGACCCTGTTTCTAAATAAGATAAAATAGTGCTAGGGGTTCAACTCAGGGACAATGCCCCTGGGTTCCACCTCCAGTGTCATGTGCACAAAAAATGGATATCACCGGGTGGGGCTCTGGGAATTTGTGCGCGCGTGCGTGCGTGCGTGCGTGTGTTACTGGGAGCAGAACACAGGGGCATTCTACCTTCACACTACACCCCTAACCCTTTTCATTTTAAAACAGTCTTGCTAAGTAGCTGAGGCTGGCTGCGAACCTGCGATCCTCCTGTCTCAGCCTCCCAGCTACTGGGACTGCAGGCGTGGCCAAGGCTATGGTTCACTGTTCCGCATCCCTCTCCCTGGCTGGCAGGCCGGCTGGCAGCCCAGGGCGCTGGGCAGGATTCCCTTGCAGGTCCAGGCCGCAGGGGTCATGTGTCTCCCTCATGGGAAAGGTGAACTCTGGCTCGCAAGCGCCAGGTCCCACGGGTGCACTCTACCCCACCGCGCGCCTTCTCCTTGCGGCTCCTACAGGAACCTACGTCCCTGCAGGGACCGCTCTGGCCCTCCCTGCGCAGGCGCACTCCTGCGGGGCGAGGCTCCCCCACCTCTGGCCCTTTGGACCAGCCCTCTCTTGTTCTTCACTTGGGGTGGTTGGTTTCGCCGCAGTGATTGGTCAGCCCTCATCATGTGACCCTGGCTGGACCAATGAGAGCCTTCCCTGGGACTTTTTCTGGAATCACCCGGAAGAATGTAATGCCTTTTCCCTGAGTTGTTTTCTGCGGGGGAAGTGGCTTGACCAGCTTGACAGCGACCCCAGGAAAGTGGCCCCGGGGGGCGGGGTGGGGGGGATCCGGCATGCTTGGGGCTGCTCCAGATAATCCCGAGAGGTGGGTTTCCGTCTGGCTACGCGACGGTCCTCATTTTTCTCATTCTCTTTCCTCTGCCCCGTCTTCAATGAGAGAGAAGGAAGGGAGGAAGGAGGGAAGAAAAAGAAAGCAAAATAAAGTAAGAATTTACCCAAATAGAAAAGACAGTGGAAGCCGGGCGTGGTGGCGCACGCTTGTCATCCCAGCATTCGGGAGGCTGAGACCTGGAGGATCACGGTTCGTGGACAGCCTCAGCTACTTAGTGAGGCCCTCTGCAACTCAGTGAGACCCGGTTTCAAAATAAAGAATAAAAAATTGGGCAGGGGGTGGAGCTCGGAGGTCAAATGCCCCTGGGTTCCATCCCCAGACCCACAAAAAAAGAAAAGAAAAGACAGTGGAGAGCCGGGCATGGCGCGCACGCTTGTAATCCCCGCGCTTGGGAGGCGGAGACAGGAGGATCGCGCAGGTTCGAAGCCAGCCGCGTGCGCTGGCTTAGGAGACCCTGTTTCCAAATAAAAATGTAAAAATAGGTCTGGGAGTGTAGCCCGGAGGTAGAAGGGCTTCCAGGAACCCCAGTACCACCAAAAAAATTAATAATAATAATAATAATAAATAAAATAAAATTCATGGCAGCCCTACCAGACAGTGTCACGTGACCACAACTGGGCCAACCTCCCGGCAGGGGCGTGGCCATCTTGGACCAATCTACTGGGCAGGGCTCTGCGGAGGGAGGGAGGATGGTGGAGGCGGGGCCCGCAGGAGGTACCAGGCCTCCAGGCATTGGTTCTGTGCGTTAGCGGCCGAGATGCCTGCAAATACCATTTCTAGAGCACCAGCTGTATGCGAGGATTTTCTCGCAGTTCTGGCTCCACAGTTTGCACAGTCCAGCTGCTTGCTTATCCCCGGCCTTTGCACCCTTTTAAGATCCGGCTTACTCGCCTGGACCCCGTCTCCATCTCTGTTAGAGGCTCCCCTGATGGCTCCGGGGAGGGATTCGATGACTTGCACAAGGCCTGTAATTATTTCATGGCTGGGAGCGGGGCGTCTGGGTTCCAATCCCAAATCGCCCACTTTCTAGCTGTCATTTAACCTCTCGGGGCCGAGATTTAGCACTTCCTGTCCCGCTGTGTGGAGGTTAATCCAGGCAAAGTACCCAAGACCTTGCCTGCCTAAGCTGCTGCCATCCCCCCACCCCATCTCCATCATGCCTGAACCCTGGACATCAGTCGGTCCCGGAGCAGACACGACGCGTTCTGGATTAGCATGGGTATCAGAGGCGACCCTGCAGGGTGCCGGCCACCTGGCCAGCTCCGCAGGACAGCCGTGGCCTGCCAGGAGCCCCGGCCTTACCAGGCCTCCAGGGAAACCGAGGCCGAGGTAGAAGCAGCCAGCCTCGTCCCCGCTATGATCCAGGCCACTGCCCCTCCTCTGGGGATGCCCCGGGCCCTGTGGAGCTTCCTTGAAAGAATAGGAAAGGCCTTCTGGAATCCAGTGCTGATGAGATCCCTCTAAGTGCCTTCTCCCTGCTCTAAGTGAACTGCCCCTGAGGGTGATAAACACCCAGCCCTGCCCTGCCCAGGGCGGGAGTCTCCCAGTGGCTGTGTTCGAGCCTCAGTGTCCGGGCACACGTTTTCTAGGGCTCCAAAGCGGCTAGGGTGTGTGGGATTGGGGGTCAGTCATGGATGGGGTGGGGGTGCTCTTTCTTCTTTCTTTCTTCTTTCTTTCTTCTTTCTTTCTTTCTTTCTTTCTTTCATGTGACTAGAGATTGAACTTATGGGCATTCTACTGAGCTACACCCCCAACCCTATTTTATTTTTACCTTATTTATTTATTTATTTATTTATTTTGTGTGGGTACTGAGGATTAAACCCAAGGGCATTCTACTTCTGAGCTACACTGCCAGCCCTAGTTTTGTTGTTTTTGCTACAGGGAATGGAACCGAGGGGCATTCTACCTCAGAGCTACACCCCCAGCCCTATTTTTTATTCTTTATTTTTTTCTATTTATTTGTGGTACTGGAGATGGAACCCACAGTCTTTCTGCCTCCGGGCTATACTCCCAGACCTGTTTTATGTTTTATTTAGAAACAGGGTCTCACTAAGTTGCTGAGAGCCTCACTAAGTAGCTGAGGCTGGCTTTGCACCTGTGCGATTCTCTGTCTCAGCCTCCCAAATACTGGGATTACAAGCGTGCGCCACCACGCCTGTATTATTCTTTATTTTTTCGAACAGGGTCTCACTGAGTTGCAAAGGGCCTTACTAAGTAGCTGAGGCTGTCTGCAAACCGCAATCCTCCGGTCTCAGCTTTCAAAATGCTGGGATGACAAGCATGTGCCCCCATGCCCAGGTATTTATTTTATTTTAAAACAGAGTCTCAGTTGCTGAGGGCCTCCCTAGATTGCCCAGGCTGTCCTTGAACCTGTGATCATCCCGTCTCAGCCTCCCAAGTACCCGGATTACAGAGGTACGGTACACCACCACGCGCCAGCTATAGAAGTCACCTGAGTACTGTCCTGGGGAGGGAGGCCAGCCTACTTTCTGCCAGTCCACAGAATCCCCCATGAGCTCCCCAAAGCAGAGGCTAAGGGGGCTTAGCTGAGGGACGGAGGGAGTGTGAGTTGGTACCTGGCCGTGGCCCGTGGCCCAGGCCCCGAGGCTGCTCCTGAGCTGTTGGCACTCACAAATCCCGCTTTCACTGCCTGAGTGAGTCACTCGAGTCCAGAGAGCTGGGTTGTTGGCAGTTTCCTTCTGACTTTGTAACAATTCACACCCGACTCGCTTCCTTTGTGCCAACCCAGAAAAGCCTCCTCTGCTCCCTGAAGAGGAGAGAGACGGGATTTCTCTAGCTGTGTTCCCGAGAGACAGACTCGAGACCGGCACAAACTGTGGGGCGCAGAGGGCTGCTGTGTGAAGTACCCGGTCGGTGGGTGGCTCGGGGAGTGAGTCACCGTGCTTTGAAGGCTTGAGATTTTGCATTCCTAAGATTTGCAGCTGATAAGCCATGGGGGCTGTTTTGTCCTTGGGGCCTCTTTGGGGCCAGGACACTCTGGACCAGGTGGTGTTGGGGCCTGGGTACACTTCCTACACACACACACACACACACACACACACACACCACATGATTTCAGACAGGCCTTGGGGCAACAGGGCACGTTGACCCAGGTCATACTGGTTTTCCGTATGTGTAAACTGGAGCGCGTTCTCACCTGAGTTATTTTCTGAGAATTGATGAGGATGGGAAATGGACCGTTTTGACCCACACAGTAATAGCTTCCTGCTGTGGGTCCAGGTTATTGGAATACAATACAGGCATTAAAAAAGAATGACGTGACCCCTTACGTCTGGCATGAAATGACGTCCCAGATAGGGACTTTTGGGTGAAAGACAGGATGTCCTGGCATCACACAGAAAACACTACAAAAAGCAGAACTGAAATATGACACCAGGCAGGCAGAGAGGGGCGCACACCTGTCATCCCAGTACTCAGGAGGTTGAGACAGGAGGATTGCAGGTTGGAGGCCAGCCTCAGCTACGCAAGTGAGGCCCTCTGCAACTTAGTGAGACCCTGTTTCAAAATAAAAGAATAAAAGATCGGGCTGGGGGTGTAGCTTGGAGGTAGAAACGCCCCTGGGTTCCATCCCCAGGGCCACACATAAACAGGCAGACGGACCTCCCTGACCTCCGGGACCCCAGGGGCCCTGTGGAATGGGGGTGAGCGCAGGTGTCTGCGGGCTCCGGCCGGCATGGGGCAGAAGCAGCTGCCCGGCGCCGGACTTTCAGGTGTCCGGGTGGGTGGGGCGACCCGCTCTCACCTTGCGGGCCCTCTTCAGCTACCTGGTAGCTTTAGGACAGCCGGTTAGACATTTCTTAGCCAAACAGGCTCCTCTCTGCCAGTGCGAGGAACTCCGGTTAAACGCTCTGGTGACGCCCAAGAAACAGCTCCCTCTGGAAAGTTCCACTGCAGGGCGTGGCCTGCAGGTCTTGGTGCCCGCCTGAGGCTGCCAGGGCTCAGGAGCACCTCGGAGGGAGGGGCAGCCGGAGCCTCAAGGGGTTTGGGTTTTGTTTTTTGCGGTACTGGGGATTGAACCCAGGGACATTCTGAGCAATATATTCCCGCCTGAGACGTGCCGGCATCTTGCCAGACCCCGAGGGCTGGCGGGTCAGTAAGCAAAGGAGACTGAGAGGCGGCCAGCTGGGGCTTCTACAAAGGGGGCTGAAACCTTCTGCTGGGTTACGATGTGAGTGGGTGCTCGGAGGAGGTGCCATTCCCAGAAGTCTGAACCAGAGAAGGGGAGTCTGCGGGGTCAGTTTTGGTTAGAGGCCGGCAGAAGGCACAGACAGCTGCTCTGGAGAAAAAAAAAGACCAGTGCTGGGGACCCTTGGCGGTCTGTCAGGAGCTGGAGCAAACCGTGCCAGGCCTGGAAAGAAGTCTGGACTCGGAATGAACTTCCTCCAGCCGGGCGTGATGGCGTGCGCCTAGAATCCCAGTGCTTGGGAGTCTGAGGCAGGAGAATCGCAGGTTCGAGGACAAGCCTCAGCAAGTGGTGAGACTCTCATCAACCTAGTGAGACCCTGTTTCAAAATAAAAATAAAAATAGAGCTGGGGATGGAGCTCAGAGGTAAAAAGCCCCTGGGTTCAATTCCCAGGGCCATAAAAACAAACAACATACAAACAAAAAACAACAGACAGATGTCAGCCGGGCATGATGGCGCATGCTTGTAATCCCAGCACTTGGGAGGCTGAGACGGGAGGACCGCAGGGTGGGTCCCAAACGCACAGCCTGCGGGGGAGGTGAGGGCCTGGCCCACTGCGCAGGAACCTGTTGGCCCCCCAGGGACTCTAGAAGCCAGTCCTGGCGTGCCGGTAAGGAATCGGAAGCCCAGAGAGGCTGATGACTAGAGGACTCAGCTCCTCTCCTCCTGGGCCGCCCTTAATCCTTACACGGCCCTCGGCAAAACTTGAAGGCCGGGAGCCCTGGGCCGGAGCCTCGGCTCTGATCTTGACCAGCTCGTGACACCGGCCAGGCTTCTTTGCCTGTGAGCCTCGGTCTTTCTGCTCTCAAGGGGGTTATTGTGAGAAGAAACATGTTTGTAAAAGGCTCGGTACTTAGAGCACACGGCTCGTCGGCCGGTATTAGATTTTTTATTTTATTTTGCTGTCCTGGGGATGGAATTGAGGAACATTCTGCCACTGAGCTATACCCCCCAGCCCTAGTTTTTTATTTTTTTTACTTTAAAACAGGGTCTCGCCGGGCGTGGTGGGCACGCTTGTCATCCCAGCACTCGGGAGGCTGAGACCTGGAGGACCGCGGTGCGCGGACAGCCTCGGCTACTTAGTGAGGCCCTCTGCGACTCGGTGAGACCCGGTTTCCAAATAAAAAATAGGGCAGGGGGTGTAGTTCGGAGGTCAAATGCCCCTGGGTTCCATCCCCAGACCCGCAAAAAAATAAAATAAAATAAAATAAATATAAAACAGGGTCTCACTGAGTTGCAGAGGGCCTCACTAAGTAGCTGAGGCTGTCCGCGAACCGCGATCCTCCTGTCTCAGCCTCCCAAGCACTGACATAACCAGCGTGCCCCGCCGGGCCCTGCCTGGTGTTAGGAGAGAGGGGAGCCGCCCCCAGCTGGCTCGCCCTGCGGGGCTGCGGGGGGCAGGGAGCTCTGGGCCCCCTGCTGACCCCCAGGAGAGGACCAGGTGGGAGAGGCTGGCGGGCCCGGGGGATCCAGGATGCAGCCCCCGCTGAGGGCGGCCATCGCCGTCGCCATGGCAGCAGCCGCGCGGTGCCAGCTGTCCGGGTGCCCTGCGGCCTCCGCTGTCACCACGGTGAGGACAGCCGTGGTGGTGGCCGGCCTCCGTGTTCACGGCAGCCTCCCCATTGACAGCAGGGGCATTTTCTCTTTCAAAGCACACAGCAGGCACTTCTGGTCTCCGACTCGGGGCCTGATTAGCATGCAGGCCCCGCCCACCCGAGGCCACGCCCCTTCCCGAAGCCCGTCTGGAGGCTGGACAGGGTACCAGGCTGGACTCCAGCTCCATCGCCGCCTAGCTGGGTGGTCTCCGCCCCATTATTTCATCTCTCTGGGGCTCGGCTTTATGATCTAAAAATGAGTGAAATGGGCCGGGTGGGGTGGCGCCCGCCTGTAATCCTAGTACTTGGAAGACTGAGACAGGGGGATCACAGGTTCAAGACCGACCTTGGCAACTTGGGGAGCCCCTCAGCAACCCAGAGAGAGACCTCGTTTCAAAATTAAAAGGATCCAGCCGGGCGTGGCGGCGCAGGCTCGGCATCCCAGCATTCGGGAGGCTGAGACAGGAGGATGGCTGTTCGCGGACAGCCTCCACTGCTTAGCGAGCCCTCTGTGAGTAGCGAGACCCTGTTTCCAAATAAAGAATAAAAAAGTAGGGCTGGGGTGTCGCCCAGAGGTAGAATGCCCCCGGTTCCATCCCCAGACCCGCAAAAAAAATTAATAAAATGGGCCGACGGGACCCGCGTACAGAGTCGCAGGCCTGCCAGGGGCCCTGCCCAGTGCTGGCCCCAGGACTCCGGTCTGAGAACTTACTGAGGGGCCCAGCAGGCTCTCATGTCAAAAATGCTGCTCTGCCATTTCGCTCCATGTTACAGACAGGGAAACTGAGGCACGAGGAGGCCGAGTGACCCCCCCCAGTCTTTTTCCCTCTCTTCCTTTTCGTGATGATAAAGGCTGAACCCAGGGGCATTCTACTTCTGAGCTACGCTCCCAGCCCTATTTATTTTTAATTTGGAAACGGGGTCTTGCTATGTTGTTGAGGGTCTCACTGCTGGCTGAGGCTGACCTCCAACCTGCGATCCTCCTGTCCCAGCCTCCCAAGTCCTGGGATGACAGGTGCGTGCGCCACCACGCCCAGCTTGTGAGAAAATGATTTTTAAACCGTGACCGTCCTTGAAACTAATTTCTCTTCCCTCCTACCTCAGGGTGAAAAGTAGCCGTGTGTGAATGGTTCCCCCTTCCCTGCGGGTCCATATCCTCTCTCCCTCCTCCCTGCCCTCCTCCCTGCCCGTTGGCTCAGAGGAGATCGGGCTCAGGGCGCCTCCCGGGTCGGGCCTGCGGGCTGAAGGCCCAGCCATCCGGAGCCGCAGGCGCCCAGGAGCCCGCGTCTTCTCTGTACTGCCGGCTCTCCGGTGCTTTTCTTCAAAGTGCTTTCTCGGTGCTAAATAATTAATTCTCGCCGTGCTCCGTGTGAGGGAATAAATAAATGTCACTTGTACGGGGTGACGGAGCCTGCTGGGAATCCAGGCTGTGGCTTCAGGCGCCGGCAGGGGGGTCGGCTGGGGACGCGGCCAAGGGCGGGGGGACGGGCCCCAGGGGGCTCCAGGGCCGCTCCAGGGCTTGCTGCCGTAGATCTGGACAGAGCTGAGGGGCCAGACAGATGCAGGCGGACAGAGCCTCCGGCTCCCATCGGCTGCAAGCCGACGCCGGTGAGGGAGAGGCTTCCTGCGCAGGACACTGATGTCCTCTGCCGCTGCCCCTTCCGGGGGTCTCTCCCCTGACCCCCGCCAGGCTGCCACCACACGCCGCCCGCCCCTGCGCCTCTGCGGACCCTAGGCGGTGGCTCCGGCCCACCAAAAGCTGCTCCTGAGCCGGGCGTGGTGGCGCACGCTTGTCATCCCAGCATTCGGGAGGCCGAGACCGGAGGATCGCGGTTCGCGGCCAGCCTCAGCTACTTAGTAAGACCCTGTTTCAAAATAAAGAATAAAAAATAGGACTGGAGGTAGGGTTTGGAGGTAGAAAGTTCCTCCATTCCATCCCCAGTATTGCAAAATAAAATAAATAAATAAATAAATAAATAATAAAAACGGGCTGCAGGTGGACCTTAGCGGTAGATGCCCCTGGGTTCCATCCCCAGCACCACACAAAATCACAACATCCAGTGTTCTTCCGGGTGGCCTCCCGTGTCTCACTTTGGCCATAAAAAATTGCTCAGAACCCTCGCGGGCGGTTGTCGGATTGGGAAGGAGGTCAGTTCTGGGGCCTGGCCCCGGGCGCCGAGGTCAGGCCGGCCCTCCGGGCCCGGGACAAGAGGCTGCTGGAGCTTCTCCCGTCCTGGTCTCGCCGCCCTGGACAGGGACACTGAGCTCGATTCATCCTGTCTCCAAAGGGCTCCTGTGTGCAGCCAGATCACTGGCCGGCGCGCACACTGGGCCCTGTGGGCTTCAGGCGGCCGTGAGGACGGAGCCCGGCTCAGCCCGCGCTAAGGATCCCAGAATCGGATCCCAGGGAGCCGCTGTGCCCAGCCCCGGGCTAGGCCTCCCCTGCGGCCAGCCTCTCAGACACCGCGAAAGCCCACGATCAGTTTCCCTTCCACAGCCGGGTGCGGTGGGCACGATTGTCATCCCCGCGCTTGGGAGGCGGAGACAGGAGGATCGAAGCCAGCCGTGCGCGCTGGCTTAGGAGACCCTGTTTCCAAATAAAAATGTAAAAATAGGTCTGGGAGTGTAGCCCGGAGGTAGAAGGGCTTCCAGGAACCCCAGTACCACCAAAAAAAAAAAAAAAAAAAAAAAAAATTTCCCTTCCATGCCTTGGGTCTTGAGACGCCGCTTCCCAGCCGGACCTCTTCTGCCAACCAAGTCCCCTCAATACCATCAATCCACACCTGTGATCCCAGTGCTGAGGAGGCTGAGACAGGAGGATTGCAGGTTGGAGGGCAGCCCCGGCTACTTAGTGAGGTTCTCTGCAATTTGGTGAGACTCTGTTTCAAAGTAAAGAATAAAAGCCGGGTGTGGTGGCGCACGCTCATCATCCCAGCATTCGGGAGGCTGAGATAGGAAGATCGCGGTTCGAGGACAGCCTCAGCTACTCAGTGAGGCCCTCTGCAACTCAGTAAGACCCTGTTTCAAAATAAAGAATAAAAAATAGGGCTGGGGTGTAGCTTGGAGGTCGAATGCCCCTGGGTTCCATCCCCAGTGCTGCAAAATAATAATAATAATAATAATAATAATAATAATAATAAAACAATAAAAACTAGGGCTGGGAATGGAGCTCAGAGGTAGGATGCCCCTGTGTTCAATCCTGTGTTCAGTTCCTGGTACACACGCACACGCACATGCACGCATACACGCACACCAACAAAGTCTTGCCCAGTTGTTAAGGCTCTCCCTAAGCTGTGGAGGCTGGCCTTGAATTGGCCACCCTCCTGACTCAGCCTCCTGAGTCCTGGATGACAGGCATGGGCCCCTGCGCCGGCTTGGGGTCTGTGTCTTTGTGTGGTGGCCATGAGCTGCCTGCAAGGGGAGGGCACGGTAGATTTACAGATAGGTGGGTGTTTTTGTTTTTTATATTTTGCAGTACTGAGGATGGAACCCAGGGGCATCCTACCTCTGAGCTACACCCCCAGCCCTATTTTTTACTCTTTATTTTGTTTTTGTTTTTGTTTTGGTGGTACTGGGGGTGGAACCCAGGGGCTTTCTACTTCCAGGCTACACTCCCAGACCTGTTTTATATTATATTTGGAAACAGGGTCTCACTAAGTTGCTGAGAGCCTCACTAAGTAGCTGAGGCTGGCTTCAAACCCGTGCGATCCTCCTGTCTCAGCCTCCCAAGCGCGGGGATTACAAGCGTGTGCCACCATGCCCGGCTATTCTTTATTTTGAAACAAGGTCTCACTAAGTTGTGGAAGGCCTCAGCGAGGCTGGCCTCGAACCACGATCCTCCTTTCTCAGCCTCTCGAATGCTGGAATTCTAAGCGTGCACCACCATGCCTGGCAGATGAGTGGGTTTTGATGGGTATTTAACGGGGGCTGACTCATGGCTGTTTGCGGGGCCCTGGGGGAGCTCCAGACCCAGGCGCTGGGCTGCCTCCTCTAGCTCAAGCTTCTGTGCCAAGAGGCCTGGTGCAGGGGGGCGAGGAGAGGTTGACCCGGTGATGCCGGCCCACGCTGGTCCATCAACCATGCGGCTCAAGGAATGTTCTGCAGGGAGGGCAGGACCAGTCAGGCTCCGTCCTGTTTCTAGAAGGAGGCAGAAAAAACCCTTCTGCAGGTTTGTAGAACCCTCCCCGCTGGCTCTTTTTTCCCCTGCAAACACAGAGGCAGGCCTGTGTCCTGCCACGGTGGAGAGGGGCCTCGTTAATTACAGGGCCGCGCAGATGTCACCGTTGATTAAGCTGCTGGTTCCTCTGCAGACGTGGCTGGCTTAATGACACGGCGCATCCCTACCCGCGCTCGCCGGAGCAGGACCAGCCTCATCCTGTCCTGGGCGCTGCCGTAGCCAGACAGGTGGCAGAGACTTTTTTTTTTTTTGCGGGTCTGGAGATGGAACCCAGGGGCATTCGACCTCCGAGCTACACCCCCAGCCCTATTTTTTATTCTTTATTTTGAAACAGGGTCTCACTGAGTTGCAGAGGGCCTAAGTAGCTGAGACTGGCCACGAACCACGATCCTCCTGTCTCAGCCCCCTGAATGCTGGGATGACAAGCATGTGCCACCACGCCTGGCTCAGCTGCAACCATATTTAAGAGTCAAGGCTGCTCATATCTGGCCATGAACAGGTGCCCCACCTCTCCCCACAGCTCTCCACCTCTTCCCCAGAAGACTCCGATCTTGAAAGAGTGAGCTGGGGGGACCTTCTGCGGGCCACGCAGGCTGCAGTCCCAGCGGGCTTCCCAGGGGAAGGGGCCTCTCCTCCCAGCTGTCAGTCCCGGGGCTCCATCTATCTGTCTGTCTGTCTGAGGTGCGCCCGTTCGCATCAAGTCTCTAGTGTTCCCTCGCCGGTTCTCTGTGCAAAGCCCCACAGCTTGGCCGGACCCAGCCGAGCTGCCCCAGCCCCAGCCAGCGTTCAAGGTCAGAGAGTCCCGCCCCCCAGCCTGGGGACTCGCCAGGCCATCTGTCTGAAAACAATTAGCTATAAACGCCAGCTCTGCCTGGGGTGGGGGTTATAAACCCAGAAGGCTCCAGCAAACTCAGCCTTCCTGTCTGCGGGCCAAGAGGAATCCTCGGAGGAGGCTCCGGCAGGCCGCAGCCTCCAAAACTGGACCTCAGCTGGGGAGGCAGCCGGGACCATCTGGCGGCGGGGCAGGCGAGGGGCAGCCTGGTTCGCTCTGCTCAGCGCCGCGATTCACATACGCCGAGGCCTGGCCGGCAGCCGGCGGGGAGGGCTGGCGAGGAGGCGGTGGGTGCATCTGAGGGGGACTCCGCAAGGCCCCAGCCGCCTGCGAGACCCTGTCCTGGCCCCTGCGTGGCCCTCGCCTCCTCTTAGGGTGGGAAGGGGCCGCTTTGCCAAACCCGACTCTTTATCTAAGGGCTGCCTGTTGTTTTTTATTAAATTTTTTTTTTTTTTTTTTTTTTTTTTTTGTGTGTGTGTGTGTGTGTGTGGTGCTGGGGATGGAACCCAGGAGCAGAGCATTCCACCCTTTAGCTATACCCAGCTTGATTTTTGTGTGTGTGTGTGTGTGTGGTACTGGGGTTCCTGGAAACCCTTCTACCTCCAGGCTATGCTCCCAGACCTACTTTTTATATTTTTATTTAGAAATAGGGTCTCTTAAGCCAGGGCTGGCTTCGAACCTGCGCGGTCCTCCTGTCTCCGCCTCCCAAGCGCGGGGAATACAAGCGTGCACCACCACGCCCAGCTATTCTTTATTTTGAAACAGGGTCTCACTAAGTTGTGGAGGGCCTCACTAAGTAGCTGAGGCTGACTTTGAACCCACAATCCTCCTGTCCCAGCCTCCCAAAGCCTGGGATGACAAGTGTGCGCCACCACATCCGGCTTTTATTTTTTTTAGTTTGAAACAGGGTCTTGCTAAATTGCTAAGCCTGGCTTCAAACCTGCGATCCTCCGGTTCCAACCTCCCAAGTCCTGGGATTACAAATGTGCGTTATCGCGCCTGGCTTCAGGAACCCCGACCTCTACCCCTGTTTGGGATGGAGAGGAGCAGGGGGGTCGGGGCCAAATGCGAAGCCTGGGGTCAGCGCGCGGCTCCCCGTCCCTCCCCGAAGCCCCAGGGAGCTCGTGGACAGGAGCGGCTGCCGCTGGCCTAGCGCGATGACCTCATCGGCTCAGGGAGAGTCTAGGAGGTGATTTCACCGCGGCCCAGGCCTCCAGCCAGAGCGGGGCCAGAGGAAGGAGACACGTTCACACCTTGTCCAGACAGGCTGACAGAAGAGTTTGGTGACCTCACGTAGCAGGCACACCCCAGCCTCCTGCTGGACAGCAGCCCTTAAACCACAGACCCCAACACAAGACCTGCAGAGGGCAGAGAGACCATCTGGCCATGTGGAATCCCAGCATTCGGGAGGCTGAGACCGGAGGATCGCGGTTCCCGGCCAGCCTCAGCTACTTAGTGAGGCCCTCTGCAACTCAGTGAAGCCCGGTTTCAAAATAAAGAATAAAAAATAGGGCAGGGGTGTAGCTCAGAGGTCGGATGCTCCTGGCTTCCACCGCCAGATCTGCAAAATAAAATAAAATAAAATAAAATAAAACCTACTGCCTGAGAGTGTGCTGGCTGGGGGCCGCGGAGGAGTCTCTGATGGGCTGCAGGGGACGTAGCCTCTAAAGCTTTCCACGGGGCTGCAGGATCCTCCCCAGGCGTTTCAGCTCCACAAGCCCTGGCCCCAGGGTCCAGGTCTCACCAGAGGGCGTGGCCTGGCCCTCAGCGTCACAAAGATGTCCGCTGCCAGTGTTAGGAACCTACGACCCCATCCTGTGTGGGGGGGAGGCTGGGGACTGACCAGGGGCGCTCTACCTCCGAGCTACACCCCCAGCCCTTTCTATTTTTATTTATTTATTTATCTTTCTTTCTTTCTTTCTTTCTTTCTTTCTTTCTTTCTTTTCTTTCCTTCTTTCTTTCCTTTTTTCCCTTTCTTTCTCTCCTTCCTTCCCTTCTTTTTTTATTTGCAGGTCTGGGGATGGAACCCAGGGGCATTCTACTTCCGAGCTACACCCCCAGCCTGATTTTTTAGTCTTTATTTTGAAGCAGGGTCTCACTGAACTGCAAAGGGCCTCACTAAGTAGCTGAGGCTGTCCAAGAACCGCGATCCTCCTGTCTCAGCCTCCCAAATGCTGGGATGACAAGCGTGTGCCACCATGCCCGGCTCCCATTTTATTTCTTATTTGGAAACATTTGGGTCTAGTTAAGTTGCCGAGGCTGGCCTTGAACCTAGGATCCTCCTGTCTCAGCCTCCCAAGTGCGGGGATTCCAGGATGCGCCCTACACCCGGCCTTGTCTCGCGCTTTGGACAGGACTTCTGTGGCTTGCAGCCAGCTGTCTCTAGCTGGTCGAGGGGCGCGGACTCTGACGGTTATTTCTGCTTTTCAATCCAACAACTGGTCTATATTAAGCACCTAGTTGGCGCTTGACAAACGTCGTCGTGTGAACAGGGAGTAAATAAAACACCCAGAGATCTGGGGGCGGCTCCAGGCAGATGGGTACTTAATCAGGACGGATCTTGCTTCTTTCCTCCCCCCCCCAGCCTATTTTTAAAGTTGTGCAAGGAAAGACACTCTAAAAATTTTCTTAGGGAACTTTCTAAACATCTAGCAACCTTCCATGTCATGGACGTCTTCCTGACACCCAACCTACTTTTTACTCATTGTAGCTAAAACTCGCTTCTTTCTTTGTTTCTTCACGATCTTCTTGTTATTCACTGAAAGAGCACCTACTGTGTGCTACCTCTTAGCCAAGCGCTCGAGGGAGGGCAGAAGTGAGAACTGTCCCTAGCCAGGCACAGTGGCGGATGCCTGTCCTCCCAGGACTTGGGAGGCTGAGACAGGAAGAGCAGAGGTTCAAGGACAGCCTCAGCAAGTAGTGAGATCTCAGCAACCCAGCAAAACCGACAGTGAAAAATGCTGTGCCGTAGCTGGGGATCGAATGCTCCTGGGTTCAGTCCCCATTGCCCTCTGTCACCTCAGGCAAAGAAATGACACCTGTGCCCTTGCCCTCCAGGACTGAAACTCTTGGGGGGGTTGGATTCTAACCCCTTCCTTACTGGGCCCCGTTTTCCCCATTTATTTATTTACTTACTTACTTATTTTAATTTTTGCAGTGCTGGGGACTGAACCCAGGGGCATTCTACCTCTGAGTTCTACCTCCCAGCCCTATATCTTATACTTTACTTTGAAACAGGGTCTCACCAAGTCATGGAGGGCCTCACAAAGTAGCTGAGGCTGTCTGCGAACTGTGATCCTCCTGTCTCAGCCTCCCGAATCCTGAGATTTCAAGCTTGCGCCACCACGCCCAGCTCTCCCCACTTAGAAACGGAAGGTTTTGTGTGCCTGACTGGGCACAGCAAGGAGCTTTCACCTCTGGCCAGTTCCTAGCAATGGGTGTGGCCACCCTTTGGTGGGCTTGGCAGCCATGTTCAGGCTCAGTGAGAAGGACAGCGGTGATCGATTGGTGATGTCTGCCCTGGGAGCAGCCTGGTTGACCAGTCTCTGTTGGCCTGGCCTGACTTTCAAGCTCCTGGCCCCCGGAGGCTGTCCACTTAGGACAAGCGGGCAGGGGACGCTTGCCGCAGAGATTCACAGATGGTTTCCAGCAGGGAGGGTGGCCGGGTGGGGGCTGGACAACATACTTTCCCATGGTCCTGGTTCAGCGCCTGGCTGGGGAATGAGTGTACACGGCTTTGGTGTGTGCATGTGGGTCTGGGTGTGTGCACATGCATCTGGGTGTGTGCACCTGAATCTAGGTGTGTGCACGTGGGTCTAGGTGCATGCACCTCGGTCTGGGTGTGTGCACGTGGGTCTGGGTGTGTGCACCTGGGTGTGTGCACGTGGGTGTGTGCACATGGGTCTGGGTGTGTGCACATGTGTCTGGGTGTGTGCACGTGGGTGTGTGCACGTGGGTCTGGGTGTGTGCACGTGGGTGTGTGCACGTGGGTCTGGGTGTGTGCACGTGGGTTGTGTGTGCACGTGTGTCTGGGTGTGTGCACGTGGGTGTGTGCACATGTGTCTGGGTGTGTGCACGTGTGTCTGGGTTTGTGCACGTGGGTCTGGGTGTGTGCACGTGGGTGTGTGCACGTGTGTCTGGGGGGCTGAGATGGGAGGATCGCGGTTCTGACAGCCTCAGCTACTTAGCGAGGCCCTCTGCAACTCAGTGAGACCCTGTTTCAAAAATAAAGAATAATAAAGGTGCGGGGTGTAGCTCAGAGGTCGAATACCCTTGGGTTCCACCCCCAGGCCCGAAATAAATAATAGTAAGGAGCCAGCGGCATGGAGAGCCATAGGACTGATGTGCTAACAGCAAACAGGGAGGGAAAGTCACCGTCCCGGGACACACGGCAAAGGCTCCGCTTAGCGGGATGCCCCAGGCCTGGGTTTCAGATAAGTGCTCAGCCACAGCGAGATGCGAAACGCAGGTAGTGAAGTGCTCAGCCCCGTGGCCAGACGGGGACCCCAGCCAAGGGACCCCCACCACCGGACCCCCGCCCACCTCCTGCCCAGGCGCCAGCCCGCCCCAGGCCCGGCTGGGAGCCCCTGGCGGCCCACCCCCGGGGCCCTGCGCTGCCCCCCACCCGCTCATCTGTCTGCTCCAATTATGTCAAGGAAGTCGTTATAATTTTATGTTTTTTAGATGAACATTTTTGCTCAGGGGCATGGTAATTAGCGGGCGAGCAGCTGGGAGTTTGAAGATCCCAGGCAACAGGGAGGGAGGTCTCCCCAGATCTCTGCCAAGGCCTGAGGCTGCCGGCCTGGGCCGCCCACAGCGTCGGGAGGGGCCGTGAGGGGCCGTGAGGACTGGCCGCCATCGGTGCTTATTAATCCAGTGATCGACAGGGCTGCAAACCAGAGGCCCCATGCTGCGGGGAGCCCGGCGCGCTGCTCGGAGCTAGTACAGTATTTCTTCTTCTTATTTTCCTTTGTGGTACTAAGGATGGAACTCAGGGGCATTCTACCTCTGAGCCACATTCTCAGCGCTACATCATCATCATCATCATCATTATTATTATTATTATTATTATTATTATTTTATTATTCTGGGGATGGAGCCCAGGGGCATTTTACCTCTGAGCTATACCCCCAACCCTATTTTTATTCTTTATTTTTAAATATTTTTGCAGTACTAGTGGTTGAACCTAAGGGCATTCTACCTCCAAACTACACCCCCATCTCGATTTTTATTCCTTATTTTGAAACAGGGCCTCAATGAGTTGCAAAGGGCCTCACTAAGCTGCTGAGGCTGGCCGTGAACCACGATCCTCCTGTCTCAGCCTCCCAAGTACTGGGACTACAGGTGTGCGCCACCGCGCCCGGATGCTGTTTTTCTTTCTTTCTTTCTTTTTTGGGTGGTACTGGGAATGGAACCCCTCTACCTCTGGGCTATACTCCCAGACACCTTTTTAAAATATTTTTATTTTATTTGGAAACAGGGTCTCTTAAGCCAGCGAGGCTGGCTTCGAAACTGCGCAATTCTCCTGTCTCCGCCTCCCAAGCGCGGGGATTACAAGCATGCGCCACCATGCCCGGCTTATTTTGTTTTTAACAGCTAAAAACTGAGAACAGTCCAGATGTCCTGCAGCCGGAGAGCAGATAAATAAATTGCTGAGTAGCCACAGCATGGGCACCACTCAGAAATAAGAAAGAATGAGGGGGAAGATGGCGACCGAGAAAAGCGGGGCTTAAGATCCCCGCTAACAACAAATCTCCATTACCACAAAATCAGCGCCTTTCAAAGCCAGAAAACAACATCACCAGAGAAACAAAAAAAAATCACCAGGCTCCAGAGAGAAAGTGGACTGAGAACAGAGCCACAGAGGAGATCCTCACGCCCGAGGACGCGGCTTCACACCCGAGGACGCGGCAGCAGCGCCATACTGCTGGCGGCACCGGCGAATTCACGGGACGGCCACAGCAAGCCGAGGTGAGCCGCTGCGGAACAGCCAGGCGGGATTTCTCAGAGCACAGAGCATCTAAAGCTCCCAGTGACTGAGCTCAGCACACGCTGCAGGGATTCAGAGTGGAACTCAAAACCAAGAAAGAAAAAAAAAACGCCAGCCCCATAGCCGAGGGCGTAGCAGCGGCGCCATATTGCCACCGGCGGCAACAGCACCGAATTCACCAAATTCAGTACAGCTACATCTGCGTACTCAAGAACAGTGAGTCAAATTGTGGGCCATAGCGGAGAAATCCCATTACTGTACTCACTGGGACTTGACCCAGTGGGGGAGTGGCGGTGGCAGAGATATCACACCATAGGAGAACGTGCAACCTGGCACCCCCCACAGTCTAAAGCAGCCTCTATCAACTCTCTGGGTCGGAGACTCTGTGATACAACCCAGTAAAGGAGTAGTGGGGTCTGAGATAATACAGACTCGAGATCCAAAGCACCTTAAGTGAAGCCATAGTGACCCAAGGGAAGAACCCAGAGAAGGCACAAACTTCCGAAATCATGGGAAAGAGGAATAATACTGGAGCAATGAATGCTCACAACCCCACCACATCAGAACCCGATAAAACAGAAAATCAGAGATTTCTAGAAGATCAAATCAGGAAAATAACTGTAGAAATAATAGAGGTGCTTCGAAAAGAACTCAGAGAGAGCCAAAAAGAGATAAAGGATGCAATTAATGAAGTAAAGGCCTCAATTCAAAGCACAAACAACCGATTAGACCACATGGAGAACAGAATCTCACTCTTAGAAGATGATCATTCAAAAAATGAATGCATAGTTTCTAATCTAGGAAAAAATATCCGACAGCAGGAATCTGATATTGAAGAAATATGGGCCCATTTTAAGAGAGCTAACCTAAGAATAATTGGAATAGAGGAGGGAAAAGAAAGTGAAACCAAAGGGATCAACAATCTCTTCAAGGAAGTAATAGCAGAAAAATTTCCAGACATAGAGCAAGAGGTCGATACGCAGGTCCAGGAAACGTATAGAACTCCCTTTAGACAGGATCGGAGAAGAGGATCCCCACGCCACATAATTGTCAAAATGACCAATGTGGAAGCCAAGCAGAGAATCTTAAAGGCAACAAAAGCAAAGGGCCAAGTGACATTCAGAGGCAAACCAATTAGAATCACTCCAGACTTCCCAAACCAAGTTATGAGAGCCAGAAGGGCTTGGAGTAACATATTCCCAATTTTGAAAGAAAACAACTTCCAGCCAAAAATTTCCTACCCAGCAAAACTTTCTATCAAATTAGATGGAGAAATAAGAAGCTTCCATGACAAACAGAAACTGAAGGAATTTATGTCTTCAAAACCAGCACTAGAGAAAATACTCAAAGAGTTTAACTATAAAGAAGAAATAGGTAACACACATCAGAACTAGAGAAACAAGATTTTCCATCCAACTGACAACTAAGATTGGTTATCTGTGGAGATTCATTACTTATGTTAGTCTTTTACCTATCTGTAAAGGGTATTGTTTGCCTTTATTGTTGTTAATTTTTAGGATTTCTAGTTGGAATATTAATATACCTTCAGATATAGCATTTGGAAATATTTTATCCCATTCTATTAGTAACTGTTAACTCTGTTTACATTGTCTTTGGATATACAATATGTTTTTTATTTTTTAGGGAGTTTGTATACTCTTCTGTTGCCTGTGCCATTGAAATCATAACCAAGAAATCACTGCCAATTTCAATGTTGTGAGGTTTTATGACCCAGATTTTCTCCTAAAAGTTTATAGTCTTAAGATTTATATTTAGGTCTTTTATCTATTTTGAGTTAATATTTGTATATGGGATTAGGTAAGGGTCCAATTTTATTCTTTTCCATGTAATTATTATTTTTCAACAATATTTAGTTAAAAGATTACTATTCCCACCACCAAATGTTCGTGGAAAACTTGTCAAAAATAACTTGACAATATAGGGAAGAATTTAGCTATAGGATTTTATTTAACTCCAATGGTTTATATATCTGCCTTTAGAACAGTACTACACTGTTTCAATTATTGTAGCTTTATATGGTTTGAAATCAGAAAATATACATCTTCTAGCTTTGTTCTTTTTCAAGATCGTTGTGGGTACCTAGAGTCCATATTCCATATTAGGATAGATTTTTTTCTGAAAAATAAATATATAAATATATGATAGTTTCACCTAAAAAATAGAAAAAATAGATTCTCTGGTAAGAAAGAAAGCAAAAAGAAATATTGAAATGTTATCTTTAAGTCATCAAAAGCTTGGTATCAAACAAATGAAACTGTTATGTGAGATTATCATTTTTAATTTTTGATAAATTGCTATAATACTAGATGTCAACCACTAAGCCAAGCATGGGAAGGAGGGATGGGGAGGGAACGGGGTGGGGATCGGGTGGGGGCTGACTGGGCAATGTGTGCATGTATGTCTACAAAAGTTTGTATCCCACTATGATGTATGAATACAGTGTACCAATTAAAAAAAAATAAATAAAAATAAAAAAGTAAATGACGAGCAAGCACGCTCAGCTGTGAGCGTGGCCTAGGATGGTGGATCTGGAAAAAAAAAAAAAAAAAAAAAAAAAAAAGAAAGAATGAGGAAGCCGAGCTGATGTCACTCCCTAATCATCCCGGTCCTTGGGAGGCTGAGACAGGAGGATCACGGGGTAGAGGGCGGCCTCACTCAGCGAGGCCCTCAGCAACTTAGCAAGATTCTCTTTCAAAATAAAACCTAGCCGGGCGTGGTGGGCACGCTAGTCATCCCCGTGCTTGGGAGGCTGAGACAGGAGGATCAAAGCCAGCCTCAGCTACTTAGTGAGGCGCTCAGCCTCACTAAGGTATTGAGACCCTGTTTCCAAATAAAATATAAAATAGGTCTGGGAGTATATCCCGGAGGTAGAAAGCCTCTGGGTTCAACCTCAGGTACCACACACACACAAAAAATAAATAAATAAAATAAAACCTAGCCGGGCGTGGTGGGCACGCTTGTCATCCCAGCATCCGGGGCGCTGAGACAGGAGGATGGCGATTCGTGGACAGCCTCAGCTACTTAGCGAGGCCCTCTGCAACTCAGTGAGACCCTGTTTCAAATCAAAGAATAAAAAATAGGGCTGGGGGTGCAGCTCGTAGGTATGATGTCCCTGGATTTTATCCCCAGTACCGCAATAAATAAATAAATAAATAAATAAATAAATAAATAAATACACACAATGTACTTAAACATATCGAAGTCAACCACTAAGCAAGCAAGGGAAGGAGGGACGGGGAGGGAATGGGGTGGGAATTGGGGAGGGGTTAAATCAGTGATGTGTACATGTATGTACACACAAGTTTTTTTTTTACCCCAATATGATGTGTGAATATAACGCACCAATAAAAAATTAAAACAGTGCCCGCTTCGGCAGCACACATACTAAAATTGGAACAATACAGAGAAGATTAGCATGGCGCCTCCTCAAGGATGACACGCAAACTCGTGAAGCATCCATATTTTTGTGCACCAATAAAAAAAAAAGAAAAAAAATTAAAATAAAGAAATAAATAGGGCTGGGGGTGTCGCCCGGAGGTAGAAAGCCCTGGGTTCCATCCCCAGTATCACACACACGCGCAAAATCCAGGCAGGAGGCAGGCAGCGGCCCTTTGGCCAGTACTGGGTGACCGGGTCAGGGCTAGGAGGCCGGCCAGGAGGGCGGCCTTGGGACCCATCCTTGGTGGGCTCCCATGAGAGGCCTGCCGGCTGGTCGGGGCAGGAGAGACCGGTGGAGTGACCAGCCAGGCACAGGCTGAGGGCTCTGGGGAACCAGATGCCGGGAATGGCTGCCTTTATCTCCAGGCTCTGCCTGGGCCCCAGGCCACAGGAGGTCAAGGGCCCTCTGCCAAGGCCTGAGGGAAGCGGGGCCTGCAGGAGAAGAGGAAGCAGCTGGGCCGGGGCCGCAGGGTGTGGTGGGGTCAGGAGGGCTGTGGTCGCGCCCAGAGCATCCGTCCAGCCTCTGGGTCTCTCAGCCCCAGGGTGGGGCACAGGCTCCCCCAGCAGGCAGGCGGTGGGCAGAGGCCCAGGGTGGCCGGGCGGGCCGGGCGGGGCGCTTCTGCAAAGGACAGGCGGGCAGAGGGCTGTGGTGCATCCTGTTGTCCCGTAACAGGTGACCACAGCCGTGGGGGCTTGACGTGACCCAAAATTGCCATCTTAAGGTTGTATAGGACTGAGGACCAGGATGGATCTTTTTTTGGGGGGACAGGGGGTGGAACCCAGGGGTATTCTGCCTCCGAGCTACACCCCCTGCCCTATTTTTCATTCTTTAATTTGAAACAGGGTCTCACTGAGTTGAGGAGGGCCTCATTAAGTAGCTGAGGCTGGCCGCAAACCGTGATCCTCCTGTCTCAGCCTCTAGAATGCTGGGATTACAAGTGTGCACCATCACGCCCGGCTTACCCATTTTTTTTTTTTTTTTTTTTTTTTTTTAGTAGCGTCTTGTTCCTGGCCCGCACATGCCTGTACTCAAGACCCTGCTTCCAAATAAAAAAATAAATAAATGCCAG
The DNA here is from genome assembly GCF_963383645.1 of Muscardinus avellanarius. Lineage (NCBI taxonomy): Eukaryota > Metazoa > Chordata > Mammalia > Rodentia > Gliridae > Muscardinus > Muscardinus avellanarius. Next base: position 2,998,064 of record NC_137807.1, on the reverse strand, counting down.
GCATGGTGGGCACGCTCATCATCCCAGCATTGGGGAGGCTGAGACCGGAGGACTGCGGTTCATGGCCAGCCTCAGCTACTTAGCAAGGCCCTCTGCAACTCAGTGAGACCCTGTTTCAAAATAAAGAAAAAAAATAGGGCTGGGGGTGTAGCTCGGAGTTCGAATGCCCTGGGTTCCAAAAAAAGAGGTGGCTATCGCTGTTTGGCTCTGAGCCCTGAGGCCTAGAGGCCTGGCCACGCGCCTGGGGACAGGGCAGCCTGAACCTCAGCCTGTCCTCTGAGCCAGCGCCAACTCCACCTCGCAGCTCCTGGTCTTGGACCAGCCTCTTGCCAGGACTCCTTCCTTCCTGGGATTGAACTCGGGGGCATTCTACCTCCAAGCTTCAACCCAGCCCGATTTTTATTTTATTTATTATTATTATTATTATTATTATTATTATTATTATTATTTGGTGGTACTGGGGTTCCTGGAAGCCCTGCTACGTCCGGGCTACACTCCCAGACCTATTTTTATATTTTTATTTGGAAACAGGGTCTCTTAAGCCAGCAAGGCTTAAGCGCGATCCTCCTGTCTCCGCCTCCCAAGCGCAGGGATTACAAGCGTGCGCCACCACGTCTGGCTATTTTTTTTTTTGTTTTGAAACAGGTTCTCGCTAGGTTATTGAGGGGTCTCACTGAGTAGCTGAGGCCGGCCTCCAACCTGCAATCCCTCCATCTCAGCCTCCCAAGTCACCACTGCACCCGGCTTCCGTCTCCTCTTTTGTGCACGCGGGGAGCCCCCAAAAGAACCACTGACCTCTGCCGTTGTCTGGGGACGAGGCCAGGGCCGGGGTTCTGGGGCGAGGCTGGCACCGTGTTCAGCCGCCGGCGCGGGGGCAGCTGGGTGACTCCTGTTGCCATGGTGAGAGCCGCCCTCTTCTTTCAGAGGGACAGTCTCGCAGGGACCAGGCAGCGCAGCCCAGGGCAGATTAATGCGGCCAGCCGCTGCCTCCGCGGGGAGGCTTCATCTGACGAATGCCCCTCACAGAGACCACTCTTTGAATACCAATTTAAGGGCTTCATTTATTCATTCAGCCAACCTCACTGAGCTGCAACTAAAGGTGACTAAAGGCGAGGCCCTGGGGTGGGAGCAGGAGCCCGAGGCAGCTCCGCCCACGTCTTCCTGGTCCACGAGAAATGGATGCCGGAGCCGGAGCCGGGCGACACACGCCGCTGCCTGCCATCCCAGTCCTGGGGAGGCCGAGGCAGGAGGATCGCAGGTTGGGGGCCAGCTTCAGCAATTTAGCGAGACCCCGCGCACACGCTTCTCATCCCAGCACCTGGGAGGCTGAGACAGGAGGATCGCGCAGGTTTGAAGCCAGCCTCAGCTTACTTAGTGAGGCTCTCTGCAATTTAGTGAGACCCCTGTTTCCAAATCAAATATAAAATAGGGCTGGGAATATAGCCCGGAGATAGAAAGCCTCTGGGTTCCACCCCCAGTGCCTAAATAAATAAATAAATAAATATGCACGCTTGTCATCCCAGTACTTGGGAGGCTGAGATGGGAGGATCACAGGTTCGCAGCCCGCCTCAGGTACTTAGCGAGGCCCTGTTTCAAAATAAAGGATATAAAATAGGGCTGGTGGTATCACTTGGAGGTAGAATGCCCCTCGGTTCCATCCCTAGTACCACACACAAAATAAATAGATAAATAGAAATAAATAAATAAAATAGGGCTGGAGGTGTAGCTCGGAGGTAGACTGCCCCTGGGTTCAATCTCTAGTACCAGGGAAGGAAGGGAGGAAAGAAATGGACACAGTTTAGTTTATGAGCCATGCTATGTTCTCCAGAAATCCAGGGGAGAGATAACCCGGCCTGGGAGAAGCCTGGCCGGCAGGGCATTCTTGGAAGCTGGTGACCAAGCCCTGCAGTATTCGCTGAGCCCAGAAACTTCTCCTGCCAAGGCCCTGGGGCAGGAAGGGCTCAGCACGCTCAAGGGGCAGGAGGACGGATGCAGAGGGTGCGGCGAGCTGGGGAGAGGACCCGACCTCCGAGGGTTGAACCCAAGGGCGTTCCACCTACACGTAAGCCCAAGAGCCGCGCGTGTTTGTGTACACCCTCTTTTCCCATGTGGGCGGGCCCTATAATTTGCTTTTAACCAATAGACCACGGCACACGGAGGGAGGGCCGTCTCTAACTGGTTGCCGCTGTGTTCATCTGGACGGAGGCTTCCCACAGTGGGCCTGCCCTAATCAGGCAAGCAGATCCACAGGTGGACGCGGGAGGTGGGCTCAGGGTCCACAGAAATGGCCTCTGAGAGTCCACAGGGGCTCGGAAGGGGCCTCCCGGAGTCCAGCCTCCAGGTAAGCGATCTGAGCAGGGCCCCTGAGCATCGGGCTTGGGGCTACAGATGCTTGAAGCCCACTAACGCACAGCGTGGAGACCCTGCGGGGCCTGGAGGAGGGCGGGCGGGGCCGTGTGAGTCCCAAGCCCGGGCAGGTGGCTGCTCCCGGCCTCGGCTTCCACATCTGTCACGGGAGCTTCCCGGCTTCCCGTGAAGAGCTGTGGTCTGACCCGGGGCAGGAAGAGGCTCCAACTTCATGCTCAGCCTCTGCACAGGGCCGCATAGCGGGCCGGCCTCGGGAGAGGCTCAGTGGAGCCTGGAGGCCCAGTCTGCCCTCCAGCGCCGGGTGGGGGGGGGAGGCAGCTGCTGAGAGGTGGTGTGTGTGTGTGTGTGTGTGTGTGTGTGTGTGTGTGTGTATGCGCCTGTATACGTGTGTATCTCTATGGTACTGGGATTGAACCCAGGGGCAATTCTACCTGCCCTTTTCCTTTTTTTTTTTTTTTTTTTTGCAGGTCTGGGGATGGAACGCAGGGGCATTCGACCTCCGAGCTACACCTCCTGCCCTATTTTTTATTCTTTATTTTGAAACCGGGTCTCACTGAGTTGCGGAGGGCCTCACTAAGTAGCTGAGGCTGTCCGTGAACCGCGATCCTCCGGTCTCAGCCTCCCGAATGCTGAGATTACAAGCGTGCGCCACCATGCCTGGCTTATTTTTATTTATTTATTTATTTATTTATTTATTTATTTATTTATTTATTTATTTATTTATTTATTGTACTGGGGTTCCTGGAAGCCCTTCTACGTCCGGGCTACACTCCCAGACCTATTTTAGGTTTTTTTATTTGGAAACAGGGTCTCTTAAACCAGCGAGGCTGGCTCCGAACCAGTGTGATCCTCCTGTCTCCACCTCCCAAGTGTGGAGATTACAAGCGTGCCCACCACGCTCGGCTTATTTTTCTTTTTTGAAACAGGGTCTCAAGCCGGGTGTGGTGGTGCACGCTTGTAATCCCTGCGCTTGAGAGGCGGAGACAGGAGGATCGCGCAGGTTCGATGCCAGCTGAGCTGGTTTAAGAGACCCTGTTTCCAAATAAAAAATATAAAATAGGTCTGGGAGTGTAGCCCGGAGGTAGAAGGGCTTCCAGGAACCCCAGTACCACCAAACAAACAAACAAACAAACAAATAAATAAATAAATAGGGCTGGGGGTGTAGCTCGGAGGTAGAAGGGCTTCCAGGAACCCCAGTATCACCAAAAAAAAAAAAAAAAAAAAGAAGAAAAGGAAGAGAAAAAAGAATTTCAAATCTATAGAAATAGAGCGGGGCTGGCACAGAGCTGTGTGGTGGGGCCCGCACCCCACTCACTAGGATAGCTCCTACCATCCTGGTTCCTAAGATACATTTGTTCCAGTGAATGGCTTGCTCTGTGGTTACATTAGTAACTACAGCTTCTGCCATTGAGCCGCCTGCTGGGTCTCTTGGCTTGAAAAGCTTCCTTCAAAGTGCCTACCCCAGTTTAATCATGAGAAAACAAAAGCCCAGCCCAGCCCAGCTGAGGGGTGTCCCCAGGACTCCCTACCCAGTGCTCCTAGAAACAGTTAAGTCTACAAAAACAAGGGAAAGCCGGGCGTGGTGCTTGTAATCCCAGCATTTGGGAGGCTGAGGCAGGAGGACTGCGGATTCCAGGCCAGCCTCAGCAACTTAGTGAGACCCTATCTCAAAATAAAATAAATGGCTGGGGTGGGGCTCAGAGGTACAGGGGCCCAGGGTTTGGTGTCCAGGACTGCAAAAAAAAATCAACCACCAGGAGGCTGAGGAGATCCGAGACTAAAAGGCCGGAAGGGATCCTGGGACTGAGAAAGGAGTGGAGCCTGAGACTGTGGGTGTGACTGCTACTAACTAGCCACAAAGTCAAGGGGTGGGAGTTGCCTCTGGGCCACTTGGCAACTCTGTCACAGTTTTTTGCAAATTGGAAACTGTTCTAAAAGATACACTTTCTTCTTCTTTTTTTTTTTAATGGTCCTCTCCTTCAGAGTTTCACTGCCTGCCAGCCTGCCTGCCTTCCTTCCTTTCTTTCTCTTTACTGGGGATGAAACCCAGGGGCATTCTACCTCTGAGCTGCACCCAGCCCTATTTATTTATTTACTTTTTTTTAGTGGTGCTAAGGATAAAACCCAGGGGCATTCTACCTCTGAGTGACACCCCAGCCCTTGTTTTTTATTTTTTACTTTGAAACAGGGTCTCACTGAGTTGCAAAGGGGCTCACTAAGTAGCTGAGGCTGGTCGAAACCACGATCCTCCTGTCTCAGCCTCCCGAATGCTGGATGACAAGCGTGCACCACCACACCGGCTTTATTTTTATTTATTTTCCTTTTTCCTTTTTTTTTTTTTTAATATTGGGGACGGAACCCAGGGACATTCTACCTTTGAGCTACATCCTCGACCCTATTTTTTATTCTTTATTTTGAAAAAGAGTCTCAGCTGGGCGTGGTGGTGCACACTTGTCATCCCAGCATTCCGGAGGCTGAGACTGGAGGATCGCGGTTCGCGGACAGCCTCAGCTACTTAGTGAGGCCCTCAGCAATTTAGGGAGACCCTGTTTTAAAATAAAGAATAAAAAATAGGGCAGGGGGTAGGTCAAATGCCTCTGGGTTCTATCCCCAGACCCGCCCCCCCCCCAAAAAAAAGAGTCTCATTGAGTTGCAGAGGGCTTCACTAAGTAGCTGAGGCTGTCTGTGAGCCACCATGCTCCTGTCTCTCCTTCTTTATTTTGAAACAGGGTCTCACTAAATTGCTGAGAGCCTCACTAAGTGGCTGAGGCTGGCCTTGAACCTGTGATCCTCCTGCCTCAGCCTCCCAAGTACCCCATTACAAACCTGTGTCTCCACGCCTGGCTTCATTGATAAGCTACTGAATAAGGAGGTATGGCTCCTTGGGCCAGCTGAGTAAGACCCAGCTGTCTAAACCAGAGTCTGATCCTTGCTGAGCCAGGTGCCTGCTGCAGAAACATAGTAACCAGCGGGGTACACTAGTTACAAAATAATTCCTTCTATTTAGGTGAAGAGTTAAAAGACAGGAACTGTGCTCTTGACCAGGAAATGGTTACTTTCAAACTGAGCCAGGAATCCATCCCTGGAAGGAAGTGTATTCCAGACTTCAAGGTGGCCGTGCTCCCCTGGGAGGGAGGTGATGCTCTCCAGGAAGGAACCTGGAGTTTGATTAATACTGTCTAGTGCTTAAAAAAAAAATGTATCAGAGTTGGGCGTGGTGGCCCAGGCTTGTCGTCCCAGCATTCCAGAGGCTGAGACGGGAGGATCAGGGTTCACGGACATCCTCAGCTATTTAGTGAGGCCCTCTGCAACTCAGTGAGACCCTGTTTCAAAATAAAGAATAAAATATAGGGCTGGGTGTAGCTTGGAGGTGGCATGTTTCTGGGTTCCATTCTCAGTACCGCAAAATAAATAAATAAATGAATGCATTAATAAGGATTGGGGTGTAGCTCAGAGGTAGGATGCCCCTGGATTTAATCCTCAGGGACAGAGGAGGAGGAGGGGGAGGAAGAGGAGGAGGAGGAGGAGGGGGAGGAATTGCTGGAAAGCAAGTTGAGCCTGATGATGGGCCAGGGCCCCAATTTTTCAAAAAGGAGACTAGAGCGGGTTCTGGAAAGCCCAGATGGAGCGTGTCTAACAGCAGGTGTTCTTAGCCGAATTCTGGAACAGAGCAGTACCCAGATGGCTTGGGGCTGTTTAGAAGAAAATATGATAATCACAAGAAGCTAGCGGGTTCACCAAGGCACCGCCTGTGACCTGTGCCAATTTCCTGTTTTCCTGGGGGAGACCACCCTGGTAGACCAGATGGCCGCTCAGGGCCCTCCCCCTCCAAAAGGCCCTGGGAATAGTGGTGCCCTTATGTTGGCGGTGGGAGATACGTAGCAGGTCCTTGATCCCGCCTGGAGGTTTCTGCCTCATCACATGAAATTATCCCATTACAAAGGGCGTGGTGACGCACACTTGTCATCCCAGCATTCAGGAGGCTGAGACAGGAGGATTGTGGTTCACAGACAGCCTCAGCTATTTAGTGAGGCCCTCTGCAACTCAGCAAGACCCTGTTTCAAAATAAAGAATAAAATATAGGGCTGGGGTGTAGCTCGGAGGTAGAATACCCCTGGGTTCCATCCCCAGAATAAAAACTAGATAATTATTTCCATGTCTTAATTTTTTTTGTGGCACTGGGGATAAAATCCGATTCAAACAGCCTGAAACAGAGATGTGTGGGAGTGTGTGGTTTCAGGGATGTCTGGATCCAGGCGCTTGGGCGTGAGATCCGTGGGAATCTGCGTCCTCTTCCTCTACGGTGGACCGGCTTTCCTGGCGTAGGTTTCATTGGAAGGCTGGGTTTCTGAGCAGCGGGAAGGACGCTTCCAACAGCTGTTAAATCACCTCTCAGCACCTAGGCAGGGAGCGGGCAGCCCTAGGCTGAGCGCCCTGGGTACCTGGGCTGCCCCACTGGCCACCTGCCAGCCAATGAGCGCGAGTCTGCATGGCCGGGTGCAGCACAGACAAACCACGTGGAGGTGGTTTCCTTCAGCTCATGAACAGGACACTTTCCTAAAGAGGATGGTTTTTTTGGGAGATACCAGGGATGGAGCCCAGGGGCACTATACCTCTGAGCTATATCCTGAGCCCTATTTTATTCTTATTTTGAAACAGGGTCCCCCTGGATTGGTGAGCATCCCACTACCTGCTGAGGCTGGCCTCTATAGGGGGGCTTGGAACTGGCGAGTGCCCCCCCCCCCCGTCTTCTCCCTCATCCTGGCAATGGACCCATGGCTTGGTCAGCTCTGGCCCCCTCTTACCACTGACCCCTGTTGCCTTTGGAGTGACCTGTGACCTGCAATCCCCTTCCTTCCCTCCCTCCCTTCCTTCCTTCCTTCCTTTCTGAAACGGGGTCTCACCAAGTTGCTGAAGTCCTAAGTAGCCGAAGCTGGCCATGAACTGTGATCCTCTTGTCTCAGTTGCCCAATTAAATTAAAAGCATGTGCCACCACGCCTAGCTTTTTTTTGTGTGTGTGATACTGGGGATGGAACCCAGGGGCAGGGACCCCAGACCCCCACTGCAGGGTTTGACTGTCAGAAGGCTGGTGCTGCCCTCCCTGAGACGGGAAGGGCGCGAGGGGCAGGGGCGGTGTTGGGTGGGGGGAGTTCAGGCACGCTTTGGTGGACCCATCACCCACCCCACCGGTCAGCGGAGGGGGCGGTCCTGTGGCTGCTGGACCCTGGCATCTGGAGCTCCCACGGGGCTGGGCTGCAGGCTGGGGAGAGAGCTCAGCTGTGGGTGTGTGCACAGAGCGTGTGCACAGGGGGAGGCCAGCACGGGGAGGCAGGACCCCAGAGGGGCCCAGAAGACAGAGGCTGGGCCACGTGGAGCATCGGTGGCTCCCGTGCCAACCGGGCACCTCCGTGAAGGACCAGGTGGGCAGATGGCCGCGGGTGGGTGGCCCTGGTGCAGGCGGAGGGGAGGCCCTGGGACAGAAGGCCGCGCTCGCGGGGATGGCGCCTTTCCAGGTGAGCTCTCTCCCGGCCTTCGTCCACCTGTCTTGGGAACAGGAAGCGCCTCGGTGGCCTCTACCCCGCAGCCTCCTTGGCAGGCGCCTGACTGCGAAGTCTCACCCTGGAGGGGTTTTCCTGGCTCCGCCTTCTGTCTTCTCCCTCCTGCAAAGTCAGGAAAGGACAGAAAGAAGATTGGCAGGGAGCGGGAGGAGGATGAGCCCCTGTCCCAGTACTGGGCTTGGTCCCCTGGCCCTTGGCATGCGATCCTCCTGTCTCAGCCTCCCCAGTACTGGGATGACACGCGGGCGCCACCGCGCCTGGCCGCTCACGCCGATTTGGACTGGGGTTCTGTTTCCCGCCTCCTAATGGTGTGGTGGGGATCACTCAGGAACGTTCTGCGGTCTTGGCTGCCACCAGGTCTCCAGGGCCTTGGAAAACTGCTTGCACACAGTAGGTCCTCAATCAGTGTTTGTTACACCCTCAGGTGTGGTGACGCATGCCTGTCCCCCCCCTCCCCCGTACTTGGGATGCTGAGACAGGAGGACCGCAGGTTCAAGGCCAGCCTTGGCCACTGGGTGAGGCCCTCTGCAACTTAGTGAGACTCTGTTTCAAAAAGAAAAAATAGGGTTGGGAGTGTGGCTCGGACATAGAATGCCCCTGGGTTCAATCCTACGCACTGCAATTAATTGATTAATTAATTAATTAGCTGGAGTGCCCTAAGACAGGTTTGGATAAGCACAGCAGAGGCCAGAATGCCAGGAAGCCGCTGACCGTGACGCACAGGGCTGGAGGGCGGCTGGGCGCTGGCCGCCCCTCCCAGCATACAAGGCTCCGCTCTGCGCGCAGAAAGCTGTGGTGTGATTAAGTTAAGGATCTGGGGACGGGGATGATCCCGGATTATCCTGGGCCGCTGGGTCACCCGAGGCTCCTTAAAAGAAGCAGGCAGGAGGTTAGAGCCAGAGAAATGTGACCGGGAAGCAGGCGGGTGAGCAGGGCCCTGAGCCGCTGCCGCCCAGGCTCTGAAGAGACGCGCGAACACAGGGATGTCAGCCCTGTGCGCCCGGCTCACACTTGGGGACTGGCGTTTAAGGAGACAAATGTGTGCTTTTTGTTTTTGGTGGTAATGGGGCTTTCCAGACCTATTTTATATTTTATTTGGAGACAGGGTCTCACTAAGTTGCTGAGAGCCTCACTAAGTAGCTGAGGCTGGCTTCGAACCCGTGCGATCCTCCTGTCTCTGCCTCCCAAGCGCGGGGATGACAAGCGTGCGCTACCATGCCCGGCTTATTCTTTATTTTGAAACAGGGTCTCACTGAGTTGCGAGGGCCTCACTAAGTAGCTGAGGCTGGCCGCGAACTGCGATCCTCCCGTCTCAGCCTCCCGAATGCTGGGATCACAAGTGTGCACCATCACGGGTGGCTGTGTTTATATTCTTAAAGTGATTACTGGCTCTGTCAGGCAGACGGCAGAGGCGTCAGGGGAGATGCAAGTTCAGCTCCAAGACCTGCCTCAGGCTTGCGGTTTGCTGCTCTGGTTTGCTGCTCCGGCCGGCGCTTCAGTGGCGGAGGAGGAGGGGTGGAGCGGTCCCTCAGCTCGGCCGGGAGTCTCTGCCCTGCTGGGGAGTCCCCAGCTCGTCCCCGCTGCCCAGGCTCATTCCTGACATTCTCCTGGGGCCTGCGGAACAGCACGTGGAGGGCAGAGCTGCAGGAAAGGAGAGAGGGAGGGAGGGAGAGAGAGAGAGGGAGAGGGTTAGGGTCTTAACCTCCCTGGTTCTGTTTCACTATATGTAACGTGGAGTCAACATCAGGACCGCACTCTGAGGAGGTTACGAGGTCCTGAGAGTATACAGTTGGTGTCCAATGTGTGCAGGTTCTGCTCCTTGGGGGCAGGGATCCCATGAATGGCTGCAGGCAGATGCTGCCAGGCAAGGCCTCCCAGTCCAGGCTTGCAAGTATCTGCAATTTCTGGGTGGGCTCCCGGCGGGCCAGGTGTCTCGTCCCGCCTCTCTGTCCTCAGAGGCCTCGAGAGCGGGAGGCTGAGAGAAAGGACCTGGAAGCCCCAGGTATGCATCCCCCGGCGACAGTCATTGAGATGCAAATCCCCGGGGCTCTCGGTGACCCCGAGGCACGCCCCTCCCCAGCCCTCAGGAGGTTGAGGCCTCCAGGCTCTTTTCTTTTGGGTTGGGTACTGGGAGTTGGACCTCTAGGCCCCATCCCCAGCCCTTTTTATTTCAAAACCGAGTTTTGGTCCACTGCAGAGGCTGGCCATGAACCCGCGATCCTCCGGTCTCAGCCTCCCAAGTCTTGGGGCTGCAGGCGTGGGCCACTGCATTTGCTGGACTTTTTCTTCCCTTTCTAATTTTTGCAGCAGTGGGGGTTGAACCCAGGGGCATTCTATCTGAGCTACCCCCCTCCCCGTCTATTTTATTATTTTGTAAAAGGGTCTCACTGAGTAGCTGAGGCTGTCCTTGAACCTGGATCCTCCCGTCTCTGCCTCCCCAGCGCTGGGATTCCAAGCGTGCAGCACCACGCGGGGCAGCCATGGGGCTGGGAGGCCGGCCAGGGCGCTGACCTCCGAGCCCTCCTGTTCCACACTGCACCCGGTCCCCCTGCTTCCCTCCTTCATATTTTTTCAGCTTCCGACGCCCCCCCACAGCCGGGGTGGGGGTGGGGCAGAGGCCCGGGGCCCGGGAAACCGCATGGCCGCCGCCCACCGCAGTGTCCCCGCTCCCTGGGGGTTCTCAGATGTTACCAGATGGCAGAACTGAATCTGCTGAGACGTCACTCCAAAAAAGGAAAGTTGAACCGAAAAAAAAAAAAAATTCAAACTCTCCAACATCTTAGGGGAAGCAGAGGACGGCGGGAGCTGCAGGCCCGAGCCCGGCACCGCGGCCTGGGGCGCTCGGGGCCTGGGGGGCACCGGCCGCGGCGCCTGCCCGCCCAGCCGCCCCCGGCACCCCGGCACCCCGGCACCCCGGCCGCCCGCAGCTGCGCCCAGCCCAGGGCGCCGTGTGTGGCCGCGGCCGGCCCTCCCCGCGCCCGCCCAGCCCGGTTAGAATTTAATAGCTGAACGCGATTCCTAGGGAAGTAGAAGCAGGGGCGGCGGGGGCGGGGAGGCGCTCAGCCCTGCTCCCCTCCCCCTCCCTCCTCCCCTCCCTCCTCCCTTTCCCTCCCTCCCCCTCCCTTCTCTCCGCCCCCTCCCCTCCCTCCCTCCTCCCCTCCCTCCATCCTTCTCCCCTCCCTCCTCCCCTGTCTCCTCCCCCTCCTCCCTCCCCTCCTTCCTCCTTCCTCCTCCCCCCTCCCCGGGAGCTGCCCCCCAGCGCCGGGGCCGCTCGGGGCCTGGGCCGGCGTGTGCGCGCGCGGAGGGGGCGCGCAGAGGGGGCGCGCGCGGGCCCTTTAAGCCTCCGGAGGGGCCGGGCGGGCGCAGCGCCGCCTCCTCCCCGCCGCCGCCGCCGCCGCCGGAGCGATCGCGAGCCCGGGAGCCGCGCGGGCCGACCCGCCGCCATGCGCGCCCAGCCGGGGCGGGGGGCCCGGGGCGCGGCGGCCTAGGCGGCCCGGAGCGATCGGCGCCGAGGTGAGTGGCCGCGGCCGCGTGCGCGGGGGGCCCCCACCCCGCCCTCCCCACCTCCCCTCCCCGCCCCCTCCCCCGCTCGAAGTTGGCGGCGCCGCCCCGCGGGTCTCGGCCCCCCCGCCCCGCCGGTGAGCGCCGGGTTTATTCCGATCACCGCCCCCCCCCCCCGGCAGCCTGCGCTGGCGCCGTGGGGGCCGCTCGCCCGTGGGGGCCGTGGGGGCCGCGTCCCCGCCCGCCCGCAGCCCGCTGGGCTCCCAACTTTCCCACGCGGCCGCCCGGAGCCGCGGCCCGGGGTCTCCCGGGGTCTCCCGCAGAGGGGCGGCGGCGTCAGGGCTCCTGGGGTCTCAGGGCTGAGCGTCAGTGCCCAGAGGGTGCTTGCGGGTGTTACCGCGACTCCTCTTTTTATTATTGTTATTACTGGGTTTCACGCTTGACCTTTAATTCCCAGGCCTGGGAGCTTGGGGGAGACGACGGGGCGGGGGTCAGCCCGGCCGGGGGGCCCTGGGAGGGTGGGCGGTGGAGGGCCAGCCCTCCTTGGGCCCCGGGCCTCAGGCCACCGCGCACTCACTGGCCGAGGCCGCCAGCCCGGGCGGGGGCTGCGGGACGGCTGGCCGCCCCGGGCCTGTGTACCTTCCACATCCGCGGCCGTCTCCCCACTTGGAAATTTACCGCCTCTGCGGTGCCCGGGGGCCCGGGAGGCCGAGCCCAGACGTGGGGGCGGGAGCCCAGGTCCCAGCCTTGGCCTCTTCCCACGGAGCTATTTACGCCGGCCCCCGATCGATACTATTGATAAATCCATGTAAATGGTAATGTGGCTGTCAGGCCCCGGTGAGGGATGGGGACCCGGCGTGGGGGCTGCGGCCCTCCTCCTCCCCGGGAGGGCTTGGCTGCCACGTGAGCAGGATTTATTCGGTGTAATCCCCCCCCCCCCATTAAGACGCTTACCACCTCCTGGAGGTTTCCCAGAGCACCACCACCGTGGATTTCTCTGCGTGAGAAGCCCCAGGGGCGGCTTGATGGCTCTGGGCTGGGCCCCCTGCCGCCCTCCCGCAGGCATTTGGAAGGGGCCCTAGGAGGCTTCTGGTCTCCAGGGGCTCCCCCCACCCATGGGTGGGGAGGGGGCGGTGGGGGCTGCCGTGCATTCGTTGCCATGACTGTGCTTCCTCTCCCGACTTTCCCGGTGAGATCCCAAATGCCAAGAGCAGCCCGCACCCCAGGTGAAGCCGCTCCACTGCGGGCTCCTCCCCAGGCGCTCAGGGAAAGGGAGGCGCAGGGCAGGCCGGGCGCGGCGCGAACTGGCCTCCGTCCCCAGGAGAGTGTCACTTGGAGGAAGGTCGGCTGAGCCTGGGGAGGGGAAGCCCCAGGGCAGGCGGGAGCCCGCTGGGTGAACTCCGCTGTCCTGCCTTAGACACCGCAGACAGAAGCGCCCGCCACCGCCAGGCAGAATCGCTCCCCACTCTGCACAAGCCCCCTTTCCACCCGCCCAGGACGCCCAGAGAGGCTAAGAGACCTGCCCAAGGTCACACAGCGAGGGAGTGAGCCTCAGCGCAAGGCCGCCCGCCGAGCCAGGATTGACTGCAACCCGGAGATGGAGCCCCAGCAGCTCCTGGCTTGGGTAGGGCCTGGAGACTAGAGGACTTGCTTGCTTTCCTGAGGGTTCGGGCCGGGGAGGGGGCAGTGCCAGAGGCAGGCCTGGCATTTCTTTGAAGTCTCATCCTCTCTTCAATATTCACGCACGCTTGGTGTTTGCCTTGGCGACAGGGCTGGGTTTATTTGAAATGAAAACACGGCTTTGAATTATTTAGCATGCTGGAGAATGGGGCTTCAGAAAGCGACATCCGGTGAGCCCTCGGTGCCCGGCGCGGGATGCCTCCCCCGGGAGCCTGGCTGCACACGGATCAGAGTGGGGACAGCTGTGTCCCCATTCTACAGGCGAAGCCACCCGGCAGAAGGCCAGGCCAGCTCAAGGTCACACGGGGGTGGGGGGCCCTTGTACAGCTGTCACCAGCAGGATCTCCCTTGGGGGGATTCTGAGGCCAGGCATTTCCAAGCTGCTTTGACCCCAGGGTCCAAGGCTAGCCTTGACCTATAGTCTTGACACCCCTCCCCAGGGTCACATATCATAAAGAACCCCCCAAGCCCGGCGTGGGGTGCACACCTGTAATCTTAGGCCTTGGGAGGTAGAGATAGGAGGATCACAGGTTCCGAGGCCAGCCTCAGCCCTTTAGCGAGCCTCTCAGCAACTTAGTGAGACCCCCTGTTTCTAGAGGAAAAAATAAAATAGGGCTGGGGGTGTAGCTCAGAGATAGAAACACACACACACACACACACACACACACACACACACACCATGCAGCAGAGAGCGCATTCTTTCTGCAGCCCCCAGGAGAACAGCTGATTCGGCCTTGCAAGTTCTCTGGGGTCTCCGGCAGGGACCGGGCACCTTGCTTACCACCCGTGGGGCCCAGGGGAGGAGGCACTGAGACCATTGATACGCGGCTGGTTGACTCTGGAGCCAGCGTGTACTTGGGAGGCCGAGGGAAGCTGAGTCAGGAGGATCGCAGGTTGGCGGCTCACTGTAGCCACCTGGAGAAATTCTTAGCAGCTTGGCGAGACCCTGTTTCAAAAGAAACAGAGAGGGCTGGGGATGGGACCAGGAAGTAGAAGTCCTCAGTACACACACACACACACACACACACACACCCGCACGTGCACACAAAGCTGTGTGCATCTGGGCAAGCTCCTGAGAGTCCCTGCGCCTCAGTTCATATCTCTAAGATGGGGCTGTAGCTGCGGCTGCTGTTGCCGGGGATGGAGGAGCCGCGCGCCCTGGGGCTGCGGTTGTGGCTGTGGCGCCTGCGAGCATCCAGGAGGAAGGTTTCCCCAAGGATGTCGGGAAGGAGACCGGGCCCTTCCTGAGCCCTTCCTGAGCCGTGGGCCAGGGCTTGTTGCCCTCCGGAGACGGTGGGCTCTCTGACCGGCTGCTCGGTGATTCAGGTGTACGCAGCCTCCTCTCGGCCCCTGCTGGGCTCGGTCACCAGCGTCTGTCTGTCTGTCTGTCTGTTGCTCACCAGTGCCTGTTGGGCGTAGGCATGGCGCCGCCGCTTGGACAGCGCAGTGGGTCTGCGGGGAGGAAGGAGGGCTCCTACCCGAATGCCCTCCTCTCGGTGGTAGAGGATCAGTGGTAGTTCTAGAAAGGGTCCTTGGGGCCGGGAATGTCGCTCCGTGGTAGAGCGTTTGCCCAGCACGCGTGGGTCCTGGGCCCCTCCATTTCCAGCTTCATAAAAGGAGAAAGCCCGTGTGGTGGTGCAGGCTAACACTCCCAGGACTTGGGAGGCTGAGACTGGAGGGTTGTAGGGTTAAGGCCAGCCTCAGCAACTTAGTGAGGCTCTCAGCAACCTAAGGAGACCATATTATTTCAAAGCAATAAAATAAATAAATAAAAGGCCTTTCATACTCTTCAGCCGACCCACGATCTCCCTTTGAATGGTAACCCCACTTTTCCTAAATAAAACCTCTGTCTTTGTCTCTGGAAACAAAACAAAACAAGCTGGACGCCGTGTCGCGCGCTTGACATCCCAGCATTCAGGAGGCTGAGACTGGAGAATCATGCTATGCGGCCAGCCTCAGCTACTTAGCGAGGCCCTTTGCAACTCAGTGAGACCCTGTTTCAAATAAAGAATAAAAAATAGGGCTGGGAGTGTCGCTCTGAGGTAGACCGCCTCTGGGGTCCATCCCCAGTACCTGAAGAAAGAAAAAATAAAAGGTTTGGGGGTGGGGCTTGGAGGTAGACTGCCCTGTGGTTCAGTCTCTAGTATCATAACAAAAAAGAAAAAAACAGCCACCCAGGAAACAGTTGGCGAGACCCCAGCCAGGGCCCCAGGAAAGGCTGGCCCAGAGCCCGTGCACAGCTGGGGTCTCCTGCCTCCACAACTGGCTGCACCTCCAGGCCAACTTCCTCCCCTCCCCCATTTCCTGTCCCAACTCAGACCCCGAGGTCAACCGGAGGAAGCAGATCCCCCCAAGCCAGTTGGGCCTCTGAAAAATTCTGAGGCCCCTGCGTGCAGGGGGTGAACCCCGCCGGGCTCCCCGGGACGCCTTGATCCCACAGGGACCTGCGTTTTTCAAGGCAGACCCCAGGCGGGCGCCCAGGGACCCTGCCCAGCCCAGGCTGGGGTCCGACCTCCCTCCGGCAGACACCCACAGGGCCGGCTTCTCAGGACGTGCTCGGAAACATCTGGCCAGAGTCCTCCCCAACCCCTCCAGAGCTGAGCCAGCTCTCAGGAATTCCCGCGATAAGATAAAAATCAAAGCGGGCAGTCAGGGCGATTCTGAAGTGGTGGGGATGCAGGTATCCGTCAAAACACAGACCTGCAGCGCCAGGCCGGCAGCCAGCTTGGCCCTGAGTTTCCTAGCAACCCGAGCAGAGCGGGAACCGAGTAGCAGCGGCGTCTTCTCAAGGAGCCTTCTGAGGAGCTGCCAGAGGCTCAGAGGCAAAACAAATGCCTGACCGTTCCCCTGGCCTTTGTATTCTGTGACATTAAAGTGGCCACCAGGAAAAACAGCGCATGCAGGTAGCGCCGGATCCAGGGTCGGCAGCCGCTCTCCACGACGGGATCGTCACAGCCTCCAAGCTGCTCCTGCTGCCGATGCCGCGGCACAAGGGCAGTGAAGGGGCACGGCTGCGTGCCAATAAAACTTTATTTGTAGATGCTGAAATTGCATTTCATAAAATTGCACATCGTGAACTTTTCCTCTTTTGATTTTTTTTTTTTTTGGTTGTTTCAACCCTTAAGAAAACGCAAGCCAGGCGTGGCGGCCCATGCCTGTGATCCCAGTCCTTGGGAGGCTGAGACAGGAGTGCAGGTGTGAGGCCAGCCTCGGCAATTCAGCAACGGACAAAAGTGGAGATTGCAACCCAGGGGCAGTCTACCTCTGAGCTACTCCTTGAGCCCTATTTTTTATTCTTTATTTGGAAACAGGTTCTCCCTGAGTTACAGAGGGCCTCACCAAGTAGCTGAGGCTGTCTGCAAACCTGAGATCCTCCTGTCTCAGCCTCCCAAGGACTGGGATTACAAGCGTACGTGCCACCACGCCGGGCTCCAAAGGCTTGTCTCTCAAAAAAATAAAAAATAAAAAAAGGAAAGACGTGCTGTCAGCATGTGTACCCAAATGGCCCCCGCGGGGCGAGCTGGGCTTGGTCCGAGGGCCACAGGTGCAGACCCTGCTCCGGTGCTCCAGGGTCAACTCCAAGACCCTCAGTGAGTTAGGACGTGCGCATGTTGGGGAGCGTAAGATATGAACGTATGGTGTGAAAGTGTGTGTGTGTGTGTGTGTTTTGCAAAGGGATGCGCGCACACACACAAGTCCTCAAGGCTGCCTTTGTTGGGGTGTCAGGAGACACTGCTCTGTGGCCATCTTGGGGACAGGGATGGGAGGGGACGCTCTGCACTTGGCCGGACAGGTCTGTGGATTCTCTTGTATAAAAATAAATGTGAGCCGGGCGTAGTGGCGCACGCTTGTCATCCCAGCATTCGGGAGGCTGAGACCGGAGGATCGCGGTTCGAGGACAGCCTCAGCTACTTAATGAGACCCTCTGCAACTCAGTGAGACCCTGTTTCAAAATAAAGAATAAAAATAGGGCTGGGGGTGTAGCTCAGAGGTAGAGCGCCCCTGGGTTCCACCCCCAGGAGCCCATGGTTATAGTAGTGGTGGGTCTAGAAGGTTCTTTTGCAGAATGAGGGTCTCCTGGGCTGGCCCAGCCTCCCAGTGCCCTCATGGCCTCCGGTGCCTCTCCAGCCCCACGCCCCTTCCTCGCAGGTAATGGCCTGTGAGGGACATGAGTGGACCCGGGGCCCCCGGCCTCCCTCCTCGCCCCACGGCGCCTGCGCACCTGCGTCTAGACCCCTGTGGCCTCCAGTCTGCAGGGGGCTGTAATCACGCGCCCCGCGGTGCCCGGAGCCCCATTCACAGGCCTGTGGGAGCGCAGCCTGGCGGCCTGGTGCGGGGCCTGCCAAGCTCGGGTGGTGGGAGTCACCCAGCCAGATGGACAGGTGCTCGGGCAGCTGCGTGATTAAAAAAAAAACCTATTTGGTTTTGAGAAGCAGAAAAATGTGTCCCTATAAGTTGGAAAATTAAGATACAAAAGAAAAAAAAACGCTACATGTGCTGGGTGTGGTGGCGCACGCTTGTCATCCCAGCATTCGGGAGGCTGAGACCGGAGGATCGGGGCTCGCGGCCAGCCTCAGCTACTTAGTGAGGCCCTCTGCAACTCAGTGAGACCCGGCTTCAAAATAAAAAATAGGGCTGGGATATAACTTGGAGGTAGAATGCCCCTGGGTTCCATCCCCAGTACCGCAAACAAAAAACCAAAAAAACCCACATGTAAAAAAACAAAATCACTATGGGCCTGCAATTTCAATACTCGGGAGGCTGAGGCAGGACAGTTGCAGGTTTGAGGCTAACCTCGGCAACTTAGCGAGACCCTGTGTTAAAATCAAATATAAGGCCGGGCGTGGTGGCGCACGCTTGTAATCCCCGCGCTTGGGAGGCTGAGACAGGAGGATCGCACAGGTTCGAAGCCAGCCACAGCTACTTAGTGAGGCTCTCGGCAACTTAGTGAGACCCTGTTTCCAAATAAAATATATTAAAAAAAAAAAAGTTCTGGGAGTATAGCCCGGAGGTAGAAAGCCTCTGGGTTCCACCCCCAGTACCACACACACACACACAAAAATCAAATATAAGAGTTGGGCATGGTGGTGCATACCTGAAGTCCTAGTACTTGGGAGGCTGGGACAGGAGGATCACAGGTTCAAGGATGGCCTCACCAACTTAGCGAAGCCCTCTGCAACTTTGTTTAAAAAAAAAAATAGGGCTGGGCGTGGAGCTCAGAGGTAGAGCGCCCCTGGGTTTTCCCCTGCGGTAGATCCAGCCCAGCCCTGGATCCGGTGGCGCGCGGAGTTGGCGGGGCTGCCTTTCTCTCTCTGCTGTTTCACAGGACAGGAAAGGCTGCCTCTCTGGGCCTGCGATCCACCTCTAAATGGCACCCTTTTATTTTTATTCTGGAACAGCCTAACTTGCTGAGAACTGGCCTCCAGTCTTCAACCCTCCTGCCTCAGCCTCCAGAACCACACAGTGCCAGTTGTTTGTTCAGGAGCCTTGGCCGGGCACCTCTCCCCTCCCCTGGTGCGGTCGCCTCGGCAGCGGGGTGTGGGGGCCGCTCACGGCTCGTTCCTGCCTCGGTTTCCCCTCCAGGAGGAGCAGGCCGAGGAGGTTTACAGGCACTCCAAGGAGGAACAGCTGCTGTCCTTTCTGGGCCTCCTCAGTGTCCCCATGAGAGCTGGGTGGGGGCTCGGGCAGCACCTCCCCTGGGTTGCTGTGGGGATTAGGTGACTGCTCACTGGGGATCCCTAGGGGGATTAGGTGGGCTCATTTGATCCTGAATGAGGAAGGACTGGAGAAGCCAGCTGCTTATCTCCTCAGAGATAAGAAGGAAGTCTGAGCAGGGTGTCCTGCCAGCCAGAGGCTTCTGCCCCTTCTGGGCATGTGGTTTTGTGTTTTATTTATTTATTTATTTAGTAGGGATGGAACCCAGGGGCATTCTACCTCGAGCTGCACCCTCAGCCCTATTTTTTATTCTTTATTTTGAAACAGGGTCTCACTGAGTTGCAGAGGGCCTCGCTAAGTAGCTGAGGCTGGCCGCGAACCGCCATCCTCCTGTCTCAGCCTCCTGAATGCTGGGATGACAAGCGTACGCCACCACGCCCGGCTGGGTTTTCTGGCTTTTTGTATTAATGCATCCCTCCCTTCCAGCGGAGCCACGCGGTCCCCCTGTGACGGGCACCCCGAGGCTCAGGGGTGGCTTCTCGCCCAGCGCTGAGCGGTGTCCGGCCGCCCCCGAAATCGCGGACGGCCCACCCCCGGGAGTTCCTCCCGAGTGTGTATAGTGTACACTCAGCTCTTCATTAAGAACAGTGTGACCAAGCTGGGCGTGGTGCCACACGCTTGTGTTCCCAGTATGGGAGGCTGAGGCAGGAAGATGGAGGGCTTGCCAACAGCCTCGGCTACTCAGTCAGTCCCAAGAAGACACAGTGAAACTTTGTTTCAAAATAAAGAATAAAAGGCGGCTGGGGGTGTAGTTCAGGGGTAGAATGCCCTGGGCTCCATTACTGCACAAAGCAAAAACAAACAAAAAGATACAGTGTAATCAGGCCGGATTTGGTGGCATACACCTGTAATCCCAGTATTTGGAAGGCTGAGACTGGAGGATTGCAGCCCCCCCCCCCCAGCTTCGGCAATTTATAACTTAGTGAGGATCTCTGCAATTTAGCGAGACTGTGTTTCAGAATAAAATAATTAAAAATAGGGCTGGGAATGTAATTCCGAGGTAGAATGCCCCTGGGTTCCACCCCCAGTTCCACACACACACACACACACACACACACACACACACACACACCAATCTCAGTACTTGGGAGGCTGAGACAGGAGGATGGTAGGTTTGAGGCCAGCCTCAGCAAGCAGTGAGACTCTCATCAATTTAGAAGACCATGTTTTGAAATAAAAATAAAATAGGGTTGGGCGTGTAGGGTTGGGGGTGTAGCTCACAGGGGGAAAATGCTCCTGGGTTCACTCCTCAGTATGTGTGTGTGTGTGTATATATATATATATATATATATATATATATATATATACACACACACACTGGTATATCAGAGGACAGAGTAAGTTTGAAGCTGCCTGTGTGCCCTGAGTGGGGACATGCAGGTTTGGGGGCAGTGGGGTTGGGGTGCTCCAGTTAGGAAGGAAGGGGACAGGAAAAGGAGGCACAGCGCACGTAATCCCAGTACTCGGGAGCCCGAGAGAGGAGGATTGCAGGTTTGAGGCCAGCTTCGACAACTTGGCAAGGCCCTCTGCAACTCAGTGAGACTGTGTTTCAACATGAAATATAAAATCAGGCTGGAGGTGTAGCGGACAGGTAGAATGCCCCTGGTTCAAACCCTAGAACCATAAAGAAAGAAAAAAGAAAGCTAACATGTGGTTGGGTCAGTCACTTAAATGACCAGGTTATGGAAAATGGACTGGGAGGATGACCCATGGCGGGGTTGACCTTCCAGCAAAGCGCCGCCACGGGGTGGAGACACCCCCGTTCTCCTTCCTCCTTCCTTCCTCTTCCTTCCTTCCTTCCTTCCTTCCTCCCTTCTTCCCTTCCTTCCACATGTTCATAACACCAGGCCTTCCTCCCTCCTTCCCCAGCTTCCTGAAGCCATCATGTCCCTAGCCGGAGCTGGGCCCGGAATGTCCCCCGGGTCCCTGGTGGCAAATCTCCCCACCGTCTCTTGACCTCGGCCGTTAATTGCTTCTGGATCGATCGTGGCCCTTACGTCCTGGCAGTCTGGCCCAGCCCGCGCCTTGGGCTGTACAAGGTCCCTTCGCAGACCTGTCCCCTCCGCTCTGGGGTGCTCCCGGGACAGCCCAGCCTCAGCCTGGGCGCCGGCCTGCAGCCCTGGGGGGCCCCCGCTCCCCCAGCCATCAATGGCCGGCTTCTTCTGGCCTCCCTGCCTCGCGACTTGCAGCGGGCTCTGCGAGTCAGGTTCCAGACAGGCCTGGGTGCGGGAGGGAGGATGGGGCGGCCGGGGACTGTGCCCGCCTGACCTCGCCGGCCCCCTGGTCTCCGCGGGCGGCTGCACCCCAGGCCTTGGGCTTCTCCTGGGAAGCGGGCCAGGCGGGCTTCTGTCCTTGGGTGGAGGTTGGCACCGCACCCAGTTCCAGGAGGCGCGCTTGATGGCTCAGGCAGGTGAGCGGGGGTGGGCTGTGCTCATCCTCCCCCGGCAATGGCCGCCACTGCCGGCTCTGCCGGGACCTTGGCGGCCCCAAGGAGAGGCGGTGAGCGGTGGTGGCTGCCACGGCTGTCACTGGAGAAGGAAAATAAAATATCCCTGTGGCTGCTAAGTGGCAGGGCTGCAGAGGCCGCCTCCCCCTCCCTCCTTCCCTGTCTCTCTTCCTCCCTCTCTCCCGCTCCGGCTGTCTGGGCGACTGGCTCCCACGGTGACAGACACAGCCGAGACAGGCTCCGGGGACGGGGGAAGCCTCTGTTCACATCTGGTGTGTCCAGATGTGCCCCATAGGCCCAGGGCAGCCCCGGGAGGAGGATGGAGCCCCCATCCCGTCAGGCCTCGGGGCCCCGGCTCAGGGACCCGGGATGCAGGATACGCTACACCTCAAGTCTGGAACTCAGGCTGGCAGGGCCGCTTCCCGGGTTGCGCTGCGCCTTGGGGCTGGTGTCCGGGCCTAGTTGAGGGCTTCCATGCGGCGCGTCCTAGGCACCGTCCGGCCACCTGTCACCTCTCAGCCAAAGGTCAGGCGTGGAGATCGAGATGTCTGAGCAGGTGCAGGACCCCTGCCAAGCCTCAGCCTGGTCACTCGTCCTGGGCACCGGAGTCCAGGGGGCGCGGGGCTGGCTTTGAGGCGTCGAGGACCACCCAGTTAGGCATCCCTGATCTGTGTAGCTGGCCAGGCAGGCAAGGCCCTGACTCTGGCCAAAGCCCTGGGGTCTGGCCTCTACAGAGCTCTTGGTGGCTGCTGGGCCACCCCAGCAAGGCCTGGAGACACCAGCGGTCCCTGTCCGGCCTGCACCCAATTACACGGTGTGCGCCACCACGCCTGGCTCCTCAGACCTTTTTTATTTTTATTTTTTGAAATCGGGTCTCACTAGGTCATTGAGGCTGGCCTGGAACCTGTGAGCCTCCTGTCCCAGCCTCCCACGTGCTGGGGTCCTGCGGCGTGCGCCACCACGCCTGGCTACCTGTTCTTTTTAATGTACGATGTACCAGAGCCGGGCGTGGTGGCGCACGCTTGTGATTTTAGCATTTGGGAGGCTGAGACAGGAGGATCGCGGTGCGCAGCCTGCTTCAACTACTTAGTGAGGCCCCTTGCAACCCAGTGAGGCCGTTTCAAAATAAAGAATGAAAAATAGGGCTGGGGGTGTAGCTCGGAGGTCGAATGCCCCTGGGTTCCATACCCAGTAATGCAAAAAAAAAAAAAAGCTACCATGAGTGTTCATGTTTGGGTCTTGCTGTGGACTCTGGGTTAAGTGCTCAGAGCTGAGCCAGGCTTCAGTCTGCCGGAAACTGCAAACCGCCCCCCAGGTGGTTGCTCCAGTTGCACCCACCAGCCTGGGACGTGGTCCCACCGTCCCGGCTCTGGCCCGCACTTGGTATTGTCTGCCTGACTTCAGGCGTCCCGGCCGGTGTGTTGAGATGTCTCGTGGTTTTAGTTTGCACCTTCCCGTTGACTGGCGCCGCAAAGCATCCTTTCCTGTCCTCACGGGCCCGCGGCATCGTCCTTTCTTGTTAAGCGTCTGAAGCGTCTCCTGTTGGGCCGACGGGCACTTATTTGTGACCGTCTTTTGCGTGTTCTGGGGACCAGCTCTCACTGCTTCCCGCTTTGTGCCGCGACTCAGGGCTCCTTGGAGGGAGGCCTTCGGCGTGGACGCTGGCTCGTTGCTAGGGAAGGTCCACGGGCGGGTCCACGGTGGCCGGGTCCACGGTGGCCGGGTCCACGGTGGCCGCGCGTGCGTACTGGACCCCTTGCCGGGTGCTCACTGCGTCAGTTCGCGTGGTCTGGGCTTGGAAGCTGGGCTCGGGCCCTCCCGGGGCGTGGGGCCTCTGGACCTCAACGTTCCCCTCTCTCTAAAGGGTAGCAGCGCCCCTCACAGGCCGCCGCAGAGGAGTCCTCAGCCTCACCTGACCGGGTGGGGGCCCAGGCCAGTGGGCACCGCTGTCTCCACAGTCAAGAGCTGTGCGGGTCACTCACGAGACCCAGGTTTATTCTGCAGGCCCGGAGCCTCCTGGGACACGGCCTTGTGGGTGGCTTTTCCTTTTCCTTTTCCTTTTTTTTCCCCGGTATTGGGGATGGAACCCAGGGACATTCTACCTCTGAGCTCCACCCCCAGCCCTTATTTTGAAACCGGGTCTCGCTGAGTTGCAGAGGGCCTCACTAAGTAGCCGAGGCTGTCCACGAACCCTGATCCTCCTGTCTCAGCCTCCCGAATGCTGGATGACAAGCGAGCGCCATCACGCCCGGCTTGGGTTGAGATGGTGTAAACAGGGACTTGGGGGAGCAGAGGGAGGGAGCCTTGGGTGCCCGGGGCAGGCCCCAGCGGGCACAGCTTGTGCAAAGGCCCTGAAGTGGCTTGGGCGGCACCCGCCGGCGTGCGTGGCTCCGGGTGATTCCTGCTTGCTTTCTGGGGGCTGGTGGCCTTTTTCCTGTCCTGGTCCTGCCCTGGCAGGCCATGCGCTGCGGTCAGCTGTTTTCCTGAAGGCCCCGCGCTGGCCCTGCAGGGCCGTGTGGAGGCGGCTGCTGTCTCCCTAGCGCCTCCCTCTCTCCTGCTTATTAATCGGCCCGGCTAATGGGGAGCCTTCCTCCCAGCTGACTTATCTGCTTGTCAAGCCAGTGGCCCACCCGAGGACGATAAAAGGTCTTTTTGTCTGCGAGCACTTAGCTGCCTCCGCCGGGGCATCCATCACCGCCCAGGGAGGAGGAGGAAGCCCCTCCTGCGCCTTCCCCAGGAGCCCTGAACCCTGGCGACTCCTCTGGGGCCTTCCCGGGGACCCTCCTCACCTGGGCGGTCGGCCGAGGGGAAGGGCCAGGCGTCCCCATAGTAATGGCCACGGTCGCAGGAAACACAGAACACATACGCTCATCTTATTTAATCCCCAGAGTTGGGACAGCCAGGGCCGGGGAGGGCTCGTCCCTGGATGCCCCGCCACTGTCCTCTGAGCTAGCGGGATCTTGGGGGGCAGAGTGGGGTTGGCTCAGGCTGGGACAGGGCTTTTTTTTTGTTTTGCGGGTCTGGGGATGGAAACCAGGGGCATTCAACCTCTGAGCTACACCCCCTGCCCTATTTTTTATTCTTTATTTGGAAACAGGGTCTCACTGAGTTGCAAAGGGCCTAAGCAGCTGAGGGTGTCCGTGAACCCTGATCCTCCTGTCTCAGCCTCCGGAATGCTGGGATGACAAGCGTGTGCCACCACGCCCGGCTAGGGAGGGGGCTCTTTTGACCCTGTTGGCCAGGAGCTGTGTGGACCCAGGCCACAGGAAAACGGGCGGTTCCTGGGTAGTCCTGGCTGGGACAGGCCACAGGTTAGAACCTGGGTGTTGTATACATATGTCCAGGTGAGGCATGGGGGCGGTGGGGTGGGCCGGGGGTTTCTGTATCCTGGGAAGAGATGGGGCCACCACAGGTGGACAGATGACCGAGGCCAGTGGGCCCCCAGTCCCGGGCTCTGTGTCCACCCAGGCAGGGGTCTGGCCCTTCCAGGCCTCCTTGGGTGGGGGAGCACATGGGTAGGCGGCCTCCTCTGTCTCCTCCAGCTCTGAACGCTCAGTCCTCCCCCAGCCCCTCCTCTCCCGCCGTCTCCCCACAGGGCCACCCCCATGACAGCTTTTAATGGTGCCTGTGGTGGTGGTGGCCGCGGCTGACAGCTGAGCCGGCTGCCTGCGGCCACCGCGCTAATCAGCCCCGGGGGACGCCCCCTCCTGCGCAGCCGGCGTCGCGGGCTTGTCCATCAGTCAGAGTGTGGAGCCGGACAGGCTGCGGGGCGCAGCAGCGACCCCCCCCCCCCAGAGCCGCCACCCTGAGCCGATACCTCTGGGCCTCTCCCCCCACACACGCCAGGGAGCCCCGAGGGCCTGGACTGAGCCGGGAATCTGCTTTCTCCCTTCCTGGCCAGAGCTTGGGAACCTCGTCCTGCCCTGGATAAGATCAGCTGAATGCCCCGCCTCAGTCCGGGGCATCTGGGGAGAGGGGCGGTACTGAGCCTGAGTCCTGTCCGTCGAGGGTTCACCCAGGTTAGAAGGCTCCTGTCTTGTCCACCCAGCGCCTTGCTCACCGGTCACTTTGCAGGAGCAATCATGAGGCTCCTGCTGTATGCCGGGACCTGCCCCTAGGTTTGCTTCAGGGCCTTCGTGGTCTTGAGTCTGTGGATTGGGAAACCCAGAGCAGAGAGCCAGAGGATTTGCTCTCAGCGGCCCCGCTGGGATGGGATGGATTTGGGAGTCGGCCGGGCCCGGCCCGTCCAGGGCTCATGTCAGGCCTTTGGGAAGGGACCTGTGGCCTGGCCTGGAGGTGGGAGCCTGTCCTGGACTGTGGTTACCAGTGCTCAAAACAACCTGTTGAGATGTAATTAGCCTATAATCTGTAGTAAGATGCAGACATTTTTTTAAACTCTGTGCGTGTGTGTGTGTGTGTGTATGTGTGTGTGTGTGCGTGTGTCTGTGCGTGTGTGTGTGCGTGTGTGTGTATGTGTGTGCGTGTGTCTGTGCGTGTGTGTGTGTGTGTGCGTGTGTGTGTATGTGTGTGTGCGCGCGTGTGTGTATGTGTGTGTGTGTGTGTCTCTGTGTGTGTATGTGTGTGTGTGCGTGTGTGTGTGTGTGCGTGTCTGTGTGTGTGTGTGCGTGTGTGTGTATGTGTGTGTGTGCGTGTGTATGTGTGTGTGTCTGTGTATGTGTGTGTCTGTGTGTGTGTGTGCGTGTGTGTGTGTCTGTGTGTGTATGTGTGTGTGTGCGTGTGTGTGTATGTGCATGTGTGTATGTGTGTGTGTCTGTGTGTGTGTGTGTCTGTGTGTGTGCGTGTGTGTGTGCGCGTGTGTCTGTGTGTGTGCGTGCGTGTGTGTATGTGTGTGTGCGTGTGTCTGTGTGTGCGTGCGTGTGTGTATGTGTGTGTGTGTGCGTGTGTGTGTGTCTGTATGTGTGTGTGTGTGTGTGTGTTACTGGGGGGGTTGGGCCCAGGGGTATTCTACCTCTGATGTTTATCTTCATTTTGAAGCCGTGTCTCACTAACTTGCTGAGAATCTTCCTAAGTTGCCGAGGCTGGCCTCGAACCTTTGATCCTTCTTTCTCGGCCTCCCTGGTCCCGGGATGACAGGCGTGTGTCACCGTGCCCGGCGAGGATGCGCACATTTTCTGGGTGCAGGTCGGTGAGTTCTGGCGAATATAAATGTTTGTACACGGCTTTGCACCAGCGTCTCTGCTGCCGTGGCCCACAAAACCCGACGAGCAGATCTGGAGATCTCAGATCGTGGCCGGCCAGGTCACGGCCGCAGAGCCCAGAGAAGGTGGCAGAACGCAGGGAAAACGCAAGGGGGCGCGTGGCACACAGATCAGTCCCCAGGGCACACGCCCAGCGCCTCGTGCCCCCCAGCCACGCCCGGCCTGCTCACCTTGCCTCCCCGTAAGCCCATCCAAGGCTTTATCAGCTGATGGGGCTAGGGCCCCCACATCCACGCGTTGCATCCCGGAACATTTTTACATCAATTCGCGAGGTTACCCAGGGAACATTCTACATTCAAACGACCCCTTCAAACAAGGCCGGGTATTTCCCTCACCCCAACAGTTCCCTTCCCAACCACCCCCTGCCAGAAGTACCCACCAACCTGTCTGTTCTGGAAGTTCTGCAACCTTCTAGAATTTCAAAATGAAATGACCACACAGCGTGCCTGTGTTTTAAGAAAGGACTCGCGAGTGTGTGTCTTTGTTGGGAACGCGTTTCCTTGTCTCTGGCAAAGGCTAGGCCTGGGTGGCCGGGCGTGTGGTAGTGTGTGCGCAATTCCAACTCACAGCTGTCTTCTGTTTTGATTTTGCTTTTTTTTTTTTTGGGCCTAGGAGCATTCTACCTCTGGGCTATACCCCTAGCTCATTTTTTAAAAAAATTTCAATTAAGCAGGGCCTGGTGGCCCACACTTGTAATCCCAGCATTTGAGAGGCCAAGACAGGAGGATCGCAGGTTCACAGCCAGCCTCAGATATTTGTGAGGCCCTCTGCAACTTAGTGAGACCTGTTTTAAAATAAAGAATAAAAAAATAGGGCTGGGGGTATAGCTTGGAGGTAGAATGCCCCTGGGTTCCATCCCCGGTTCCATACACAAAAAAATAAAAAATAAAAAAAAGAATTAAACGGGGTGTGGTGGCACACGCTTTTAATCCCAGTACTTGGGAGGTTGAGTACTAGAGGATCGCAGGTTCGAAGCCAGCCTCAGCAGTTTAGTGAGACCCTGTTTCCAAATAATATAGCTTATAGGTAGGATGTCTCTGAATTCAGTCCCCAGTAACCCGACCCCAAGTTTTTTCCCCAAGTAATTACGTACTTATTGTTGTGGCACTGGGGATTGAACCTGGGGTTATTCCACCCCTGAGCTATACCCCCAGCCCTATTTTATTTTGAAACAGGGTCTCGCTAAGTTGCAGAGGCTGGTCTGGAACCTGCGATCGTCCCGTCTCAATCTCCCAAGTACTAGGACTCTGGGTGTGCGCCACGATGCCCGGCTGCCTAGCTGTTTCCTAAAGCGGGTCCCCGTTTATTCCAGCAGCACCTGGGGGTCCCGCTGCTCCGCCTTCTCGCCAGCACGGCTCTTGTGTGGCCCAGCCCTTCTAACCTTCTACTTCCAGCAATTGTTTTATGTGCGCGCAGGTTCCCGGGCAGGTCCGAGTCCTGCTGTGCTCAGGGAAGGCTGGGTTCCTTATTTTATTTTTTATGGTGGTACTGGGGGTGGAACCCAGAGGCCTTCTACCTCATGCTCCCAGACATATTTTTATATTTTATTTGGAAACAGCATCTCACTAGTTGCTGAGAGCCTCACTAAGTAGCTGAGGCTGGCTCCGAACCCGCACGATCCTCCTGGCTCAGCCTCCCAAGCGCGGGGATGACAAGTGTGCGCCACCACGCCCAGCCTGGGCTCCATTTTAGTTTTGGTGTCTGCTCGGGGGCTCTCTGGGAGATAACCCTGCATCTGCCGATAATCCTGGCTCCGCCTCCTTTCTGGTCTCTCTGCTGCTTAATTACTTTTTCTTGTCTTATTACGTTGGCCGAGACCGTGGTGTGGGGTCTGGGACCAGCTACTGGAATTCCCATAAGCTGGCTGGCTTCACGCCCTCCCTTCCCAGATGGGGAAACTGAGTCTTGGAGGCTGGGTGGCTTTCGGTTCTAAGACAGGTGAATCTTGTGACCATGGCTGGAGCTCTCTCCTCTGCTGCCCGGGAAGTCCAGCCGTCTGTGTCCGGAGAGTCGTGCCAAGAGCCGGTGGGTGAAGCAGGCGTATCCTGCTGTCCCTGAGTCTCCTGTGCCGAGGGACGGGGGCAGCGGAGCTCCGCGCCTTCCTGGCCGCCACTGCCCTTTGTCCCCGAGTCCAGTGGGGGAATGTCGGGCTCTGCTCGGCCTGCTTGCGCCATCTGGGCGTCTGGGAGACCGCCTGGGGAGCTCTTTGGGGGCAAAACCATGATAACGGGCGCACAGGGATGGGGTTGGGGGCAGGAGCGGGGGTGGGGGGCTCCTTTTCCTTCCCTTGTGCTGGCCCGAGGGGTGTTAGATAAGATGCCTGTAAATCAAATAAGCAATCCCGTAAATAAATAAGTAATGAAGTTAGCGGGGCGCCTAATTATATCAAACTCCTAATTATGGATGGATGCCTGCCCGCCCGATCGGCGTACTTGTTTTTAATCTCTGGACGGACATGTGTGTCTTCGTCTGTCGCTGATCCCCGTCCCCCACTGGGGCTGGGGGCAGGGCCAGCCTTGGCGCGCCCAGGTGGGGGCCAAGGGGGCCCACCCGCTTCCCTGCTTCCCCGCCCTGTGTGGCGTTTAGTTAGAAGGTTACTCTATGTCAAAAATGGTTACATGAAGCCGGGGCGTGGCGGTGCAGGCTTCTAACCCCAGCATTTGGGAGGCTGAGACAGGAGGATGACCGTTCCTGGACAGTCTCAGCTACTTAGTGAGGCCCTCTGCAACTCAGTGAGACTGTGTTTCAAAATAAAGAATAAAAAATAGGGCTGAGGGTGGAGCTCAGAGATAGAATGCCCCTGGGTTCCCATAACACACACACACACACAGTTGCAGGAAGACAGTGGTAACAGCAGGGTATGTAACAGCAACTATGTTGCGCTGTGTATAAGAGACTTTACTTAATCTTCCCAGTCCAGCCGGACCTGTGGAGCACCACCATCCCCCCCTTTTTTTTGGTGGTACTGGGGGTGGAACTCGGGCTTTCTACCCCCGGGCTATACTCCCAGACCCATTTTCTATTTTATTTGGAAACAGGGTCTCACTAAGTTGCTGAGAGCCTCACTAAGTAGCTGAGGCTGGCTTGGAACCTGGCGATCCTCCTGTCTCAGCCTCCCAAGCGGGGGATGACAAGTGCGCGCCACCACGCCCTACTATCTTTGTGTGTGTGTGTGGTACTGGGGGTGGAACCCAGGGGCATTGTATCCCCAAGCTACACACGGAGGCCCAGGAACTTCGATCCTCTGGTCTCAGCCATCCCCTCTTTATGAAACCAAGTGCAGAGAAGTGTGCTGTCTTGCTTGCGGTCACACACAGGGTGAGATTCGAACCCCTGGCCACCTGCTCCTGGCCGCCGTGCGGGGCTGGGCATTGCATGCTGCACCCGCCCGGGTGCTGTCTGTCCTTGACCCCTCCCCGGGCCATGGGGTAATCCAAATGGCCTGAGCCCTCGGTGCTTAAAAAGCAGAGGGACCTCGTCCTCCCTAGCCCTTTGCTGTAAATCCACCCAGAAACCGTACGGACCCCTAAGATAGAATCGCGTTTCACTCGCCATGAAGCGGGCCCGGTTGCTGAAATTGAAGCCACGGCCCCTGCTCTGCCTCCCTTCCTACACCAGCCGGGTTTGTGTTCCTGGGATTGGGCTCGTCAGACAGACCCATTTTACAGATACAGAAAGCAAGGCCCGGGGCTGGTGAGGCTGAGGGGGTGGGGCTGGGATGATGGCGGGCTGGGGCTCCTGTGGTCAGGGGCATGTCTGCTCATGGGTTTAGGGTGCTTACTGTTCCCCGGGATGGAGAGGAGGAGTATGAAAAGAGCCACATGTGAGACAGAGAGGGAGGAAGAGGGAGAGAGAGGGAGAGGGAGAGGGAGGGAGGTTGTGGATGAGTGAGTCAGTGGGTCCTTGGGCTTGGAGCAATCCGGGGAGTCTGCATAGAGGAGCTGTTGTCCTGGGGTGCCCACAGCCGGGGGCTGTTATCACCAGCCCTGTTTTATAGGTGGAGACGCGGAGGGCACAGAGAGGCTGAGCCACTAGCCCAGCGTCACACACCCGGCACTGAACCCAGCAAGTTGGCTCCTTGGCACCTCTGTTCACTCCTGGGGTTGTTCGGGGGCCACCTGCAGACCCCCATTTCCCAGGCCGCACGCTTGGCAGGGCCACCCCGCTGCCCGAGCCGCCCAGGGTGGCCCAGGCCGTGAGGGCAAGGCTTAGGCGCCACAGATCTGAACTGGGGGCCGGGCGTCCCGGGCCAAGTGTCATTCGAGGTGAGACTGAGTTGGGAGCGGTGGTCAGGCAGGCGGCACCCGCTGCCGTGGGACACGCGGAGACTGGGTTAGGCCACTGGGAGAACTGATGGGTGTGCAGAATGGCCAAGTCCCGGCGGGACGAGTTCAGGCGTGGCTGAGACCAGGAGCGCCAGGAGCGCCCCGGGGATGTGACTGCACCCGGCTCTGCGCCCGTCTGCCCGGAGTTTGTTCTCAGGCAGGTTCGTGCCCCGGACTGGCCGCCCAGGAGGAAGGAGAGGTGCCAGTGATCCATTTCTTTTGATTTTTTGGTCTGTTTCCTCATGGAGAGACACTTTGGGCATAGCCCCCCCCTTTCATTACTGGGTATGGAACCCAGGGACATTCTACCTCCGAGCAACACCCCAAGCCCAATTTTTGATTCTTTATTTTGAAACAGGGCCTCACTAAGCGGACAGCCTCAGCTACTTAGTGAGGGCCTCTGCAACTCAGTGAGACCCAGTTTCAAAATAAAGAATAAAAAATAAGGCTGGGGGTGCAGCTCGGAGGTAGAATGCCCCCCCTGGGTTCCGTCCCCAGCACTGCAAAACAAATCAAAGCACCAACAGGCGGGCAAGCAGCCGTGCACACTTTGGGGTGGCGGGGGCGCAGGAGGCTCTGCTCTCTGGGAAGCATCTCTGTTTGGGGGCAGAGGTCGAGGCCGGCCGGCACTGGCCTCCCATCCAGGAGGCCGGTTCCTGCAGGAGCCGCTGCAATGGCCACGGTGCCCCTCAGGCGGGGCCCGGGCTCCTGGGGGCTGGTCCGAGGGTCAATGGCCGCCTTGGCCTTTCTCTAGCCCCTGCTGGTGTGACCCGGACCTGCCCTGTGACCTCCAGCCCGGCTCCCTGCATCCCAAGGGCGTTTGGGGCCTTTGGTGCCTAACTGGGTCTGGGTGTTGGTGTCGGTCGCCTTGTTCTGAAGCTGGGAACGTGACTTTCGGTCTTGGCGGGGATTCGAGGGTCTGGGGGTGGAATCTTCTGGATTGCAGGGTGAGGTGGGGGTGGGCTTAATCCAGTGACAGCCATGCTTTTTTGTGTGTCTGTGAAACTGGGGATGGAACCCAGGGGCATTCGACCTCCAAGCTCCACCCCCAGCCCAATTTTTTATTCTTTATTTGGGAACAGGGTCTCACCGAGTTGCGCAGGGCCTCACTAAGTAGCCGAGGCCGGCCTCGCGATCCTCCTGATCAGCCTCCCGAGTGCTGGGGTGACGAGCGTGCGCCCAGCTCTTTCTGGTTCTGGATAATGGACCCCTGTTAAGTCTCTCAAGAACCATCCCTGTTTGGCACCTTGCAGGGAAGATGCGGTGGAGAGGGATGTGGAGACACCGCCCGGCCTTGGACCTGCCCGCTTCCTGAGCCCGGCCAGGCGGGGGTTCGGGCGCTCCTCTGGGTCACTCGCCACCTCTGGGGAAGGTGTGTGCGGGACTGTGTCCCAAAGGCCACGGCAGGCCAGAGGCCCCGCACGCCCCGCTGGCCCGCGCCGCTTCCTGTCAGTGTCTGGGTGGGCCATGTTGGCCCGTTTCTGGCTTTCACAGTCTTCTGGTGGTCCTGGTGAGAGCCAGGGTGCTGGAAGAGGGTTGCCTGGATGTTTGGGTTTAGGAAACGTGACTCGCAGCTGCCCACCATCTTTCTGGGCCTCAGTTTCCCTGCCCAAGTCTTCAGAGTAGAAAAGGCCTCGGCTTTGGCTTCGGGGCAGGCCGGCGGAAGCCCTTGGGAGGGGTTAGGACCCAGTGACACAGACGCACCAGCTGACCTCGTGTGGTCACAGACCCTTGTCACATGCAGAGCGGTTCCTCACCGGCCAAGCCAAGGGCTCGATGGGCCCGAGCAGGGCTGCCCGGCAGCGTAGCTTTGTGACCGGTGGGCAGAACACCCGCCCCCTCGGGGCCATCCCCGAGCTCAAAAGCATGCTAGCCAAGCAGGGCCTGGAGGCATGCCCCTGTAATTGGCCTACTTGGGAGGCCGAGACAGGAGGAGCTCCAGTTCGAGGCCAGCCTCAGCAATTTCCGAGTGAGACACTGTTAAAAACAATAATAAAAAGGGCTGGGATGTAGTTTGTGGGTAGAGTGCCCCTGGGTTCAGTCTCTAGACACACACACACACACACACACACACACACACTGCCTTCCTGTGTGCGTTGCCTCTTAGGAGGAGGCTGATGTGGGTCTGATGAAGGGACCTGCCCAGGGTCCCCACACCCCGCCCTCTCCCTCTTCACTGTCTGGTTCCCACGCGCCAGCCTCCCGGGTCCCGGCCCTGCCTCCGCCCGTGGCGCTGTCCCCCGGGGACCCCGTCATCCGCAGCGCCCCTCCAGCAGGAGCGTGAACCCGGAGGCTTCCCGGCGGCGCCCTGCGAGCAGATGGCGCGTTGACACCCAGCGGTGCTCAGACTTGCTTGTGAGTCAGGGCGTGTTACAGCCAAGCTGCGACTCCTGGCGGGCCACCAAGGCCTCCCGCCTGCCTGCGTGTACACGCTCGTGCCTGTGTGTGCACAGACATGTGCGTATGTGTGTGTTTTCAACTCTGGCTTTTTTCCCTGGGCCTGTAGTCAGAACCCCAGGCCCCTGGTTTCTCTTCCTGAGACAAAGGAAGGCCGGGGGTTCCTTGGCCCTGGCCACCGGCCGGGGCTGGAGGGCGGGCAGGGCGGGCCGGGGCGGCGGCCGCGGGAGGGAAGGGGCTTCGGGAGGGATGTGCGCTGGCTTTTGCTGCCAGGGAGCCTGGAGTGAGAGGTTCTCGAGCCCAGCTATAAAAAGGCCCCGCAGTGTTTCTAGTTGGAAGGCCGCCAGGGTAACCATGGTGATGAGGAATTATTACTTACTGCCAAGGCTGGGAGAAAAAGCGCATACTTTTGGCTTCCCCAGGAGAGGAGCGGACTTATGTAATTCTCTGTGTTTATAGACCGGGGTGGCAGGATCCAGGGCCCGGCCGCGGCCTGCAGTGGGATCGCTGGCCCGCAGGTCGCCCCCAGCCCACCTCCGGCTGCTGCTTTTGGGGGGCCGTGGCCCTGAAGCTTGGGGGGCCGCCCCAGCCGGGCCTCTTCAGCTGGGGCGGGAGCCCAAGTCTCGCGGGAAGGGGAGCGGCCGCGTGTGGGGCCGCCCTCGGCTCCCGGGGAGGATGGGCCAGCGCGGCCGCGGTTGTCCCCGGCTCCGCGGGCCCGCCGCTCCTTCTCCGCACGTTTCCCGTGCGGGGCAGAGGTCCTGCGGGCTGTGTTTGCAGACGGGGCGAGGAAGGGCCGGTCATGTGCTTGGTAAGTAAGAAAAGTTACCCGGCTGGGGCGGGCGGGAGAAGTGGGGCTGTGGCCCTGGCTCGGGCGGTCACAGGCCGGGGTGCACCCGGGGTGCAGTCGGGGGCCACCGGCCAGGTGAGGGGCATCGGGCTCCGTGTGGTCAGCGGCTGCCAGACGGACCGGCCCCGGTGGAGCGGACGGACGCGTGTCGCCCCGCGTGCGGGACGGGGGGCCGGGCCCCTCAGCAAAGTTGCCGAAGTCTGGAAGGAGCGCGGTGCTGGCCGCGGATCTGGACGCTGGTGGGTCGCGGGCCCTGCCGGGGTGGCGGGGAGCCGGGCGTGTGTCCTGGGGGTACGTGCGGAGTTGCGGGATCCCGGGGTCGGGCCCGGGACGCGGTGCGGCCGGCGCCCGTGGGCCAGGTGCGGCGGCGCGGAGGCCGGGCTCGGCGCCCAGCCTCTCACCGGGGTGGCGCTTGGCCTGGTGCCGCGTCTGGTTTAAAATCAGCGCCACCGGCCCGGGCTTGCCCAGGGCCTTGGCAGTGTGCGCCGGGCCAGACGCCGGAAAGTTGGAAGGGCCTCCCGGGCTCGCAAGGGCCTTTTGGTTGTAAACCCGCGAGGCAAGGGAGGGAGCGTTCCTGGAGGCAGCGGGAAGGTCCGGGCCTGGCTGGATGGGTCCGGAGAAGGGTGGGGGTCTAGGCCTCAGGAGCCCCGGGGGTCCTGCTTCTGTCCCATTCTGTGCTGTGCGGCTTCGGATACGTCACCTCGTCTCACCTCTGCATGCCTCAGTTTCCCTGTCTGTCAAACGGGGCAGTGATTGAGGCCAGCACAGCCATGGGGCTGACGGGAGAAGGAGCTGGGTCTCTGGGGTGCACAGCTCAGCCGCTGGCCTTTGCGTCCCGGCTGGTCACTTTCTGGCCGTGTGTCTCGGGAAGCCCCTTCTGTGGTCTGGCAAATAGGCGCTCTCCCAGTCACCGCTTCACACACTGTGGCTCACGGGAGCTGCGGGCCTCCGCTCACAGTAGGCCCGCAGCCCGTGTTCCTGGTGCTGGGGTCGCGTTAAGGGTGGTGTCGGCACCCTGCCTGGACGGAGCGTCCAGGGCGATGGTGTTTACGGAGGTGCAGCGGGCAGCCCGAGCCCTCGGGGCGGTGTGGCCAGGGCAGGTCCGGGGTCTCCTGGGCCTCGGGCTCCTCATGTGTGCATCCCGCACGGCCTTGGGGTTTCTGTGCCACCGTGACCTCGGTCTCCGTTTCCTTCCTTCCTTCCTGTCCTAGGGATGGAACCCAGGGCATTCTTCCTCTGAGCTACACCCCAGCCCTATTTTTTATTCTTTATTCTGAAACAGGATCTCACTGAGTTGCAGAGGCCCTCACTAAGTAGCTGAGGCTGTAATCGAACTACGATCCTCCTGTCTCGGCCTCCTGAATGCTGGGATGACAAGCGTGCGCCACCATGCCCGGTGCTCAGTTTTCTTGCAGAGATCTCTCTTGCTTATCCGGGCTCTGGCTGGGCCAGGGCCCCAGGGCTCCCCTGCTGCACACTGCTTCTGCCCATCTCCTTGAGCCTGGGTCCCCTTTGTGCCCGCCCGATGGTGCTTGGTGTGGCCTGGAGGCCGGGCTGCCAGGGCAGGAGGGCGCGTGTGTGACCCCTCTCTCTCTCTCTCTCTCTCCCTCCCTCTCTACCCCCAGCCCTCCGTGTTTGTTATGGGCACCGGATGCTGGGTTGCTGGCTGGCTCCAGCCTTCCTCTCTCCGGCTGGCTGGGGCGGTGGGGTGTTCCAAGGGTGCTCGGGTGCCCGGTGCCAGCTGCTCACCAGTTGTCCTTGGGCCTCCCCTGGGACGTGCGGGACAGGCCCCTGCAGTGGGACCCGTGTGTCTCCCCTCGCTGGCCCCAAGGCCGGTGGCTGCGTGTGGCTGCCCGGCCCAGCCCCAGGGGCTCGTGGCTCAGGCCGTAGAGCAGAGGCACCAGGGACCCAGCTTTGTGTCACTGGGGTCTGCCACGAGCATCTGCTCACCAATAAGTGTGCAACCCACTCTCCTGTGCACACGCTCACTCACATGTAGGCACGCCCACCCCACCCACCACTGCTGAACTTGGTGGTTGGTATAAACCACCTTGGGGTTCTGACATTGACCTTGAACTCTAGGGGGGGGTGTTACTCTTAAGGGGAGGCTGGGCCCAGGGTCTCAGGACCTCGAAGCAGTCTTCTTTCTTTCTTTCTTTCTTTCTTTCTTTCTTTCTTTCTTTTTTATTTTCTTTCTTTCTTTTTTTCTCTTTTTTCTTTCTCTTTCTCTTCTCTTTCTTTTTTTGTTACTGGAGATGGAACCCAGGGATATTCTACCTCTGAACCACCTCTGGCCCCATTTTTTTATTCTTTACTTTGAAACAGGGTCTCACTGAGATGCAGAGGGCCCAAGTAGCTAGGCTGGCTATGAACAGCGATCCTCCTGTCTTAGCCTCCCAAATGCTGGGATGATGAGCGTGTAATCTTGAGTTTGAATCTCCACCCACCCAAGCCCTTGAGAACCTGCTGTGTCCAGCCTGGTGCTCCTTCCAAGCCAGTAACAGCCCTGGGATGTGGGCAGATACCACGTGGTCTCCGCTTTTTGGGAGAGGGGTCTGGGCTGATCGCCTAGGGTCCAGGGTTTGCGAGGGCTGGGACTGGACAGTACCCAGGCTGAGTGAGCCCCGGCTTAGAGACTGGGCCCTGGGGAGGTGCCTAACCTCCCTGAGCCGCCATCCCCTTCTCCCCAGGCTGGGGACCGTGGGTGCCGGCGGAGGGGTGTCTGCCTTCATGTTGGCATGGGTCTCAGGGCTGGACCTCTTTGGGCAGGGCCCTGGAGGGCTGGGAGGGATTTGAGGCTTGGAACCCCTTGGCTGTTTCTTGGCTGTTTCTTGGGGACCACTGTTGGTGGTGTGCTCCAGGGCCTTTGCGCTTGGTGGACCCTCTTCCTAAACACCCCCATTTTTAAATGTCTCTGCCGAGACAGCCTCTCGGAAGGGCCCTCCACATCTCCCTGCTTCCTTGCTCAGCTGATCCTAAGCCACCACCACCGTCTCCGGGGGCGATTGCACGTGCCCATTATCCATCAGCTCCTGACCCCTTGTTTGATTCCATTAGGATTGCTGCAACAAGGCCGGGCGCGGTGGCGCACGCGTGTAATCCCAGCATCAGGGAGGCCGAGACAGGAGGGGGGTCGCAGTTCGCGGGCAGCCTCAGCTACTTAGCGTGAGGCCCTCTGCAACTCAGCGAGACCCTGTTTCAAAAATAAGTATTAAAAAATAGGGCTGAGCATGTAGCTCGGAGGTAGAATGCTCCTGGCTTCCATCCCCAGTACCGCAAAAAAAAAAAAAAAAAAAAAAGTTGCTGTAACAGAATCCCGCAGGCTGTGTAGCTTTACAACACAAAAGTGTGTTGCTCCAGGGCTGGAGGTGGTGAGCCCAGGGCCCCTGCACCGGGGACAGGGTGCCGGGCGGGGGCGGCTCCTGGCTCACAAGGATCTGGCCTCCGCGGGAGGCGGCTGTCCTGGGGGCTCTTTCTTAAGGACACTCATCGGGGCCTGAGACCCCGTCCTCAGGAGCTCACCACCTCCCAAGGCTCATCTGTCATCCTCAACACGGCAGTTATGCGTCAGCATAAGAATTTGGGGTGCAGATCCCGGATCCCAGCACCGCCGGTATTTTTGGACCTCGCTGTTGTGTCTGTAGCGCAGGGCAGGGACCCAGCGTCCTTCCCAAAGGGCGATCGGCCGCTCCGGGCACCAAAGCCGCTGTGCCTGACATTCAGGGTTCCTGCACCCCTGCTGGTGGGTTCTTCCATGGTGAAGTCAGGGTGGTGGGGGCAGGAGCAAGAAAAGCAGGGGCAGCGGAGGGTGCTGACCGTGGCGGGAAGTCTCTGCATCTATGGCGACCACGTCCTTCCGAGAACCCTGGGACCTGAGCAGAGAAGCACCTGTTCAGGGCACAGAGGTAAGCGGCTAACCCAGACACGTAGCTCCTGGCAGGTAGTTTTTTATTTTTGGTACTGGGGATGGAACCCAGGGCCATTCTACCTCCGAGCTACATCCCCAGCCCTATTTTTTATTTATTTGGAAACAGGGTCTCACTGAGTTGCGCGGAGGACCTCACTAAGTAGCTGAGGCTGTCTGCGAACCGCGATCCTCCTGACTCGGCTCCCCAAATGTTGGAATTACAAACGTGTGCCACGATGCCCAGTTCCTATTTTTTATTTTGAAACAGGCTCTCACTAAGTTGTGCGGAGGGCCTCACTAAATAGCTGAGGCTGGCAACTAATCACAGTCCTCCTGTCTTGGGATTACAAGTGTGCACCACTACGCCCGGCCTTGACAGAGGTCACTTTATTACTCCAGACTCGGGGGCAGTTTTGATTCCTGGGGGACCTGGTGCTGCCCTTGAAGCAGCCCGCCTCCCAGGCTGGGAGAGTGCCCCCCACTTGGGCCAGCTCTGAGGCTGGGAGACGCCCGCGCTCTTCCGGGCGTCTGGGATGGGTTTCTGGGCCTTGGGAAGCTGGAAGTCCCCGCCGCCGCCCCTCCCCCAGCTAACATTTGCATAACAAGGAGCCCTTTGTCCCTGGCCCCGCCCCTTCCCAGGCTCCCTGCTCAGCCCCAGCCTGTGGGGCCTGTGAGGTCATAATGGGCCCTTTCTGCAGGTCGGAGCTGCAGGCCAGTTTAGGGGGCCAGGCGAGCTGGCGGTCACCCGTGGCCAGCTCCGTGCCCAGGGTTGCATTTAACTGCCCCGAGGCTCCAGAGGCAGGGCACGCCGTCCACACACACCAGTGCAGGCAGAGGCCCTGGGCCGCTCAACTTCCTGGCGGCTCTGAGAGGCGCGGGCAGGGCATTCCCCGCCTCCTGGGGGCTGGAGGAGGTCCCTGTGCCCAGGCCCACCACGTCGGGACCGCTGGGATGGCCGGGCCTGCTGCGGCTTGGCCCTCTGCTCTGTTGTCTTGGGGATACTGCTGGGGCTTGGTCCCTGGGCAGCTGCGAGGGCAGGGGTGGCTGGCCCGGATAGTGGTGGCCCTAACCCCAACAAATCCACGTCCTAATGCCCCAGGCCTGGAATGGGGATGGTATCAGACAGAGGGTCTTTGCGGATGTGAATTTTTTTTTTTCCTTTTTTGCAGTACTGGGGATGGAACCCAGGGGCATTCTGCCTCTGAGCTACACCCCCAGTCCTACTTTTTTTATTTTTTATTTTGAAACAGGGTCTCACTGAATTGCAAAGGGCCTCCCTAAGTAGCTGAGGCTGTCGGCGAACGGTGATCCTCCTGTCTCAGCCTCCCCAGTGCAGGGATGACAAGCGTGCGCCACCACGCCCGGCTTTGCGGGTGTTATATGAGACAGGCCTGGATGCACTGGCTGGGTCACCCAGAGCCCCAAAAATGGGGAGAAGCCCCCAGTGTCGACAGTGACCTCACACCCCCGCTTCTGGCACCGCCAGAGAAGAAATTGCTGGTGGAAGCCCTGTGCGCGGCCCTCCTGGCCCTGGAAAGCCAGCCTGGGTGGCCCTGGACTCCTCTCTGGCCGCCCTGTGCCCTGACTTTAGCAACTTTGCTTCTTAGGCCTGACCACTTGCCCAGAACCTGGGCCCCCTTCATTTGCCGGGTGCCTTTACAAGTGGGGAAACTGGGCCCAGAGGGGTCTGGCACCTGGGTGGGAGGACCGCACAGGGAGACTCTGGGGACACTTGGCAGCCCTCAGGGAACCTGGGTCCATGCAGCCAGCCCCTGAGGCTCAGGGTGCATTGGCCTGTGGGTGTCTCGGGAGGCCGAGACAGGAGGATCACAGGTTCAAAGCCAGCCTCGGCAACTTGGTGAGACCCTGTTTCGGAAAAAAAAAAAAAATGGCGCTGGGAGTGTAACTTGGAGGTTGAATGCCCTTGGGTTCAATCCCCAATACAAAAAAAAAAAAAAAAATGTGAATGGGGTTGGTGGGGAATGGGGGACATCTCCTCCAGCCAGATTGCGGGCCAAGCTGTGGCAGCCCGGGGTCCCAGGACATAGCAGTCAGCGTGGGTGCCAGAGGGGCTTGCCTGGTTGCCTGTGTTTGCACACAGGGGCACACCCCTGGGCAAGGTGCTTAGGGTCCCTGTGCCAGTGGGAAGAGGATGGGGGGGGGTCTCAGCACCTGTGGGTGGGGCTCAGGCCTCCCCGTCCCAGGAGTAGCCACCCATTTCCAGTCGGGGCCCTGAGCCAGGCAGGGAGGGGCGGCAGTGTGGCTGCCTGGCCTTGCTGGTGTAGACAAAGTGTCTTTTTTCTGGCCTGGAAGCTGCTGGGCTGGCTCCACCTGGCCGGCGTTTATCAGGGCTGACTCTGCAGCCGGGCAGCAGATGTGCCTTCCGAATGAATGAGAACTACGCGTTCCCTCAGAAACCCAGGCCTCAGGCTCCAGCGCCAGCGGGGGCAGCCCGGGCGGGGCGTGTCTGCGCGGAGGCTGACCCAGATCTGGGCTGGGCCGGCAGCCTTGATCTGCAGAGCTGCCGTCTGGACTCCGCTCTGCTCCCAGGTTGAGAGGTGGGAGGGCCCTTCCTCCCTCCTCTCCCTGAGGGAGCCGATCCTGGAGGTGTGTGCGGCTTAGAATTCGGGGTTTAGGGGTTTGCCATCTTCCATCTCCTGCTGGCCATGGTTAAGCTCCCTATTCTCCCCGCCTTTAGCACAGAAGACGCAGGCACAGCTGGATCCAGGCGCCTGGGGAAGCAGAGCCCCTGATAATCCAGCAAAAGTCTCAGGACTGAGATCTGCTGGCTCTGCCCTGGGTGTTCCTCCCTCCCCACACCTGGGCGCGGCCACTCCGCCCGCACTGCCGCTGCTGGGCGGGACCTGAGGGTGGACTCAGCCACCTGCAGACCCCACGCTGAGGGTGCGGGAGGGGCCGCCAGGGGAGTCTAGAGCCACAGAGCAGGTGCGGGCGGGCGGGCAGACAAGCTCCGGGCACGCTCGCGGTCAGTGCCTGGCCCACCCGGTGGGGGCAGGGTGGCTGCCGCGTGGTAGATCCAGCCTCTCGCTCTCTGAGACACCAGGACCACCTGGTGTCCGTCTGTCTGTCTGTCTTTCTCTCTCTCTGGTACTAGGGATTAGTCTCACTAAGTTGTGGAGGCTGCCTTGAACCTGCGATCCTCGTCTCAGCCGTACAAGTACTGGGATTACAAGCGTGCGCCACCACGCCTGGCTTCTGCCTGGTCTCCTTTTTTGTGTGTGTGGCACTGGGGGGTGGAAGCCAGGGGCTTTTCTACCTCCGGGCTATACTCCCAGACCTATTTTATATTTTCTTTGGAAACAGGGTCTCACTAAGTTGCTGAGAGCCTCACTCAGTAGCTGAGGCTGGCTTTGAACCTGTGTGATCCTCCTGTCTCAGCCTTCCAAGTGTGGGGATTACAAGCGTGTGCCACCACGCCCGGCCCTGCCTGGTCTCTTTTGCTGAACCCCAACATTCCTGCCCGTCACCCCGCCACCATCCTCTCTGGCTTGTGTGGGGCCCTCCCTGTGGCTCCCAGTGGCCACAGGTCCTAAGCCACAGGCTACACAAATTCCTGCAGCCCCTGAGCTGTATCTGGGTGTCAGACTCACTTATCAGATTGGGTTTGTAGTGTTTTCCTGAAAAGTTGGACAATGTCTCAAAACTGGGCTTTCTGGCTTCGTCTGAAAGATTTGGACTGTGTGGGTCCCGGGTGACATTCCTGAGCTCCAACTCAGCCCTGGCCAGCGCTTGCCACCTGGGGTGGGCCTCAGATCCCCCCACTGGCCCTTGCCTGCTTAGGCTGTGTTCCAGGAGGCACTAGCTCCCTATTTTTTTGAGATACTGGGGATGGAACCCAAGGGCATTGTACATTTTTTTTTTTTTTTTGTGGTACTAGGGGTGGAACCCAGAGGCTTTCTACCTCTGGGCTATACTCCCAGACCATTTTTATAATTTATTTGGAAACAGGGTCTTGGTAAGTTGCTGAGAGGCTCACTAAGTAGCTGAGGCTGGCTTCGAACCCGTGCAATCCTCTTGCCTCAGCCTCCCAAGCTTGGGGATTACAAGCGTGCGCCACCACACCCGGCAGGGCATTGTACTTTTGATCTACACCCTCAGCACTATTTTTTATTCTTTATTTGGAAACAGGCTCTCCCTGAGTTGAAAAGGGCCTCACTAAGTAGCTGTCTTCCAGCTGAGATCCTCCTGTCTCAGCCTCCCGAATGCTGGGATGCCAAGGGTGAGTGCACCACCACGCCCAGCTCCTGGTTCTCTCTGTGCCCGTCCGACTTCTTGCACCTCGACGGTCTTGGGTGGACCCTTGCTCAACCACGACCACTGAGGAGCCGCCTGGTTTCCAGGTTGCCTGGACCCTCATTAGCCACTTACCCATCCAGCGAGTCTACACAGGAGCCCTGGCTGGAGAGGATTGAAAGTGTGTTCTTAGCCTGGTGTGGTGGCGCACGCTTGTCATCCCAGCATTCGGGAGGCTGAGACAGGAGGATCGCGGTTTGCGGCCAGCTTCGGCTACTTAGTGAGGCCCTTTGCAACTCAATGAGACCCTGTTTCAAAATAAAGAATAAAAAATAGGGCTGGGGGTGTAGCTTGGAGGTCGCATGCCCCTGGGTTCCATTCCCAGTACTGCAAAAAAAAAAAAAAAAAAAAAAAGATGTTCTTCCTTGGTCTGGTGTCGGGGTAGCCACAGGTCCCCTAGCCAGGCTTGCAGGGGAAGGGTCCTAGGGAGGTGGGCGCAGGCAGGGCCAAAGGGGGTGGCCTTGGAGCGGTGGGCGTGGGCGCTCTGCCTTGCAGCTGGTGGGCGCAGTTATTCTTAGCAACAGAAACATCCGTCCTCGTTCACATGTGGCCAGCGGCCCCCAGAGATCTGCCCTGAAATACTAGGGGCGACCCCATACATTCCACAGAAAGCGTCACGGGGAGCGCGGAGGAGGGGCGGCGGGGTTTCTGTGTCCGCGGACTGCGCAGCTGGGGACATGAGCTCCAGATGTTGGGAAGCTGGGGGGCTGGGAACGGCTCCTTCAGGCTGGGGATGGGGCTGGAGGCGGTGCCGGGCCCAGCCTGGGGTTGGGGCCCCGGTGAGTATCAGGGAGCCGCAGGCCAGCCTCTCCCTGGGTCCCGGCCCCTCTCGAGTGTCCCCAAGGCCACCAGGGTTGGATGCAGCGTTGCTGGGCATCTCTGGGGGTTCAGAGCCCGAACCAATGTCCAACAGGCCCAGCTATGCCCTGGGCCGGCGTCGGGTTCTCAGCTGAGGTGAGGCCCGGGCCCGACCGCCGGCCGTGAGGGTCTGCTGGGGCTGGTGCCCAGCAGCCGGGCATTAGGAGACGTCACCAGGTCGCTCGTAGCTGCCTGGAGCTCTGGACTAGCAGTTGGGAGGCTTCCTGGGGGAGGCGTGGTGGTGGTGGTGGTGGTGGTGTGTGTATGTATGTGTATAAATCATGGTGATACTGGGCATAGTGGCACACACTTGTAATCTCAGGACTTGGGAGGCTGAGGCAGGAGGATCGCGGGTTCCAGGCCAGCCTGGGCACTTTGTGAGACCCTTAGCAATTTAGCAGGACCATGCTTCAAAGTAAATTATGAAACATGGCTGGGGTAGAGCTTGGAGGTGGAGCACCCCATGGTTTAATCCCCAGAACCCCATCCCCTCAAAACACCATGGGATGTACCCACAACATGACTTACTCTTTTTTTTTTTTTTTGGTACTGGGGGTGGAACCCAGAGGCTTTCTACCTCCGGGCTATACTCCCAGACCTATTTTATATTTTATTTGGAAACAGGGTCTCACTAAGTTGCTGAGAGCCTCACTAAGTAGCTGAGGCTGGCTTCGAACCTGTGTGATCCTCCTTTCTCAGCCTCCCAAGCGTGGGGATTACAAGCGTGCACCACCACACCCGGCTATATATATATATTTTACTTTTATTTTTTTGGGTACTGGGGACGGAACCCAGGACATTCTACCTCTGAGCTATACCCCCAGCCCTATTTTTTATTCTTTATTTTGAAACAGGGTCTCACTGAGTTGCAGGGGGCCTCACTAAGTAGCTGAGGCTGTCTGCGAACCGCCATCCTCCCGCCTCAGCCTCCCAAGTCCTGGGATGACAGGCGTGCGCCACCGCGCTTGGCCTCAGTCTGGGTCCCGTGTGTCCCGGGCCTCTGAGTGAGTGCTGGGCATGCCGCCCCCTCACAGCCCCAGGGGCACTGCGCCAGGCCCCTCCCCAGCCTGACTCTTCCTGGGGGGTCTCCCTCTGCTAAGAAAA
Source organism: Muscardinus avellanarius (assembly GCF_963383645.1). Taxonomy (NCBI): domain Eukaryota; kingdom Metazoa; phylum Chordata; class Mammalia; order Rodentia; family Gliridae; genus Muscardinus; species Muscardinus avellanarius. The sequence continues at coordinate 2,953,825 of NC_137807.1, read as the reverse complement.
GTGCTGTGTGGACGCCAGATGGAGGAGCTGGGTCTAATGGAAAACGCAGCCCCCCCCTGCGGAGGCAGAGCCAGCGCCCCCAGCCCCTGCTCTCAGCAGCGGGGCGCAGCCAGGCTGTGGCTTCTCTCCTGATCTTCCTCGTAAAATTAAATGGAAAAAAGAAAAGAAAAGAAAAGCCGAGGAGGAAGTGATTGGAGCAGACCCCGGCTGGGGGAGCGGGCGCTGGCCGCGGCCCAGCACATGCGCCTGGGAAATTGGAAACAGACCCCACGCCTGGCGGCCCAGCGCCTGCTCCGTGCAGCTTGCGTGGCCCGAGGGGCAGGGGTGCAGGGAGCGTGGGCCCCCGCCCATCCGTGCCGTGGGGCCGGACCTATGGGTGCGGGTGTAGGGGCCGGGGAGCTGGGAGCTTTAGACGGACGCTGGACGGGCCCTGGGGGCTGGGGCCCTTCCCAGGGGGTGGGAGGTGGACCAGGCCGCCGCGCGATTTGCAAGCTGCTTATTTTATTTTCTGCGGTACCGGGGATGGAACCCAGGGGCTTTCTACCTCCGAGCTACGCCCCAGCTCGACTCTTTAGTCTTTATTTTAAAACAGGGTCTCACTGAGTTGCAGAGGGCCTCACTATGTAGCTGTGGCTGGCCGTGAACCTGCGATCTTCTGGTCTCAGCCTCCCAAAGGATGGGATTACAAGTGTACGCCACCACACCCGGGAGGCCAGGCATGGGCCTCTGCGCCTGGCGTGGCCTTTAAACCCTGCGGGGTCCCGAAGGGGGTGTTGAGGAGGCTCAGGAAGAGGACCTGGGAGCCACAGACTCCCTTCTTTTGGGCTCAGTTTGATCTTCTGGGAACTGGGGCTGTTCTGTACCATTATTCATGGACCGCTCGGTCCCCTGTCCCCACCCAGCGCGTCCCGGGCGGTGGAGGCCAGCGCTCACCTTGAGGTCTCTAGAACCCGCACAGACATCTCCAGGGATGTCTTTTTCCAGCAACCGTTTCCAAGTGGAGCCGAGAGATGACGGCGGCCAGCCCGGAGTCACACAGGAGCAAGAGGGGTGCGGGTGGAATTTGAGACCAGCAGCCTCGCTCGGGCCCTGTGGGAGGCCAGCTGGAGGGCGGGGGCGGCTTGGCTGGGGAGTCTCTGGGGTCGGGGTGGCTCCCGGAGGACACGCGTGACCCGGGGATGGCCGCCGTCCTGCCGCGCACACAATCCCAGTGGTGCCGAGCCTGCTGGGGACCCCGACGTGCGGTGCGTGGGGACGGGTCCTCAGGAGAAGGCGCGGTGGGCCGCGGTGGACGGGATGGGGCGAGGGGAAGGTCCCTGGCCCTGGAGGACGCTGAGGCTGTCCCCAAGTGGAGCTGAACCTGCCCCTGTTGTCCCGTCAGCCGGGCAGGCGTATAAACCAGGCCAGCCGACTGGCAGGGGATGTGGCCGTTAGGGGCAGCGCGCCACCTCCATCCAGCCTGGCTGGCGGGTGCCCACGGTCCCCCTCGCGCCCCAGAGGACTTGGTTGTGGTAGAACGCCCCGCACCGCATCCAAGTGAGCGCTTGATTCTGCTCGGCACACTCACGATTTTGTGCCTCTTTTTTCCATTACCTAGTTTCAAAAGATTTTCACCATCCCCAAAGGAAACTCCACCCGGAAAGTGGTCCCTCCCTCCCGCCCTCCACCGCGTGGCGACCTTCAGCCCCCATTCTGTCTCTGAATGTGCCTCTTCCTGACATCCCACGAAAATGGAATCCTGCGGCCTGTTTCTGTGGTTTTTTCACGCGCTCCTTTTTATGGCCGAGTAATAGTCCGCCGTGTTGGCTAGGCCTGGGTCTGTTCATCCATCCATCAGTTCCCAGCATCTGGCTTCTTTCTCCTCAGGGGCCGGTGCTGCTGTGGATGTTCTTGGCTGTTTTGGTTTTGATTTTGACTTTTCTCCTGTTTTTAGTTCCTTGGGGGATAACCCCGAGGTGGCCTTTGCCGGAGGACAGCCCGGGTGACCTCCCGACCCAGCTCAGGAGGGAGGCGGGCCGGGCGGGCCGCAGGGGGCGCGGCGGGGGCTCCCGACTGTGATTCTGGACTTTGGGATTAGTGACTGTTTTCCTCGGGGGGCCCTGTATACCTTGGGGGCAGTCGTGTGGCTTTGGGGGTTGGTGAGGGCCATGGTGCCTTGTGTCCCTCTAGGATCCGGGCACACCTATAGTCTCAGTACCTGGGATGCTGAGACAGGAGGATTGGAGATTTGTGTCCAGCCTCAGCACTTAGTGAGGCCTTCAGCAACCTAGTGAGCTCTGTTTCAAAATAAAAAAATTAAAGCCGGGCGTGGTGGTGCAGCCTTGTAAGCCCAGCATTTAGGAGGCTGAGTGAGACCGGAGAGTCAGTTCGCAGACAGCCTCAGCAGACAGCCTTGGCCCTTCTTAACTCAGTGAAACACTGTTTCAAAAAATAAAAAGACTAAACCGGGCGTGGTGGCGCAAGCTTGTAATCCCTGCGCTTGGGAGGTGGAGACAGGAGGATAGCACAGGTTTGAAGCCATCCGTGCTGGCTTAAGAGACCCTGTTTCCAAATAAAAAAGTATAAACTAGGTCTGGGAGTGTAGCCCGGAGGTAGAAGGGTTTCCAGGGACCCCAGTACCACCAGAAATTAAAAAATAAAAAAATAAAATAAAAAGAAAGGGCTGGAGGTATAGCTCAGAGGTAGAATGTTCCCTGGATTCCATCCCCAATACTGCAAAAAAAAAAAAAAAAAAAAAGGCTTGGTGGTACACGCTTGTCATCCCAGCATTTGGGAGGCTGAGACAGGAGGATTACAGCCAGCCTCAGCTATTTAGTGAGGCCCTTGCAACTCTGTGAGACCCTTTTTCAAAATAAAGAATAAAAAATGGGGCCACTGCCCCCACACTCGCCAGCCCCAGTCGGCCCGGGTATGTGAACCCCCCTCGCCAGCTTCAGGAACCCTCTCAATAGACACCAGGAGACCCCGTGCTCGGCCGAGGCCGCCCCCCAGGCCGGCTCCAGAGCCCAGCACCTTCCTCTCTTGGTTGCCCCTGGACAGTGACTTTGATTTTAATTATAATTTTTTTTGCAGTACTGAGGATGGAACCCAGGGGCATTCTACCTCTGAGCGACACGCCCAGCCCCATTTTTTATTCTTTATTTGAAACAGGGTCTCACTGAGTTGCAGAGGGCCTCACTAAGCAGCTGAGTCTGTCCTCGAACCGTGATCGTCCTGTCTCAGCCTCCCAAATGCTGGGATTACAGGCGTGCACCACCATGCTCGGCCCCCAGCCCTATTTTTATGTTTAATTTTGAAATAGGGTCTCGGTAATTAGCTAAGGCTGGCCGCAAACCTGTAATCCTCCTGTCTCTGTCTCAGCCTCCCAAGTACCAGGATTACAAGTGTGTGCTACCACGCTGGCTTTATTTATATTAATTATTTACTTATTTTTTTGCAGAACTGGGGATGGAACCCAGGGGTATTCTGCCTCTGAGCTCCACCCCCAGCCCTATTTTTTATGCTTTATTTTAAAACAGGGTCTCACTGAGTTGCTGAGGGCCTCACTAGGTAGCTGAGGCTGGCTGGGAACTTGTGATCCTCCTGTCTCAGCCTCCCAAGTACTGGGATGACAGGTGTGTGCCCCCACCTGGCTTAGATCAATTTGTAAAGCGCTTACTGTGTGCCGGCACCGAGCGCCGTGGGGGGAGCGAGGTGGGCGGGCGCAGAGGGTGCTCAAGGGGGCGAGGGCACCTGGGGGCAGTGCAGCCACGGTGCATGTCGGTGGGCTCTGGTTCAGGTCTCATGCCCCGGGCCCCGCTGTCCCTTCTCCTGTGAGGCTGAACTTGCTGGATTTGCCTTATTGAGCGCCAGCTGTTTACCAGCTGCTTACCAGGCCTGGCCTCGTGGCAGGCTGTGGACCCGTATGGTCGCGTCGCAGACTCAGAGCTGCCAGGCCTCTGAAGGTCGGCCTCCCTCCCTGCGGAGGTCCCGGGTAACTCCCAGCCTCCAGCCGGCCGCCTGCTTCCTCTTCTCGCTTCCTAAGGCCCGTCTCCTTTGGACATCCACGGTATCCCTCTACAGCTCTGGCCGGGAGGTACTTGGATGCCCTCCCCTCCCCGCACCACCCTCTGTGGCTCCCCCTGGCCCCCAGAACAAAGTCCATCCTGACAGAGCCCAACCCCTGCCCAGCCCCTCGGTGCCTGGTCCATGGGGGCCTCTTGCCCCGGCAGGTCCGATGGGGAGCTCCCCCATCCCCGTCTCTGGGAGTTCTCCCGCACCGTCTTTCTCTCCCGTGGTCACTGTCTGCCCGGCTTTGCCGCCTGGGGCCTGGACCCTGCCCCGGCTCCCAGGTCAACGCAAGTCCAAACAAATGTGACCCCTTCTCCCCATCCCGGAGCAGCGTGGCCCGGTGCTGGTGCCCATTTCCGCTCCCGCTGGACCCCGTCTGCTCAGCCCCTTTGGGTCAAGAGGGACCTGGACGCCCCATGGCCCCTGCGTCCCCAGCCTGGGAGCGGGGAGACCCAGCCCAGGGCCCGGGCCCAGCGCATGCATCTTTTCTTGGGAGACAATATGAGGATGGGGAAGTGGGGGCTGCTGTCTGTGACCCCCAGAGCAGAGGCTGGAGAGGTGGGTGGAGGAGCCGGTGGAGCGCAGGTTTCTTGGCAAAACACACAATTCATTCATTGTGTGTGGATGGATAGATGGATGGATGGATGGACGGACGGATGGACTGGGGATGGAAGCCAGGGGCATTCAACCTCTGAGCTATACCCCCACCCCTAGTTTTTCTTTCTTTTTTTTTTTCCCATTCTTTATTTTGGAACAGGATCTTACTACGTTGCATAGGGCCTCACTAAGTAGCTGAGGTTGGCCGTGATCCTGCCATCCTCCTGTCTCAGCCTCCCAAGTCCTGGGATTACAAGTGTGTGCTAACACGCCTGGCTTCTATTTTTATTTATTTTTACTTTTTTATTTTTTGAATCTTTTGTGATACTGAAGGTGGAACCCAGGGTCTTTTCTACCTCTGGGCTGTACTCCCAGACCTATTTTTATACTTTATTTGGAAACAGGGTCTCACTAAGTTGCTGAGAGCCTCACTAAATACCTGAGGCTGGCTTCGAACCTGTGCGATCTTCCTGTCTCTACCTCCCAAGTGCGGGGATCACAGTATTTTTATTTTGAAACAGGGTCTCCCTGGGTTCCTGAGGGTCTCACGACTTGCTGAGGCTGTCCTTCAGCCTGTGATCCTCCAGTCTCAACCTCCCAAGTCCTGGAGTATGTCATTGCGCCTGGCTTCTTTCTTCTGATCTGCGTCTCTGGCCCCTGGGCCGTGCCTGCATCCTCCCTGCCCGTTCCTTGGCTCCGCTCCCGTCCTGGACGCAGGCCTCATCCTCTTGCGTGGCCCCTTCCTGCGTGGCCCCTGCGCCACTGCCCCCTGACCCTGTGTGTGTCTGTGGCCCGCGTCCCAGCCTACAGCGTTGTCTCCCTGGGAGGGCTCAGGGAGGCCCCGGCCCCCGGGGTGCCGAGTGTGGCTCCTCACTGGGGTGTGCCAAGGACTGGCCGGCAGCTGCCAGGGGCGGGGGCTTTTGGAGAACCCTGTTCCGGAGACGCGGAAAGTCCCGGGCCATGGGGCGCCGGCTGCAGGGCCTGAGAGCCCGCCGCCTGTGCCGGGGGCGGGGCAGGCACTGTCCAGGCGCGGCTCCTCTGGGCCCGCAGAGCTGTGCCTTGCGGCTGACCTTGGCTTTGGGTTTTCTCTGCAGGTGTCTGTGAGCCGATGACAGAGTCGGGCTTTTAATCCTCAGTGGCCGGAAAGAGAGAGGTTGTCGGGGCCCCAAGCCCCGCCTGGGCCCCTGCCACCATGTCAGGGTCCACGCAGCCGGTGGCTCAGACGTGGAGGGCCACCGAGGCCCGCTACCCGCCCCACGGCATCTCCTACCCGGTGCAGATCGCCCGGCCCCACACGGTAAGTGGCAGTGCGAGGCTCCGAGCCACGGCGGGGCGCGGCCTCCACGAGGGCCTCCGCAACTTAGTGAGACCTTGTTTCAAAATAAAGAATAAAACATAGGGCTCGCGGTGCAGCTCAGAAGTAGAACGCTCCTGCGTTCAATCCCCAGTACTACAAATAAATAAAAAAGTAAATAAATAAATAAATAAAGTAAGGATTGTGTATGGTGGCCCACTTGCGATCCCAGTACTTGGGAGGCTGAGACAGGAGGACCACAGGCCAGCCACAGTTACTTAGGGAGACCTTGTATCAAAGTAAAGAATTAAAAAAAAGGGCTGGTGGTTTAGCTCAGAGGTAAAGTGGCCCTGGGTTCCATCCCCAGTTCTGCAAAAAAAAAAAAAAAAAAAAAAAAAACCAAATAATAACAATAATAGGGTTGGGTTATAACTTGGAAGTAGAATGGCCCTGGGTTCAATCCTTAGCAACACACTCTCACACACACACGCACTCTGAAATGTGGGCCTAGGATTATCCTCCCGAGCCCTCACACACGCGAGAGCTGTTCTTTAGGGCACGGAGCGGGCTCCTTAGCGCAGCTCACCTGCACCCCGGTCCCTGCAGAGTGTGCTGCCAGCTGGGCCCGGCCGGCCACACCGCCCCGCATCTGCTGGGCCTCCCGGGCGGCTGCTCGGGAAGGGGAGGTGTCCTTTTTCCTACTATCTCTGCTGATACGTTTATCTTCTCACAAACAGCGCCGTAGATCGTGGGGCGCCGTGGTCAGCCCCGGCCTTGCAGACGGTCCTGTCTTCACGGGCTGGCGGCCCTGGCCGCGTCCTCAGCCCCGCGGGGCCTGGAGGGGTGGGTGTCCCGGGGGGCGCGCTCACCCTGCTCTCGCCCGCAGGACGTGGGGCTCCTGGAATACCAGCACCCCGCCCGGGACTACGTGTCGCACTTGTCGCCCGGCTCGGTGACCCAGCCCCAGCGGAGGAGGCCGTCCCTGCTGTCCGAGTTCCAGCCGGGGAATGAACGGTGAGGAGGAGCCGCGGCCCGGGAGCTAGGGGTCTGGCGTGAACGAGGTGGGGTCCCGCAGCCCGGGAGGGGCGCCTGGCCCCGGGCTTCGGGTGGACGCGTCCGAGCTGGGCTCCTCCGCACAGGCCGGGGGCCAGCTGGGGAAGAATCGGCAGGGGCGCTGGCAGGGGCGCCAACCCCAGTATTTGGCCACGTCCCGTCCCCCACTTTCTGCGGGCTGGAGACGGCCCAGGCGTGGGGACTCATGCGCACCCCTTCGAGGCGGGAGGCGCCGGGTCATGGGTGCCCTGTGCTCGCCCAGTGGGATCAGCGCTGAGACCAGGCCCGCGCCCCGCATGGCGCCGAGAAGCCCTGGGGTACCCCCCACCCTGCCCAGGCCCTGCGGGAGGCGGGCTCCCCGGGCTGGCTAGTGAACAGAGCGCCCCACTCAGTTCCGAGGGGCCAGGAGTCTGGATCTAGAAGTCTGCAGGGTGGCGCCTCTTGGAAGGTTCTGGAAAGGGGTTTTCTGCATCTCGGGCTCTTGGGGGCTCCAGGCTTCTGTGGCGTATGGCGGCACTGTTCCGTGAGCGCCTTGTCTTACGGGGTCCGTGTGTGTGTGTGTGTGCGTGCCCGTGTTTTTCTTTTTAACTGGGAATTGAACCCAGGGGCATTCTACCTCTGAGCTACACCAATTTTTTAATTTCTTATTTGGAAACAGGGTCTCGCTAATTGCTGACTGCCTCTCTTAAGTTGCTGAGGCTGGCCTCAAACCTGGGATCTTCCTGTCTCGGTCTCCCAAGTGCTGGGATTACGAGCGTGCGCCCCCGCGCCCGGCTCGCTCTCTTCTAACAGGACGCTGGGCATCGGTCCTAGTGCCCACCCTGGTCTACCCTCGGCTTTGTGCCTCCTACAAAGACCCTGGACCCACATTCTGTGCCATATTCAGGGGTCCTCGTGGATGAGAATTTGGGGGACACTCCTTGGGCTGATCTCTGCTTTTTCATGCTTAAATAAGCCCCATGTACTTTCTGCCAAACACCTCATCTCTGAGATAGCAAAGGATGTCTTAGGACCTGGCTTTTTTTGTTTGTTTGTTTGAACTGGGGATTAAACTGAGAGGCATTTTACCTTCAAGCTATACCCCCTAAGCCTTCTTCTTATTTTTATTTTATTTTATTATTATTTTTTTTTCAGTACTGGGGATGGAACCCAGGGGCATTCTACCTCCGAGCTATACCTCCAGCCCTATTTTTAATTCTTTATTTTGAAACAAGGTCTCACTGGGTTGCAGAGGGCCTCACTAAGTAGCTGAGGCTGGCAGTGAACTGCGATCCTTCGGTGTCAGCCTCCTGAATGCTGGGATTACAAGCGCGTGCCACTGTGCCTGGCATTTATTTCTTTTTTTGTTTGTTTGTTTGTTTATTTATTTGGTGGTACTGGGGTTCCTGGAAATCCTTCTACCTCCGGGCTACACTCCCAGACCTATTTTATATTTTTATTTGGAAACACGGTCTCTTAAGCCAGCGAGGCTGGCTCCGAACCAGCGCGATCCTCCTGTCTCCGCCTCCCAAGCGCGGGGATTACAAGCGTGCGCCACCACGCCCCGCCTTTATTTCTATTTTAAAACATGGTCTCGGAGCGTCTCACTCCTTGCTGAGGCTGTCCTCGAATCTGCGATCTTCCTGTCTCAGCCTCCCAAGTCCTGGGTTGACAGGTGTGTACCACCACGCCCTGCTGGCATTTGGCTTTTTGAGAAGGGGTCTCGTGGGCTCTCGGGGCACTGAGCACAGAGGGGCTGGCCCTCCAGTGACAGCCAGGGACCCAGCCCAGCCCTTGTGGCTACGGGCAATATTCATTCCACACACGTATTGATAGAGCGCCTACTGTGTGCGAGCCACTGAGACGGGCAAGCGAACGGGGCAGGTGGCGGCAGACCCCTGTGAATCGCCGTCAAGGAAGACCGCGGGGTCAGGAGGCTGCGCACAGGGCTGGCGCCGTCTATGTGGCGATTGGAAGATGAGGCGTAGCTTGGAAGGAGCTGAAGTGTGAGCGGCCGGAAAGCGTCCTGGCCTGTGCGGAGGCTCTGCGGCCCCGCGCAGTGGGCGCGGTGAGCAGGCCCTGTGGGCGAGGAGAATGAGCGCGGGCTCCACCCTGAGGACGGGGAGCTCTTCAGGTTCTGTCTGCTGGGCACGAGCTGGCGGGTGGAGGCGCGGACCCCTAGGTCTGCTGCTGGGTGCGCTCAGGTGGCACCGTGCCCTCTCTGGGAAAATCAGAGAGGACAGTTAAAGAGAGCCGCTCAGGGGTGGTCAGGCTGGACAGCTCCCTCCCCTGCGGGGCTGTTGGGAAGGCAGCTGGCTGGGCCTTGTTTAGCAGCAGGAGTGCTGTGCTCGGCTAGTGCTGCCTGGCCTGGACGGGGATAAGGCTATTATGTGAATCAGCCCCGCAGCACTTTGGGGGGCTGGCTGTGCCCCCAAAGCATGAGCCACTAGGCCTGTTGTTAAATACACCCAGTCTGGTCCCCAAAGCTGAAGAGCAGGGCTGTTGCCATGGTTACGCTGTCCCAAAGGTCCCCGGAGTGTGCTGTGACCTGGGGGTCTCCTGTGAGCACCCGTGTCCCCGGGTCACGGGCGGTGTGGGGTGAGGGGGTCAGCGGCCCCGGCCCCTTTCTCCCCAGTGACACCGCCCACCCTCGCTTCCCACAGATCCCAGGAGCTGCACCTGCGGCCCGAGTCCCACTCCTACCTGTCGGAGCTGGGGAAGTCAGACATGGAGTTCATCGAGAGCAAGCGCCCGCGCCTGGAGCTACTACCCGACCCCCTGCTGCGGCCGGCACCCCTGCTGGCCAGCGGCCAGCCCAGCGGCTCCGAGGACCTCGCCAAGGTAAGGCTCCGAGGCAGGGGACGGCGCGGGGCGGAGGCCGGGCCTCCACTGTGGCCTCCCAGGACATGATATTCGGGGGTCCCTGCTGGGGATTTGTAGCAGTCCTTGGCATGGAGCGCGGGATACTGCGCCGGAGCTGGGCCGGGCGTGCTACCCCGTAGCCGTGTGTGCGGAGAGGACATCCTTGGCTGTTGGGGTCACAGCCTGTGTCCTTCCCCTACATCAGCACTCCCAGCGTCTCCCCATGACTTCCTCCAGCCCTGGGCTCCTGCAGCTTCTGTCCCTCCGTGATCTGCCAGTGTCCACCCCTGCCCCCTCCCAGCCACCGTCCCCGTGGGATCTCCTGCCATCCTTCCGGGGCCCCCAGGGTCCAGCTGCTCCCCAGCTGGGGCCCGCCTTTGCCATCTACCTGTTTGCTGCCTTCCCCCACCATCACCCTGAGTCCTGTGGTTGCTAGCTGCCAGGGCTGCCATGTCGCCGGTGCCCGGGAGAGCCCCGGGATTTTATTCCTCTTTAAAATAGAAGTGGGGGAGCTGGGCGTGATGGCGCACACTTGTAATCCCCGCGCTTGGGAGGCTGAGACAGGAGGATTGCACGGGTTTGAAGCCAGCCTCAGCTACTTAATGAGGCTTTCAGCAACTTAGCGAGACCCTGTTTCCAAATAAAATATAAAAAAGGTCTGGGAGTATAGCCCGGAGGTAGAAAGCTTCTGGGTTCCACCTCCAGTACCACAAAAAATAAATAAATAAATAAATAAATAAATAAATAAATAAATAAATAGAAGTGGGGGAAGATGGTGGTGGCTGCAGCGGCGGCAGCTGGCAGTGGCCGAATAGGACATGTATTCTCTGAGAAACCCCAAACAACAGATTTTGGTTTAATAGCTGATTGGGACAACATATAGAGACATTTCTAGCCATGACTTCCTACCTAAAATATAAGAGAGAAGAGACGGACCAAGATGGCAGTGGTGCTGGCGGCCAATATTTTGGAGAGAGAGACAGACAGATCCAATCCAACCTTGAACAGTCTTGAACACTGGGGGAAGTCTCCCCAAAAGTAGACTGTTCCTGCCCCACATGCTCAGGAGTTCTGGACAACATACTATGTAAGAAAAATGCTGGGGAGGAAAACCAAGATGGTGATGGCGGTAGCGGTGGCCAGTATTTGGTAGAGGCAGAAAGATTCGATCTAATCCTCTCTGAACTTTTGAGGACGTCTCTCTGAAAGCAGAATCCGTCTGCTCAGGAACTTTGGACAACATACTATGTAAGAAAAAGGTTCGTGGTGCCTCAGAGGGAGTCCCGCAGAGCCAGGTCGGCCAGCTGTGCGTCCTGGGAGACAGAGGTGCTCCTGGCCTCTGCGCTCCTCTGAGCCGCGAAGGAGGCCAGGGTGTGCCTGGAGCAGTAGAACCCGCTGTCCATGGTGAAGCTGTGGGCCTCTGCTCTTGGCGGGAAGATAAAACCCATTGTTGCTAAGTACTCGGGACCCCAACTTCTGTAAAAGACACGTATATAAAAATATATAACGTAAATATATGTAATATAAAAATATTAAACAGGGAGGAAGATGGCAGCGGCTATGGCCGCAGCGGTGATGGTTGGCAGCGGCTGAATAGGACATGCATCCCTCTGAGAAACCCTGGACAGCAGATTTTGGTTCAGTAGCTGATTGGGACAGCACACAGAGACATTTGCAGTCATGCCTTCCTATCTCATATATAGGAGAGAGAGTGGAAAATGGTGGAATTAGAGGCAACACGGCAGCGGGGTGTCCGCCGCTGTAAGAAAAGTGATTTTTGGAGGGACATCCCAGAAGAGATCAGAAAGCAGGCTGCTCCTGCCACCCATGCACAGGAATGCTTAACAACGACATACTCTAGGAGAGACCAAGAAGGCGGCGGCGGGGGCCAGTATTCAGGAGAGGCAGACAGATCCAACCAAATCCACCTTGAATTTCTGAAGAAATCTCCTCAAAAGTAGACTGCTACTGCCCCACATGCTCAGGAACTCTGGACAATGTACTATGTAAAAAAAAGTTTCGCGGAGACAGACCAAGACGGAGGTAGCGGCGGCGGCCAGTATTCAGGAGAGGCAGACAGATCCAATCCAATCCACCTTGAATTTTTTAAGAAATCTCCCCGAAAGTGGACTGCTCCTGCCACACATACTTAGGAATTCTGGTCAACATACTATGTAAGAAAAATGTCCAGGGCTCGTCAGAGGGAGCCCCGCCTGTATGGGCAGGCCGCCTCACTGTGCCGGGCATCCCAGGAGACCTCAGCGCGCATGGCTGCCGCGCTCCTCTGTGCTGTGCTGGGGGCCAGGGTGTGCGTGGAGCAGCGGAACCCACAGCCTGTGAGCCTCTGCTTTCGGTGGGAAGATAAAATCCATTGCTGTTAGGGCATTGAGCTCTCAGCTTCTGCAAATGACACATGCTGTTTTCTCCTACTTAAAAAGAAATATGGAAGGAAAAATGGCAACCTCTGTAGACATCCTGTCCACGGTGACGGGGACTGGAGCCTGCCTGGTGGCGAGGCCGGGTCTGGAGCCAGCGAGGCCGGGGCCTGCTCCACAGCAAAGGGCCAGCGGGTCCCTGCAACTGTGTGGCCAGGAAGCACTAGAAGCTGCCGCTGCCTCACCTCACCCCTCAGCAGATTTCCAGATCTAAGTTATCGTATTAAAAAAATTGGTTGTGAGTGGATCATTTTGTCCAAGTTATTTACCTTCTGGCTTTTGGGATTTCAGTAAGTGGAAATCAGTGTGGAAATTAAAAGGACTTCCAAGGAAGAAAGAAACTGTAATTGATCGGATGTGGAGAAATAGAAGCTCTAATACATTGTTGGTGGGATTGCAAGTTGGTGCAACTACTTTGGAGAACAGTCTGGAAGATCCTCAGAAGAAGGAAAGTGAACTTAGCATATGATCCAGCAATACCACCTCTGGGGATCTACCAAAAAGAATGAAAACAAAAATACCAAACTAAGGCATGAGTAACCACGTTCATAGCTGCACAGTTCACCATTGCCAAATAGGAACCAGCCAAGATGTCCTTCAGTGGATGAGCGGATTACAAAACCACGGGATGTGTGCACAGTTGAATTTTGCCCAGCCATAATGGAGAACAAAATTATGGCATTTACATTGAAATGTCACAAAAAATAAGAAATCAGATGCTTTTCCTAATGTGTGAAAACTAGAGTGAGCCGGGCGTGGTGGCGCACGCTTGTCATCCCAGCATTCGGGAGGCTGAGACCGGAGAATCGCGGTTCGCAGACAGCCTCAGCTGCTTAGTGAGGCCCTCTGCAACTCAGTGAGACCCGGTTTCAAAATAAAGAATAAAAAATAGGGCGGGGGTGTAGCTCGGATGTCAAATGCCCCTGGGTTCCATCCCCAGAGCCCCCCCCCAAAAAAAAAAAAAAAAAACTAGGGAAAAATGGGTAACAGGAGGAACTCTAGATGAAGAAGGGACCCTATAGAGGAGCAATTACGGTGACCTACCTGAGGGGATGGAAGGGGGAAGAAGGAAACTCTTTTTAAAGCACATGATGTAATTAAACACATCAAAGTCAATCAGGAAGCCAAGCACGGGTAGGAGGGAGGGGGAGGGAAGGGGTTAGAGATTGGGTAGGGCTGATTCCCATTGAGATGTATGACTACAATGCACCAATAAAAATTTATTAAAAACAAACAAAAAATAAAATAAAAGTGGATATGCCGGGCATGGTGGCGCACGCTTGTCATCCCAGTACTTGGGAGGCTGAGATAGGAGGGGTACAGGTTGGCAGCCAGCCTCGGCTACTTAGTGAGGCCCTTTGCAAGTCAGTGAGACCCTGTTTCAATATAATTGGGCTGGGGATGAAGCTGGGTGGGAGAATTCCCCCGGGTTCCATCCCAGTACTGGAAAAAAAAAAAAAAATTCAAGTCAATAAAACGAGTGGGGCCGGGGAGGGCGCGTGTGTACAGTCCAAGCACTGTGGTTTGAGCCTCTCTGCTGGCCCCGCAGCACTCAGGACTGCCTGGGCGGAGCACACGTGCCCCCGCTTTAGGAGGCTGCGCGCCATTGTGGGGCTCCGCAGGCTTCTGCCCCCGGCCGCCCAGCTCTCTCAACAGAAGTTGTCCACGCCTGTCCTAGCTGGCGGCCAGGTGACATCTTCGTCCTGGCCAGCTGTGTGGTGGAGCCGGCAGGCTCCTCTGCGACCTGGGGTCAGGCATGAGCTCATCGGCCGGCGGCCTGGCCGTGGTGAAGTCAGCGATCGCCCACTGGCACCCGCTGGGGGAGAGGGTGGAGGAGGAGGAGGAGGTCCACCCAGACTGGCTGGATCCTCTTCTGCCTGACGCCGTCTGAAGGGCCAAGAGGCAGGATTTCAGGCCCAGGAGGTGTTCACGCAGTGGCATAGTGCCGGTGAGCTAATTAGTATCTTCTCAGCCTGCTGGGGTCCCGTGTAGGGCTGGATGGCCTCTCTGCAGCCCTGCCCCCGGCTAGATTGTCCTGCCGGGCTCTGCTGGCCTCCTCTTGCCCGGGACCCCATGGCCCCCAGTCTACATCTTCCTGTTTTGTAAAAGGCAGGAGGGAGCTTCATCCTCAGCAGAAGTTGGACCGTGTCCGTGGGGGCCCAGGCCGAGTGGGCCGCCCTCCTGGGCCGGCAGCCGTGCCAGCTTCCCCCGCCTCGGAGGCCACCAGCTGGGCGCTGTGCCGCGGCCGAGCCAGGCCTGGGCTCTGCCCCACGCCTGCATTCAGCTGCAGGCCTTCCCGCCGCGTCTCGGGGCCTCCTTCAGCCTCTGCATCTGTCTGTCTCCGCCTCGCTGGGCAAATGTCTGTCTGTCTGTCTGTCTCTTTGTACCTATGTCTCTGTATTTTTGTTCTGCGTCTTTGTCTTGCTGTCTCTAGTTTCTGGCTCACAGGCTGTGACTCTGTCTCCATCTCCTCCTTTCTCTCTTGGCTCTTTTTTTTTTTTTTTTTCAGTACCTGAGGATGGACCCCAGGGGCATTCTATCTCTGAGCTACCCCCAGCCCTTTTTTTTTTTTTTTTTTGGTGGTACTGGGGTTCTGGAAGCCCTTCTTCCTCCGGGCTACACTCCCAGACCTATTTTATATATTTTTTTGAAACAGGGTCTCTTATGCCAGCACGGCTGGCTTCGAACCTGCGCGATCCTCCTGTCTCCGCCTCCCAAGCGCGGGGATTACAAGCGTGTGCCACCACGCCCGGCTCCCCAGCCCTTTTTTAATTTTTTTTTTTTTTTTTTGTGGTACTGGGGTTCCTGGAAGCCCTTTTACCTCTGGGCTACACTCCCAGACCTGTTTTATATACTTTTTTTATTTGGAAACAGGGTCTCTGAAGCCAGCGCGTAGCTGGCTTCAAACTTGCGTGATCCTCTGTCTCCGCCTCCCAAGCGCGGGGATTACAAGCGTGCGCCACCACGCCCAGCCCTTTTTTAAATTTTTTATTTGGAAACAGGGTCTCACTGAGTTGCAAAGGGCCTCAGTAAGTAGCTGGGGCTGATCCTACTGTCTCAGCTTCTCAAACGCTGGAATTACAAGAACGTGCCACCACACTCGTCTTGCTGTGTCTGTCCCCCGTCTCTCTATCCCGCCGTCTCTCTATCCCGCCATCTCTCTGTCCCGCCGTCTCTCTATCCCGCCATCCTTCTGTCCCGCCGTCTCTCTATCCCGCCATCTCTCTGTCCCGCCGTCTCTCTGTCCTCATCTCTCGCTTGCTGCTTGCTTCCTCGCTTTGCGCCTGGCCCCTCCTCCTGGACCTTGGCAGGGGAGCCCTGCACACTGGTGGGGCCTGGCTAGGCGGCCCCTCTAATGCTCCCGGCCGTCAGGAGCACTTGGAAAGTCTGAGCCGCCTTTGGGCAGAAGCAGGAGAGTTCTGCGCAGAGCGCCCAGTGGCTCGGGCATCGGCGGGTGGCATCCGTTGGGCGCAGGAGGCAGGAGTCCCAGGGAGGCTTTGCACGCCCCCCACTCTCCCCGCCGCCCTCAGGTGTGCAGGTTCCTATGGAGCGTCTATTTAATAGTGCCACAGGTAGCCCCATGTCTGAAGTCCCCCAGGCCACTGGGGGTCTGGGGGCCTGCCAACCTGGCTTCAGCAGGAATCCTGCTCTTGTAACTGAGGTCCGGGGCTTCTCGTGGCTTCAGGCTGAGCTGGATCCAGGTGACATGACGTCACCAAGACCCCGTCACCTACCGTCCCTCCCTGGCTATGCATATCTCCTGCTTGGCCCTGGGGTCAGCTAGACGGCGGCTTGTGTCTCCAGACAGTGGCCCCCCAGCTCCCGGCCAGCAAAAGGGCTCTCTGTCCCTCGCTCCCTGCACGTCTCCACCGCAAATGGTCCTTCTCCCTCCACTTTGTGTGGTCTGAGCCTGTCCTGGGCCTGTCGCTGTGGCTGGGGGCCTGGGCAGCCCCTTCCTGAGCCTCCGGGTCCCTGCAGTCTCTGGGGCTCCGATGGTCCAGCCAGCTCCTTGATTTGAACTTTGATAGCCACGGGCACTCCGTGGGGCAGGGCGGCGACTGCAGCCTATGGACTTTGGGGTCTGCATTGCCCACAGGGGTCAGGCCCGCCGCCGGGCTCCCTGGGCCAGTGGGGGCCTGGGTGGCGGGGGCGCCCTGAGCACTCAGGTGGCCCCACACTGAGGGGCCTCACAACACCCTCTCACCCACGTCAGGTTCAGCTGCATAAGGACCTCGGTGGGGTTGTAGCTGCCTCCTCTAGTTCCAAAATGTCCTCGTTGCCCTAAAGGGAGCCCCGTGCCTGCCTGGGGGCCGCCCCTCGCCCTCCCACCCCCCGCAGCCTCTGGTCGGCTCTGGTTTCTGGGTGGTTGATGGAGCTTCACGTCTGGCTCCCACCTCGGCCTTGTCCCTTGGTGGCCCTCTGTGCTGTTTTCTGGTATTTCTGCGGCGTGGGACCCAGGCACTCACACTTGCCAGGCTGGGACTTGCGGCAGCTCTACACCCCAGCCCCGCTGCGCATGGGCGCCAGGAACCAAGCCAGGGCTGTCCTTGGGAGCACCTTGAAGAAGGGCGGCTGCCCCGGCTACCTTCAGAATGTTGAGTCGCCGTGCCTGTGGGGACGGGGACCTCCCATAGGTAGCCTTAGGTTTTTTTTTTTTTTTTTTTTTTTTTTTTTTTTTTTGCAATTCTGGGGATTGAACTCAGGGACATTTTACCTCCGAGCTACACCTCCAGCCCTATTTAATATTCTTTATTTTGAAACAGTCTCGTTGAGTTGCAAAGCACCTTACTAAGTAGCTGAGGCTAGCCGCAAACCATGGTCCTTGTTTTTGTTTTTGATTTTTTTTCAGTTCAGGGGATTGAACCCAGGGACATTCTACCTCTGAGCTATTCATCCAGCCCTAATTTTTATTCTTTATTTTGAATCAGGGTTTCGCTGAGTTGCAAAGTACCTTACTAAGCAGCTGAGGCTGGCCACAAACCACAGTCCTTTTTTTTTTTTTTTTTTTTTTCTTCTTCAGTTCTGGGGATTGAACCCAGGGATATTCTACCTCCAAACTACACCTCTAGCCCTATCTGAAACAGGCAGGGTCTCACTGACTTGCAAAGGGCCTGAGTAGCTGAGGCTGTCCCCAGACCGCGATTCTCCTGTCTCAGCCTCCCGAATGCTGGGATTACACGCGTGCGCCACCACGCCTGGTGGTAGCCTTAATTTTAAGACCTGGGCCTGGGGTGGATGAATGGCTTGCTCTCACGTTTCTGGGTGGCCTGGCCCCAAAGCCCAGATCGAGGTTCCTGCCCTGTTTATCTGGGGCTGGGTAGGAGAGGGGAGAAGTGGAGAGACGGAGTCCCCGTCGTGGGTAGTGTAACGGGGCTCCCACGTCGGTGTCTATGGCTGCAGGATCCGTGTCCCCATACCTTGGGTGGCTGGCCGCAAGGCCGGGAGGCAAACCTGGCACAATCCCAAGGCCCTGGTTCCCTGTGGGCCTCGTGGAGCTCTGTGGGAAGCAGGGGCCCAAGGATGAGGGTGGACAGAAGGCCACTGTGGGGCCTGTGGAGGCCGCGGGCTTCAGTTGTCCTGGGGAGAATGCGCCCTGTGTCCCGGGCTGCAGCTGGGCCAGGCACCGGGGGCTGGCTCGGGCCCCAAGCCTCATTGGCCGGCAGCTGCCGGCTTGGCCCCGAGCTCAGCACAGGACGGAGCAGCTTTATCGGCGCCGCCAGGTTGGGAGCCTGGGTTTGGGGTGCGCTGGCACCCACCAGTGTTCACAGAGTACACAGGGCCTGCCGGGCCCTGAGTTGAGCGCTTTGTATACACCAACTCAGGCAACACTTGGAAGGGGAACTGTGACTCTCCCCATTGTGGAGACCAGGAAACTGAGCCAGGGAGCGCCGAGTGGGCACAGGGCTTTCTGACCTGCATCCCGGGCCCCGGGCTTCCTGCGAGGTTTTCCTATGCAGCGGGGTTGTGCTGGGTGTGGGTTCTGTGGGCTTTGCATTGTGGGTGGCTGTCTGCCAAGGCCAGGGCAGCCTGGGGAGTTGGGTCTGGTGGGAGACCCGGAAAGGCCCGTGGCCTCGGGAACCCTTGTGAGGCGCAGGAAGGGTTGCACCTGAGGCAGGTGGACATGTCCGGGTGGGAGGGGCCTGTGACCCTCACCTCTAAGGATTATGGGATTAGGACCTTGCCCAGCAGGGAAGGGTGTACCTGGCCAGAGGTCAGGATAGGGCAAAGTTGGAGGGTCAGATTGGCCACCCATCACTGCAAAAGGTGTCTTGTGTTCTGGAAACAAGGGGTGCATCTGGAGCCCTGGCTGACTGGGTACCCCTCTTCCCTCCGCCGCAGGACCGCAGCCTGACCAGCAAGCTGGAGCCGGTGTCCCCGCCCACGCCGCCCCATGCGGACCCCGAGCTGGAGCTGGTCCCTCCGCGGCTGTCCAAGGAAGAGCTCATCCAGAACATGGACCGTGTGGACCGCGAGATCACCATGGTGGAGCAGCAGATCTCCAAGCTGAAGAAGAAGCAGGTATGGCGGCCGGCCGAGCCGCAGACAGGTGCCAGGCAACCCCGGGGTTCCCGGGAGCTGGCTCCAGCTGTGCCTTTAGGTTTATTAGCTGAGAGCGTGGGGTGGCGCCATTATGCCTTTGGGCTTATTAGACAGGAAGATCACGGTTCCAAATGAGCCTCTGATAACCTGCAGCAGTGGCCGGCTGGGGCCGGGCTGGCCGGTCTGCAGCCTCTAGCTGGGTCTGCCCCTCAGCACCTGGAGCCTGCCCAGAAACAACGAAGAGCTGGCTTCCAGCCGAGCTTAAATGGAATGGACTCAGTACAGACCTGGCCTCATGCTGCTCAGGAAGAAGGGACCGGGCTTCTGTCCGGCCCGCAGGTTCCTGCCACCCGGCTGCGGCCCCCGGTGATGGGGGCTGGGGAGCGTTGCCGTCTGCGTTCTCCTGCACAAGATGGTCCCTGGCTCCAGGTTCCGAGCAGGCGGGACTCTGCCGGGTGGCATTGAGCCTTTCGCTCTTGGGGCCGTAGTGTCTTTGTCTATAAAATAGGCTTAGAGCCGGGCATGGTGGCGCACGCTTGTCATCCCTGCGCTTGGGAGGCAGAAACAGGAGGATCGCGCAGGTTCGAAGCCAGCCGCGCGCACTGGCTTAGGAGACCCTGTTTCCAAATAAAAATGTAAAAATAGGTCTGGAAGTGTAGCCCGGAGGTAGAAGGGCTTCCAGGAACCCCAGTACCACAAAAAACAATAAATAGATAAAATAGGCTTAGAAGTCAGGTATGGTGGTGCACGCCTGTCATTCCAGTACTTGGGACAGGGGGATCACAGGTTCGAGGTCAGCCTCAGCTACTTAGTGGGGCCCTCTGCAACTCAGTGAGACCCTGTTTCAAAATCAGAATAAAAAGTAGGGCTGGGGGTATAGGTCAGAGATAGAATGCCCTTGGGTTCCATCCACGGTACTGCAAAAAAGTAAATAAATAAAATAGGGCTGGGGTATAGCTCGGAGGTTGAATGTCCCTTGGGTTCAATTTCCAGTACAAAAGTAAGGTAAGATAAAGTAAAATGGGCTTAGACGTGACACCCGCTGTGTAGTCTTACGAGGAAGGGCTGGGACTCCCGATTCAGTAGAAATCCTCAAGCCAGGCGTGGTGGTGCAGCCTTTAATCCCAGTGCTTGGGATTCCGAGACAGGAGGGTCGTACGTTGAAGGACTCTCAGCACTTGCAGAGAGGCTTTTAACAACACAGTGAGACCCTGTTTCACGTAGTAAGACCCAAGCAGAGCAGAAGGCCTGGGGAAGCCGGACAAGATATTGTGACCCCAGTACTTGGGACGCTGAGCCAGGAAGATCGCAACTTTGGCCCTCAGCAACATAGTGAGACCCTGTTTCAAAATAAAAAATAAGCCGGGCGTGGTGGCGGACACTTGTAATCCCTGTGCTTGGGAGGCGGAGACCGGAGGATCACTCAGGTTTGAAGCCAGCCGCGCTGGCTTTTAAGAGACTCTGTTTCCAAATAAATAAAAAGTATAAAATAGGTCTGGGAGTGTAGCCCTAGTACGGAGGCAGAAGGGTTTCCAGGAACCCCAGTACCACCAAAAAACAGACAAAAAATTAATAAAATAGGACTGGGGGTATGTTCTAGAGGTAAAATGCCCCCCAGGTTCCATCCCCAGTAAAACAAGAAAAAAGAAAACGAGAGAGGGAGTGAGAGAAAGAAAGATAGAAGAAAGAAAGGAGGAGGAAACCCTGGTTGATACTGCTGAAACCACACAGAGGCACACAGGGAAGGAGTAAAAGTTGTTACTCACATCAGTGGTATTCATTTTATAATTTTATTTGAAATTTCATTTAATTCAAAGTCAGCGGGCAGCCTGCCTCTCGCAGCCCTCCCGTGGCTCCCTTCCCGGGACCATTTGGGGCTCCGCTCAGACGTCCCCCGGGCAGAGAGGACGCCCTGGCCCTTCACGGGAGCCCGCGTCCCCAGCAGCTGCCGTCCCCGGGGTCAGGCAGCCTGCCCATCTGGCTCCCCGTGGTGTTTATAAGTAAAGTTTTATTGGCACACGGCCGCACTCAACTTGTTTACGTGTCATCTGTGACTGCTTGTGCTTTGGCTGCAGAGCCGAGCAGTCCCAGCGGAGACCACATGGCCGCAAAGCCAGAAATACTTTCTGGGGATAGTGGATTTGTGGAAGCACCGCGCTCACCTGCTGAGCCCTCCCACCTGGGCTGTGGGGTTGTTGTCTGAGCCCCCAAATCCTGCTTGGGGTGTGTGTGTGTGTGCGCGCACGCACGTGCGCCATGCTGAGGATTGAACCTGGGGGCACTCCGAGCTATACCCCAACCGTTTTTATTATTTACTTACTTAGAAACAGTCTCACTAAGTTGCTGAGGCTAGCCTTGAACCTGTGATCCTCCCATTTCAGCCTCCCAAGTTTTGGTGTTATAGGCGTGCACCGCCATGCCTGGCTGAACATCCTGCTTTGTGATGGGGCAAGGCTTGGCCCACGCCGCCTGATCATGGTGGTGGTGGTGCCGATGCTGATGGTGGTGGTGGTGGTGGTGGTGTGATGGGGATGGGAACTGGAATGGTGATGATGGTGATGATAATGATGCTGATGCTCATGGTGATGGTGGTGATGATGATGGAGATGACGGTGATGATGATGATGGTGATGGTGTTGATGCTGCTGCTGATGGTGGTGATGGTGATGTTTGTGGTGATGATGGAGATGATGGTGTGATGCTGATGGTGGTGGTGATGCTGATGGTGGTGATGCTGATGGTGGTGATGATGATGATGGTGTTGGTGATGGTGACGTTTGTGGTGATGATGGAGATGATGGTGGTGATGCTGATGGTGATGATGATGGTGGTGATGGTGGTGGTGATGATGATGGTGGTGATGGTGGTGGTGATGATGGAGATGACAGTGATGATGATGATGGTGATGGTGTTGATGCTGCCGCTGATGGTGATTGTGGTGATGGTGATGTTTGTGGTTATGATGGAAGTGATGGTGGTGATGCTGATGGTGATGATAATGATGCTGGTGGTGATGGTGATGGTGGTGATGGAGATGATGGTGATGGTGGTGATGGTGATGATGGTGGTGATGGTATGATGATGGTGGTGGTGACGTTGATGGTGGTGGTGGTGATGGAGATGGTGGTGGTGATGATGATGGTGGTGGTGATGATGATGGTGGTGGTGACGTTGATGGTGGTGATGGTGATGGAGATGATGATGGAGATGATGATGGTGGTGCTGATGGTGATGGTGGTGGTGATGATGATGGTGGTGGTGACATTGATGGTGGTGATGGAGATGATGGTGATGATAACGGGGACGGGAATGGGATGATGGTGATGGTGGCTGTGACGATGTTGGTGATGATAACGATGATGATGGGGATGGGGATGGTCGCGGTGACTGATGATGGTGATGATGGAGATGGGAATGGTGGTGATGGCGATGCTTGTGGGGAAGATGGTGATAGTGATGGGGATGCTGGGGATGGGGATGGTGACGGTGGTGGTGATGATGGAGATGGTGGTTATGGTGACGATGCTCATGGTGATAAGGGGATGGTCACAGTGACAATGTTGGTGATGATGGTGGTGATGATGGAGACGGGGATGGGAATGGTGGTAACGGTGAAGGTGACAGGATGCTGGTGACGATGGTCATGGAGATGACGGTGACGATGGTAATGGGGACGATGGTGATGGAGATGGTGGTGGTGGTGGTGATAATGGTGACGGTGATGACAGTGATAGTGATGATGGTAATGATGGTGGCGATGGTGGCGATGATAAAGACATACTCTACGTAGTGCCCAGCGCTCTACGCCTCGGCTCATTTGGTCCTCACTAGAATAGACGCTTTCTTTCCCCTTCTTTCCAGACGAGGGAAGTGGAGGCTCTGGGAAGCATAGTGAGTTCCCAGGGCTGCATGGCGCACGCAGGGGTGGAAGTGGTGCCCAGGCCGGGCAGTGCGGTGTGGCAGGAGTCCGCCTGGCTGTCGCAGCATGTGCAGTGTTGTGGTGCCTGGTGGCTGGCTTCAGCTACACCGTGTCACCGCATCCCGTCCTCCCTGCGCCCTCCCAGGGAGCACGGGGATTAGCCCCATTTTGCAGCTGGGGAAACCGAGGCCCGAAAGCGTTGAGCTGCCCTCAGGCTCCCCGCGCCGGCCATGCAGGGTCGAGCCAGCAGCTGACTGCAGCGCGGGCTCTGCGGCCGCAGGGAGGGAGGCCTGGGGCCCCTGCAGGCGTGGAGTCCCGGGTGACTCAGAGGAAGTGGCCGCAGCCTGTCTTCCTGTGTGTGGCCGCGGCCTGGCGGGGCCGCCTCTCTCCTCAGCGCTCACCCTCGCGCTGTCCCCTCCGCAGCAACAGCTAGAGGAGGAGGCCGCCAAGCCGCCCGAGCCCGAGAAGCCCGTGTCGCCGCCGCCCATCGAGTCCAAGCACCGCAGCCTGGTGCAGATCATCTACGACGAGAACCGGGTACGTGTTCCCTGCCGTCCCCGCCGCCGCAGCCCCCGTGTTCCTGTCTGTGATCTGGGACCTCGGCTGCCCTAACTCCTGGGGACAGGTGGGCGTGGGGCCGGGCGGGGTGGCCGGCCTGGGGGCTGGGTGGGGAAACTCAGGCTTTAGGAGAGCCCGGGGCTGGGGGCCATGGGGGCAGGCGGCCACGCTGGTCCTCAAGTAGAACCCATCTTGTGGCCCAGAGGATGACAGCGATATTATTGTCGATAGTAGCAGCAGACACCAACCCGCCTTGCCCCGCCCCACGGTCCATCCCAGGGCAGTCCCAGGAGAGTGGGCACAGGAGTCGTTTTTATTTACACTTGGGAAACTGAGGCCCGGGTCGGTTAAGAGGTTTGTTGAATGTCACACAGTGAGGGGCAGAGGATGTGGGATTTGAATCTGGCGTCAGCCTCCACTGACCCTTGAGGGCATGGGGTCTGTAGCAGGCTGTGGGTGCCCCTGGGGCCCTGGCCCGGTAGTTGCTAGGTGAGCAGGGTCCTGGGGGCTGGAGCCCAGGGCTTCTGCTGCCTACGGTGTGTAGTGAGCGCCTCGTCATCCTCGGGGGGCCGCTACACTCCAGGCTTTGATGTCATATAGGTGACGTCTCTCAGATGTGCGGGGGATTTAAGGGCGTCGCACTCCCCTCCCCCGCCCGGCTCCCCTTGTTTTCATAGTTGAGGGAACTGAGGCCCAGAGGGGGACTGTTCCTTGTCTGAAGCCAAACAGCAAAGTGCGACAGACCGGGGGCCGTGCTTCCCCGCCCGGGCTTCTCTGCTCCTTCATCCCCAGGCCCGCACCACCCCCCTCAGGAGTCTCTCCTCTGAGATCCTCCCTGGCTGGGTCAGTGTTCAGAGTTAAGGTAGGGCCGGGGGAGCCCCTGCCACAAGTTCCTATGTCCCAGAGCGGCCCCCCCGGGCCCAGGGACAGCAGAAGCGCCCCCAGCCCCACCTCCACTGCCGTTGCTATGGTTCGGCTATGCCTCCGCCTCTAGAAGCAGCAATATATGGCAGCGTGAGACTGAACCCGCAGAAGGCCTCACAGCTGTGTGCCCAGGTCACCCACCCGTACCCCTGGCCCTTCGCCCCAAGTAACACTAGTAACCATCACGTGGACAGGAGAGGCAAGGGACCACGCTGGCTTCAGCCAGGCATCCCGGGTTCAGATCCCATCTCTCCCACCTCACAGCTCGGCGAGCTCGGGGATGAACCGAGTTTGCTGCCCTCCGCCCGCAGGACAGCGCCTGGCTCCGAGGCTTAGTCCTGACTTTCTTGTTCTTCTTTACATTCTGTGTGGTCTCATCTGTTCCCCTTCAAACCCGTATGAGAGAGGCACAGTTATTCTAGGGTCCTCAGAGAGGGCCAGGGGCCTATCAGACTGCTCAGCATGGACATCTCTGCCCACCTGCCCTGACCCGAACCCGGGGCTGGAGAGCAGGTATGGTTCTGTCCAGGCGCTGTGGAGGCGAGCCTGTGGCCTGGGCACTACCCCAAGGCCTTGGCCCTCTCCCTGGAGCACTTTCTCCAGTCTGTCACTCTGTCAGTTCCTTTAACTCCGTGCCCAGCTGTCCCCTTGTCAGTGAGGTCCCTTCCGACCCTCTACTTATAATCCCCCACATCCTCAGCACCCATCTCTCCCTCCCTGGCCTCCATTTCTCCTTGGCCCTTTCTCCAGCAGGACCTGTTGGCTGTGTTTATTGTGACTAGAGCTTTGGGGTCAGCCCCTGCTTTCTCGTTCCCTTCCTATCCCCAGCTCCTGAAACTGCCCAGCGCGCAGGGGGTACACGGCAAACGCTGAGCAGGAGGGGGGAGGCCCTCTGGCTCTGGGGGCTTGGGGGCTCCCAGGTCCCTCTTCCCACGGCTGAGCCTTGGAAGCTGGAGGCCTGGCCGCTGGAGGCCGACCACTGCTTTTGGTAGAAGCAGCCCCAGGACTTGGCGCCCCTAGGGGGATCAATAGGATTAAGTTTTAATCCCCCTTCCTTCCTGCCTGGTTCCTGCAGGAGGTGGAGGACCAGGGTCTGTCTCTAAACGCCAAGCCAGCTGGAAAACGCAGCCTCCCGCCTGCCTGCTCTTTCCCCGCACCAGACTCAGGCTCATTAGCCAGTCAGCCCACATCTGCGCGGCGGCGCCCACTGAGCGCAGCTTTTCCTGCTGCCTGCCGGGAGGGAGCGTGGGCCGGGCGGGGCGGGCAGGTGCGCCGCGCCGGCAGGATCTGGGAGGTGGCAGAACCCTCCTAGCGGGCAGGCAGGAAGCCGGGAAGGAACCGTGGGTGGGCCTGGCGGAGGCGTGGGCGCCTCTGATCCTTGGGGCAGGGAGGCGGGGGCCTGGCGGGCTTGGAGGGAGCTTGCAGGCTAGCGTTAGCAAGTCCCAAGGTGGTGGGGTGGGCAGCAGAGGTGCCCTGCAGGAGGTGGTCGGGACCCCCCCCCCCCCGCCAAGTGCCAGGGTCAGTGTGGACTGAGGTTTCCAGCATCTTAGCGCAGCGCGGCTACAAGGTGATGAAGAGGAAGTTTTAGCGCGATTAGACTCAAGCTGGGCAGAGACGAGTCCAGCCCTGGCCACCGGGAGCAGACCCCAGAGTGCCCTGGGGATCCCGGTGTCCCTTGCGTATGCTGTAGGTCCCAGTCATGACTTGGGCCCAAGTGTTCTGGGCCGGGCTGTGCCCGTGGCCTGTGATTGTGTCCTCCGCCCATGGCCTCTCCCTGTGGCCTCCCCTGCGGCGGGTCTCCACTCTGGCTATTGGGACTGACAGGTGGGGCGGTCGGAGCATAGAGAGAAGGCATTCTCCACATGGGGCTCGTGTCTGAAAGGACAAACCCGGGAAGCTGAGGCCCGCTGTGGCGGCCGTGGGCTGCAGTAGGTGATCTGCACCTGATAGTCATGACGACGTAGTCGCTGCCACCATGACAGCGGGCCCGATTTCCTGGCCCCAGCCACGCTCCAGGGCTGCTGGTCCTGGGGCTTCGGCGCTGTGATCGGGCCGAAAGCAAGGCGCTGCCGGGGTGGGCTGGACCTGGGCTCTAGCAGAGGTTGTTCTAGCTGCCGGCTGAAGCCCACCTACAGACCCGTGGCCAGGCGGGAGCCAAGCCGCCCTCCGCTCTCCTCTGTGTCGGGCCCTAGCTGTGGCCCCATTAGGGGCTCTGGAGGGTGGCCTGGGGCCCTGGGCCCTGGTCAGCATGTCTGCACTTGAAATCACTGGGGGACAATTTCCATGTAACTGTAGTGACCTAACAGGCCAGCGGGCACTGAGCTGGCCCCCTCCCCGAGCCCTCTGTGCGGGCCCTGGGGGTCCCCGGCACCGTGCGGCCTTCACGGCCAGGGTGGGCCCGCAGGCCCGTCCAGTGACTGGCGCCAACAGCGCTCTACCCACTCGCTGTCGATTTCCTAATAAGTCCCGGGTTGTGACTGGGAGGGAGGCGGGAGGCGGCGAGTCACATGATTGTGTAACATAAGAATCCTAGAAAGGGTGTCTCTGCGCCGCTCCTCCGCCCCCCTCGCCGGCTGTGCTGGCTCTGAGGTCACTGGAGAAGCCCTACCAGCTTCCGGGGTGCAGGCCGGTGGCTCAGGCCTGGCACCACCGGCCGCCAGCGGGGAGCTGAGCCCGCATTCCGACCCGGGAGGGAGCGGGGCACGGGGGCCTCCAGAGCCCGGCGCCCGAGGCAGGCTCAGCCGGCTGCTTAAAATCCAAGCCGGTGCCTTGCCAGGGCCGCCGTGGGGGTCCCGAGGCTCCGTGGGCTTCGTTCCAGTCTGGGGGGGGGCTGGAGTGGACCCAGGGCTCCCGCCCTGGGCTGTGGCCGGCGTGCCAGGTTGGGTGGCTGCCCGCCGCTCCGGGAGGCCGCTATTTATAACTGTGTTCTGTTTAATTCCTCTCCTCTGTCTCCCTGCAGAAGAAGGCTGAAGCCGCACATCGGATCCTCGAAGGCCTGGGGCCCCAGGTGGAGCTGGTGAGCTGGCGGGGGGCAGGGGACGCGGGTGGGCAGCCGGGGCAGAGGAGGAAGTCCCGCTGCCCGGGCGGCTCGCAGAGGCAGGAAGCGTCCTCCTGATAAGAGGAGAGCAGCTAGTGCGCGCGTGTGGCTGGCCAGCGGGCAGCTAGCCGCCTGGGGCTGCTCTCTGCACCCCTGCTCGGTCCTGCAGCTGGCCAGCTGGATGCACATCTGGACCCCAGCCCCTCCGCTTCGGCTTAGCACGAGAGCCCATCCCCTGGGCCACGTGGTCTGGCAGAATTCGGCTGCTGGGTCCCTGGCTGTGTGGCCCTGAGCAGGTCTCTTGACCTCTCTGTGCTGTGGTTTCCACATTGGTAAAATGGCCATGGTTACAGCTATCTCCCAGGGTCCCTCCATGAGGACTGACTTGCTGCTTTCTACACTGCTCGCGACGGTGTCTGGCCTGCGGCTGCAAGCGCCAGACCTCATTTGGTTTGATGGTTATTACTCCTGTTTCAGTCTCTTTTTTGCTAATTGGACGATGTCACGTCGGAGCTGGTAGAAAGCAGATCCAGGCCTCGGGGAGCCCAGCTTGGGGGCAGGCGTAAGCAGAAGCCTGCAGAAGCCTCAGCTCTGGGGAAACCACGTGAGCCCCCTACGGCCCATCGGGGCCCACGGAGCTCTGGCTCATGCGTGGTGGCAGCAGAAGGGGCCGGGTGTCACCAGCCCGCAGGAGTGCAGGGCAGGTGGGAGAGTCCTCCAGCTGGGGGTTGGGGTGTGTGCCTGGGTCTTCATGGGGTGCACAGAGTCTCAGGCCCTTGGAGATTTTATTGTTTATTTATTTTTGTGGTACTGAGGATTGAACTCAGAGGCATTCTACCTCCAAGCTACACCCCATAGCCCGATTTTCTTTCTTATTTAGAAACCGGATTTTGCTAGGTTAATGAGAATCTCACTACTTGCTGAGGCTGTCCGCAAACCTGCAATCCTACTGTCTCAGCCACCAAAGTTCTGGGGTGACAGGCATGTGCCGCCACACTCCGCTAGGGAGAGGACTCCCGATGAAGAAGGAAGACCCGGTTGGCTCTTGTGCTTCGAGGCAGGACAGCGCCCCCATGGGGTCTGCTTCCCTCAGACTACAGTTGTGTTTTTTTAGCAGCAACTATTTGTGTTTGAGGTTTTGCTGAGGTCCGCCCTCAGGTGCGCGGGTCAGCAGGGTGCAGGGATTCACAGACCAGTGTGGCCCTCCAGCGCCACGTCATGATGTCAAAAGCAAGCCCTAGTCAGCACATGCCTGGAATCCTGGCACTTTGGAGCCTGAGACAGGAGGATCGTAGGTTGGTGGCCAGCATCAGCAACTTTGTGAGGCCCTCTGCAACTTAGTGAGACCTTGTTTGTAAATAAAAAAATATAGGAGCCAGGCGTGGTGACTCACGCTTGTAATCCCCGCCCTTGGGAGGCTGAGACGGAAGGATCGCACAGGTTAGAAGCCAGCCTCAGTTACTTAGTGAGGATCTCTGCAACTTGGTGAGACCCTGTTTCCAAATAAAAAATATAAAAATAGGTCTGGGAGTATAGCCCAGAGGTAAAAAGCCCCTGGGTTCCACTCCCAGTACCACCAAAAAATAAAAATAAAAAATAAATAAATAGGGCTGGAGGTGTAGTATGGAGGTAGAATGCCCCTGAGGTAAATCCCCCATATCACTTGTAGTTGAGCGTGGTGGCGCATGCCTTGAATCCAGTTCTTGGGAGGCTGAGACAGGAGGATCATGGTTCGTGGCCAGCCTCAGCTACTTTAGTGAGGCCCTCTGTAACTTAGCGAGACCCTGTTTCAAAATCAAAAACAAAAAGTAGGGCTGGGGGTGGAGCTGGGAGGTAGACTGCCCCTGGGCTCCATACCAGGAACGCAAAAAAAGGGAAAAAAAAAAACAAAGCCAGCCCCTCGGGGTGGGTTGTGCTCGCTGAAGGCCGGGAGCGGGGCAGTGTGGTCTGTAGGCGTGCCTGACCCATGTCCCCTCAGGTCCGCGGGGCAGCAGGCGGCGGCGCTTTCCATGGCAGGATCATGTCCCCTGCATCTCAGCCATAGCCTGTTCTCATTTCTGGGCGGTGTGGTCGAGGCTACGGCGGACAGGCGCCTGCAGCCCCCTCCTGGGCGTGGCTCATTTCCCCAGTTTATGGCCGAGGTGCAGCGGCTGGGCCTGGTCTCCTGTCCACCCGTCCTGCCCTTCAGGACATGTTGGCTGTCTTCCAAAGCAGCCGTGTTACTTTATACCACCACCCGCTGCACCCTGCCTCAGTTTCCTGGTTTTGCCGGAGGACATCAGGGTTGGGTACACCAGTCATTTCTATTTTTTTGGGGGGGGGTCTCGGGTTGGAACCCAGGGGCACTCTACCTCTGAGCCACACCCCCAGCCCTGTTTTTTTTTATTTTATTCTTTATTTTGAAACAGCATCTCACTGAGTTGCAAAAGGCCTCACTAAGTAAGTAGCCGAGGCTATGGGCGAACCGCGATCCTCCTGTTTCAGCCTCCCAAGTACTGGGATTTCCCTCTTCTCTTTCTTGAATCCAAGCTTCTACGGGCCTGCTGGGGAGGCTGCTATGCCGCGGGTACGGTGCCCGAAGCTGGAACTGGGGACATCGGAGCGCGTGCTTGGTGGGCTGCAGTGGGGACGGGAGGGTCTCACCTCGGCAGGGCACTTTCTGTGCGTGTGAGGTCTTAGGGAACTGTTACCGTCCCCATTTTCTAAATGAGAATCCGAGAGGACAGTGCCTCGCCCGAGGCCACACAGCAAGAAACAGGTGCGGAGGTGTGTGGGCCGTGGGGTCATCGTGCCCCAGTGGCCAGCAGTGCCCCGGGGGTGCCAGGTGCCATGCCGGGCCCGGTGGTGCTGGGGCTGTGGTCGCTGGGAGCCCTGTTCCCGGGATCCCTCCCATCCACGGCTGCCGCCCCGTCCTCACGGCCCCTCCCTGCGCCGCCTTCTGCCGTGTCCTGGGAGGGTGGCGCCGCCGGGTCATCGCCAGGGCCTGGCTCTCCTCCCTGCCTGTGGGGGCCGATGGCAGTGGGCGGTGGTGGGACAGGCGGTGGCCACTGCGACCTCTCTGCTCTTAAAGCATCTGCTTCCTTCCTGCCTGGTGCTATTTTAAGCACTTGGCGTCACCGGAGAGTTGCGGTCTGGGCAGACGACACTTCACCTTTACCAGCTCAGCCCCCTGGGATGGCTGGCTCCTCCCAGGCACCCCAAAGCTGGCAGGAGGCCAGGCTTGCAGGCCCCACCTCCCGTGTCCCCACCGCCCTCCTCTTTATTTTTTTTTTCTTTTTTTTTCTTTCAGTACTGGGGATGGAACCCAGGGGCATTCAACCTCTGAGCTACACCCCAGCCCTATTGTTTTGTCTTTATTTTGAAACAAGGTCTCACTGAGTTGCAAAGGGCCTCACTAAGTAGCTGAGGCTGTCCGCAAACCACTGACCTCCTGTCTCAGCCTCCCAAGTACTGGGATTACAAGTGTGCACCACCATGCCCAACTCTGTTCTCCTTCCTTCCTTCCTTCCTTCCTTTCTTTCTTTCTTTCTTTCTTTCTTTCTTTCTTTCTTTCTTTCTTTTTTTCTTTTTTTCCCCCTGCAGTATTAGGGATATAACCCAGGAGCATTCTACCTCCAAGGTATACTCCCAGCCCTATTTTTATTCCTTTTTTTTTTGGTGGTACTGGGGCTCCTGGAAACCCTTCTACCTCTGGGCTACACTCCCAGACCTATGTTTATATTTTTATTTGGAAACAGGGTCTCTTAAGCCAGCGGAACCGACGCGATCCTCCTGTCTCCGCCTCCCAAGCACGGGGATTACAAGTGTGCACCACCACGCCCAGCCTTTTATTATTTATTTTGAAATAAGGTCTCCCTGAATTGCAAAGGTACTCATTAATCGGTAGCGGAGTCTGCCCGAGAACCGCGATCCTCCTGTCTCAGCCTCCCAAATGCTGGGATGACAAGCGTGCGCCACCATGCCTGGCTCTGTTCTTTGTTAATTAGTATGAGTCCCACTTCTGCCGGGCCCCGGCCCTTGTGGGCTCGCCTTCTTCGCAGCTCTCCGCAGGGTTGTCTCACCCCCTCCGCAGGGAAGTTCTGCAGTGAGTCTGACCACAGGCTGCTGCCCGGTTCCAGTTTCCCTTCCTGTTCAGTTGCCTGGTCTGGGGCTGAGCAGAACACCGGGGAGGTGGCCTGACGCACGTGGGCAGACGTGATCTGTGCAGCCTCGGGGCGACCTCAGTGTCCCAGGAAGGTGGCCCCGGGCTCCCCGAGTGCAGGCTGGCTCACGTGGCCGAGGACACGCGAGGCTGTCCATGACACCCAGGGCTCAGGGCTGTGTGGCTCCTCCGCAGAGCCCGTGACACAGGCCTGTGTCCCTACGGGGATCCTTGGCATGGGTTAAGTGTCCAGGGGAAAGTTCAGCACGTTCTGTAGGGAGAGGTTCCGGGCAGAGCCTCAGGTGCCCGTCCCCTGCCCCAGGCTCCAGGCCCCGGGACGCTAGGTGCCCTTTGTCCGCCTCCCCTGTTCAGATCCCAGCCCCACCTGGTTGCCTTGGTCATCCGTGGCCGCCTGGGGGGTTCCTGCTGTGTGTGTGTGTGAGAGAGACAGACAGATGGAGATTCACAAGGGGTGATAGAAGCCAACATAGAGAATGCAGGTAGAGGGCACGCAGACCCTCCAGGGCCAGAATCGAGGTTGTAGTTCACCTGTGGGCAAATGTTTTGCCTCTTCAGGACTCAGTTTCTCCACCTGTAAAGGGGGGTGAAGATTGCATCAGCGAGCTACTGCTGTGTAACAAAGCGGCCCCGTGATCAGTGCCTCCCCCCCACCAGAACCCAGCTGAACATTTCTGCTGACCTGGGCTCCTGTCACCTCTGGGGGCAGTGTGGGCTGGCGGGCCAGGCTGCTTGGCTCGTGCCTTGTGTCCATTGGGCACACGAGGCTCATGCTGTGAGTGGTCAGGAGGCACTAGAGCAGACTGCCATCTCTTCTCGCTCCTGCCCCACCCCGTTTGCTCCTGTCCCCTTGGCCTCAGCGGGGCGGGGGACACAGGGAGGTACAGAAAGCCCTCCCTGCTCACCGTGGCCGTACCCGGTGACAATGCAGTGATGCTGGACATCCTCACGCTGGGCTCAGAGCTTGGCCTTACTTGACCTCCATCACGACCCTGTGAGCAGAACCCCATTTTGCAGACGAGGAAAACTGAGGCCCATGTGGATTAAGTAGCCCAACTAGAAAGTAGCAGAACCGGGATTTGAACCTAGGATTTGCCCTTGGCCCTGATCATGGTCCAAGCCCCGCCGGCCCCGCCTGCTGCCCGGCAGCACACCCCGAGTCTCTGTCCCAGGGCTGCTTGAGCGTTTTTCTGCTCCCCATCCCCGTGGTGTAAAGCGCCCCGCTGTCCCTCCCTCTCCTATGGTGCACAAGCATGCTGGGAAGTCGCAGCTATCAGGAGGGCTGCTGTGTGCCCCCAAACCCCCGCGTTAATCTCCTGGAGCACAGTTCCAGGCCCTTCTGGGGCGTCTGCTGGAGCCGACGGGCCCAGCCCATCCATCCCCGGCCGCCTGCCCAGGCTCCTTGGAGCACATGCCCGGCCCCGGCTTCTCTGGGCGTCCCTCCAGGCCAGGGGGATGGAGGCGGGGAGATACTCCCGGTTTCCATGGTGACCAAGAACCCAAGCAGTTTCCCCATGGTCTGTGGCTGTGGCTGACCAGGGCTCCTCAGGGACCCTCGTGGCTTTCCTGGGGCGCCCTAGGCCGGGCCCCCTCCCGCCTGCACCGCAAATGCCCCACAGAGCAGCTGCAAGGGCTTCGAGGGGGTGGGGTGGGGCACAGTTCCCACGCTAGGCCCCAAGAAGCCTGTTACAGCCTGTTCCCGGCCAGGCCCCGTGCCGGGTCTCCTTGTCCCCAATCATGCCTGCCAGTGGCCCACCGCTCACTCCGGGATGGCTCCTGGTGCCAGCAGGGCCTCGGGCTCTGGCCGCAGGCGCCGGGCTCCACGGTGGGCCTGGCGGCACTCACCTTTTCTCTCTTCCTCTACAGCCACTGTACAACCAGCCCTCGGACACCCGGCAGTATCATGAGAACATCAAAATGTGAGTGTCCGGCGGCCTGGGCTCACAGCCAGCACCGGGGCCTGGGAGAGGGCCGGGGTGGGGTTCAGGCAACAGTTCTGGGCCAGGTAGGGCCTGGTGGGGGGCTGGGAGCTTTGGGAAACTGAGTTTGGGGTGCAGAGGGCAGGGTGGCCGCCAGCTCACAGGCCCGGGAGACAGAGGTGGGGGGGTTCAGCCACCTCCCTTCCCTTGTGACCGACCAGCCCTCCTTGGCACAGCCAACGGTGCCAGTCCCGGGGCTTTGGAGGTGGCTGGGGTCCTCTTCCCTGGGCAGGAAGAGCACCAGCGCCGTGCCCATGGTTGGGGATGGCGGGCACCAGGCTTTTGAACAGTGGCTTCATTGGGGGGTGCCAGGCGTTGGCCGTGGGGCTGGGCTTTGCTAAGGATGCTTTAACGGGAGCAGAGCCTCTGGGGCTGCGCAGGGGATGTCTGTCTGTCTGTCTCTCATCCAGGGACCTAAAAGGTAAATGGGGCCGCAGGAGGAGCACGTGTCGGTGCGTGTGGCGGGTTGGGGGCTCTGGAGCCAGGCTCCTCTGGACCACAGCTGTTGAGGGCGAGGGCGCCGTCGGCCTGGTCTGCAGCCTGGGGATTGAAGTGTGGTGTGCGTGCGCGGGGCTGAGCCGTCTCTGGAGGCACGCGAACCTCCCCAGCTCTTAGCCCCTGTGTCGCCACCAGGCCGGCGGGGGCTGCAGTCGGGTGGGCCCCCCAGGTGGCACGGGGTGCCCGCTCACAAGGTCCTGCCTCACGGCCCGAGTCGGTGCTGCAAGGGCCAGCCCAAGCCTTCCTGCCTGGGCGGCCTGGTCACAGCTGGCTCAGGGACAAGGGGCGGCCCCCCACCATCAGGCTGCACGGGGATCATTGATTCACTGATTCATTCATTCTACTCTGCGCCAAGCCCTGCCCTGGCTTTGGGGGTCTCCGCACGGACAAAACAACAGCCTGTGGCTTCCTCCCCCTTTCTTATCTAGCAACACAGAGACGATAAATAAACAAGAAAATATCAGCTGACGTAAAGGAGGGGCTCATTTGACTACCTTTGGCCTTTATGCATTGATTAACCGAGTTCATTGTATTTTATTACTATTGTTGTTTTTGTTATTTTTATTTACTTTTGTAATCCCAGGGATGGAACCTGGGGCCTCGTGCGTGCCAGGCAGGTTCTACCATTGAGCCATATCCCTCCCCAGCCTCTTTTTTCCTGTTGGCATCAATTTTGATAGCGGTAATCATAAAACCGCAGGAACATTTGCCTAGCTTTTATCACTTAACTGTAAGGATGGCTTTGCTCACTGGCCAGCGTGGCCGAGGACTGTCAATGATGACAGGTAATAAATACAGCCGGCCATCGCAACACTCACCAGGCTGAGACAGGAGGAGTGCAGGTTCGAGGCCACCCTCAGCCAGTAGTGAGACTCTCATCAACCTAGTGAGACCTTGTTTCAAAATTTAAAAAAGGGTTAGAGGTGGAGCTCAGAGGTAGAATGTCCCTGGGTTCCATCCTCAGTACCACATAAAATGCAAATACATTAATTAATCAGGGCCGGGGTATAGCACAGAGTTAGAATACCCCCGAGTTCAATCCCTAGCACAAAAACAAAAGCTGGGCGTGGTGGCGCACACTTGTAATCCCAGCATTTGGGAGGCTGAAACAGGAGGATCATGGTTCATGGACAGCCTCAGTTACTTGTGAGGCCCTCCGCAACTCAGTGAGACCCTGTTTCAAAATAAAGAACAAAAAATAGGGCAGGGGGTGTAGCTCAGAGGTAGAATGCCCTTGGGTTCCGTCCCCAGATCTGCACCCCCCCAAAAAAAAAAACCCAAACAAAACCAAAAACAAACCAGAGTCCAAGCCAAAGAGGAATACCGCGTCGGTACAGATTATCTCTGTTTAAGTAGAATCGGCTGATGAGCGCGTTGACTCGCGACTCCGGCTGGGTGGACTCCTGTCCCGAGTCACAAATGAGCGTCTCTGCTGGTAACACAGAGATGAGAGAGATTTCTCACACCGGGGCCAGGTTCCTGCTCACAAAAGACCCCTGAAATGAACGATTAACCAATGTATCCTTGAAACATTAGTTTTTTTTTTTTTCCTATTTTCCACTGAAATCGGCATTGCCGTTTTTAATTCCTGTGTGGTCCTTGTTAAACCAGTGTTGTTATTTACATTGAGAATTCTGAAGCCAGGTGTTGTGGGCCCGCTTGTTATCCCAGTACATGGGAGGCCGAGACAGGAGGATGGCGGTTCTCAGACAGCCTCAGCTACTTAGTGAGGCCCTCCGCAACTCAGTGCGATCCCGTTTCAAAATAAAGAATGAAAAATAGGGCTGGGGGTGCAGTTTGGCAGTAAACTGCCCCTGGGTTCAATCCAATAAACAAATAAATAGGGCTGGGGGTGTAAGTTGGAGGTAGAATACCCCAGGGTTCAATTCCTAGTACTGCAAATAAAAAATAAATAATAAATAAATAGGGCTGGGAGTGTAGCTTAGAGGTAGAATGCTCCTGGGTTCAATCCCGAGTACTGCAACAAACAAACAAATCAGATAGCCGCATGTGGTGCGCACGCTTGTAATCCCTGCACTTGGGAGGCAGAGACAGGAGGCTCGCGCAGGTTCGAAGCCAGCTGCGGGCACTGGCTTAAGAGACCTTGCTTCCAGATTAAAAAAAAAAATGGGTCTGGGAGTGTAGCCCGGAGGTAGAAGGGTTTCCAGGAACCCCAGTACCAGCACCACCAAAATAAATAAATAAGTAAATCAGATAAAATAAAAATAAAACAGACTCGGGGTATAGTTTGGAGGTAGAATGCTCCTGGGTTCAATCCCCAGCACCAAAGTAATGATGATAATTATAATAATAATAGTAGTAGTAACAGTAATAGCAATGAACCGTGTCTGTGGGTGTAGCTCAGAGGTAGAATGCCCCTGGGTTCCACCCCCACTCCCAGAGAGAGAGATTGATTGATAAGGAAGCCGGCCACCTTGGAGTCCCGAGCTGCGGGGAGTCGCCGAGGGTCCGAGGGTCCGGGCGTCTGTCTGTCTGTCGCGGCAGGGCTTTCTGAGCAGGGAACACAGTGCAGGGCCTGCTCAGGGCCACCTGGGGGCCTGACCGTGTCCCTGGAGCCCCAGGAGCCCAGGACAGTGGGCCCGGGCTGGGAGGGGTAGGCTCGGTGCCTTCTGGGACATTATTCACGTACAAGAGGACAGAGGACAGAGCTCGTTCAGAGGACAGCTCGCGCTCGTAGCACAGCCGCGGAGATGCGCTGCCGACCCGCCGTCTAGCTGAGTGTCGCCTCAAAGAAGCCTGTGTCCCCGAGCTGCTGCCCCCAGCGCCGCCCGCCCCTGTCCCTGGCACGTGCAGCCGCCCCGCCCCCGGGGGCTCCCACACAGATGGGGCTGCGCTCTTGGGGGATGGGCAGGCGGGGTCCCTGCTGGGCAGCGGCCTTCCCAGCTCTGCAGAGAGCTCAGGACTCTCCTGGCTCCTCCACGCTGGGAGGAGGCTTCAGTGCCGCCTAGAGGGGCCTTGAGTTCTTAAGACTCAAGAGAGGAGGGGGCGTCGCTGGGGACAGCGGAGTGTAGCCATGCAGGTAGGTCGCGGGCCCGTCCCTGGAGGTATGCAACCCGCCAGCGCAGTGGTCGGTCACCTTGGCTTGGTGTGACCTGAAATTCTGCAGAGCTCAGAAGCCGCAGGCTGGATCTCACACCCGACGCGTGGCCCCAGCATGCTGGCCTTCAGGGACCGTGGGGTGCATGGTGGGGCGGGGAGAGGCCCCTCCAGGCGCCAAGCTCTGCCCTGCCGCTGTGTCCTGCAGCGTGTAACCGACTCCCGGGCTCAGGCTCCCCATCTGCTAGACAGGTGCAACCCAGTCCAAGCCCCGCACTCTGTTTTTTATTCTTTTTCTTTTTTCCCCCAGGTCTGGGGATAGAACGAGGGGCATTCTACCTCCGAGCCACACCCCCAGCCCTATTTTTTATTCTTTATTTTATTTTCCTAGGTCTGGGGATGGAACCCAGGGGCATTCTGCCTCTGAGATACACCCCTTGCGCTATTTTTTATTCTTTATTTTGATACAGGGTAAAAATAGCCGAGGCTGTCTGGAAACCACGATCCTCCTATCTCAGCCTCCCAAATGCTGGGATTACAAGCGTGCGCCACCACACCCAGCTTTTAATTTTTATTATTTATTTATTTATTTATTTATTTATTTATTTATTTATTTTGGTGGTACTGGGGTTCCTGGAATCCCTTCTACCTCCGGGCTACACTCCCAGACCTATTTTTACATAGAAACAGGGTCTCCTAAGCCAGCGCGCGGCTGGCTTCGAACCTGCGCGATCCTCCTGTCTCTGCCTCCCAAGCGCAGGGATTACAAGCGTGCGCCACCACACCCGGCTTAAATTTTATTTTGAAACAGGGTCTCGCTAGATTGCCGAGATTCTCGCTTCTTGCCGAGGCTGGCCCCAAACCTGCGATCCTTCTGTCTCAGCCTCCCGAGTCCTGAGGTTGCGAGCGTGCCCCACCATGCCCGGCTCGGCTCTTCTCACTCTGTATCTGCAGAGCTAGAGAGCGTCCCTTCCGATCCATCCATGTGACAAGTGTTCGAGTTACTTCTGTGTGCCAGGCACTGTCCTGGGCTCTGGGGAGACAGCGGTCGCTCAGGCCCGACTCTTGAGTGCTGGAGACAGATGTGACAGCGGCGGCATGGCAGGAAGGGAGGAGGCTCCCAGCTGCGCGCCCCCCCTTCCCCTCCGGCCTCCCCCTCTGTCCTCACCTTGCGCTGGAGGTAGGAGGTCATCCCTCCCCGGGGGATGGGGTGTGCCAGTTACTTTAATTCCCCGTGTCTGCGTGCTGGGGCACAGAGTTAAAGTTAATTTCACGCTTGACTTCTGCTGCTCAGCGCTGTCTGGGTGTGAGGAAGTCACCTGTCCTTCCTCCGCCACCTGCCACGGCTCCCGGGCGCCCGCTGCGGGATCCAGGGGCCTCTCGGAGCTGGAGACGCCGGGGCCATCCCGAGGGAGGGCAGCGTACAGCCTAATCTTTTTTTTTTTCCCCCCAAGTACTTAGAATGGGACCCAGGGGCATTGTACCTCTGAGCTACACCCCCCAGCCCTGATTTTTATTCTTTATTTTGAAACTGGGTCTTACTGAGTTGCAGGGTACCTCACTAAGTAGCTAAGGCTGGCCGCAAACCGTGATCCTCCTGTCTCAGCCTCCCAAATGCTGGGATGACAAACATGGGCCACCACGCCCAGCTGGCTTTGTCTTCACAGGACCGGTGGGGCAGTTCCCAGCCGAGTGCCCAGTTTCGGGGAGGCAACTGAGCTCCTGAGGGCCCAGGACGGGCATGGTGGCCATCAGCCTGGGACATCCCCTGGTCCCCTGGTTCCCCGGGCCTGCGGTCCCGTCCCTTCCCTTCCCTTCCCCGTGTCCTGACCTTTCTTGTTGGTAGGACAGCCTCCTGCGCCAGGCACGCAGCACTGGGACCCACTGGTGACCCGAGTCACCGGGACCCACCCAACTCCTCCCAGGGAGCCCAGGGCTGCCCCAATCTCACCATTGCGCCACAGCTTCCAGGGGACCCAGCGGTCTCCCCGCCTCGCCCCGCCTGCCCATCCTCTGCGCAAACCCGCCTTCCTCCAGGACCCGCCTGGCGGCCTGGCTCTTCGGAGTCTGAGGGCTGCCGGGTCCCTCTCGGGGTCCGCACACTGTCCTGTGGCGCCCACAGTGCGCCCTGGCGTCGAGCAAGCCCACGCTTGCTGGCGGTTTACGCTTCCTCTGCGCCCCTTGTCGTCCTCCCCCCTGAACACTTCACGCTGCGCAGAGCTGAGACTCGTACCTATTTTTGTGGGACAGACGGGCCGCGCAGGATTCAGCTCTGCAGCCCGTTGTTTCTGTACGCGTTGCCACAGCACCGCCGGGGCCCAAACAAACGTGTTCCAGAAAGTGTTGGACCAGGGGACGCCCGAGCCAGGAGGGGGTTACAAGCCACAAGGCCCCCACCAGGGCCGGAGGACTCCTGAGCCAAGAGGCTGGGAGCGGTGGGGACTGTGGCAAAGAGCGCGCTGGACCCCAGAGAGCAGCCAGGCCTCGGGTCCCCAGCCCGCGGCCACGAAGAGTCAGCAAGTGGCCCGAGATTTGCGCAGAAGCTTCATGTTTAGCCTTTAGCACCACAGCACCTGGAATTTGATGCTGACAATGGGCTTAGCCTTTTGGAAAGCCCGTCAGGCTCCCGGGCAGCTTTGGTGGTGGGCCACGTCCATTTGCAGGTGTAACAGGGTCTGGTCCAGATGTGGCATCTGTGTGTAGGTAGAGGTCTCCAGGCGCCAGGCCTTGGGTCAGCCCTGGAGAGCAGGCTAACTTAGCAGGGCCCTGTCTCGAAGTAAA
Organism: Muscardinus avellanarius; assembly: GCF_963383645.1. Classification (NCBI taxonomy): domain Eukaryota; kingdom Metazoa; phylum Chordata; class Mammalia; order Rodentia; family Gliridae; genus Muscardinus; species Muscardinus avellanarius. Next base: position 2,914,103 of record NC_137807.1, on the reverse strand, counting down.
ATTTAAGCCGGGCGTGGTGACACACGCCTGTGATCCCAGTACTTGGGAGGCTGAGACAGGAGGATCACAGGTTTGAGGACAGTCTCAGCAAGGAGTGAGAAGCAGGTGTTTTCTTGAGATGAAACCAGGGCTGGGGGTTGGAAGAAGACCCGAGAGAGGGGCTCCGCCAGCATGCCCCCTCGTACTGTGCCCAGCAGTGTAATGACACCCATCAGCCCAGTGAGACCTTGTTTTAAGACAATAAAATAGAAAGGGGTGGGGACTGCCGGGCGTGGTGGCGCACGCTTGTAATCCCTGTGCTTGGGAGGCGGAGACAGGAGGTTCGTGCAGGTTCGAAGCCAGCCGCGCTGGCTTAGGAGACCCTGTTTCCATATAAAAATAGGAAAATAGGTCTGGGAGTGTAGCCAGGAGGTAGAAGGGTTTCCAGGAACCCCAGTACCACCAAAAAATAAAAAATAAAAATAAAAAAAATAGGGCAGGGGTTTTAGCTTCAGATTGAATGTCCCTGGGTTTCATCCCCAGTACTGCAAAAAAAAAAAAAAAAAAAAAAAAAGGTTGGGGGCATAGCTTGGAGTAGAATGGGTCCAATCAGGAGACCCCCACGCCCAGCCAGCTTGCCTGGGGGTTGGAGGACAGTGGAGCGCTTCTCGGAAGGGAAGAGCAGCCAGGAGCCTGTGTGCGGCGTGCAGCCCTGGGGAGGCCTCCAGCCACGGGCTTCCCGCGTCTCCTTAGCCCTCTCCAGGAGCCGAGACTGGGTGTGCACCTGCCTGGCCACCATGCCGCTGCCGTTGAGCGCCGCCTCCTTCCCTCCCGCGCCCCAGTGCTGGCCGCTGGAACCCTGGAGGAAGCCTCGAGTCGCTCCCCGCTTATTTATTTATGGCGTCGTTTATTTATATCTGTGTGGGCTCGTGGGGTTTATTTTGTCCTTTAGGTCGCGGTCGAGGTCTAGTGATGTTTATTTTGTTGTTCAGAACGTCCCAGCTCCGGTGTTGGGTCCTGACTCTTTCGCTTTTTTTCCCCCTTTCTGGCAATTTATTATTTATTATTATTATTACTTTGGTCCTGGGAGATTGAACCCAGAGGCATTCTACCTCTGAGCTATATCTCTAAACCTTTTTTATGTATATATGTGCTTTTACTTTATTTATGTATTTTGAATTTATGTGTATTCGTCTATTTATTTTTATGTGTGTGTGTGGTACTGGGGATTGAACCCAGGGGCATTTTACCTCCGAGCTACACCCCCAGCCCTATTTTCTAATCTTTATTATTTATTTATTTATTTATTTATTTATTTATTTATTTTTGTGGTACTGGGGATGGAACCCAGGGCCATTCTACCTCTGAGCCACACCCCCAGCCCTATTTTTAATTCTTTATTTGGAAACAGGGTCTCAGTAAGTTTCAGAGGGCCTCACTAAGTAGCTGAGAGCCTCACTAAGTAGCTGAGGCTGGCTGCAAACCCGTGATCCTCCTGTCTCAGCCTCCCAAGTACTGGGATGACAAGCGTGCGCCACCACACCCAGGCTTAGTTTATTTATTCATTTATTTATTATTTATTTATTTTGTGTGTGGTACTGGGGTTCCTGGAAGCCCATCTACCTCTGGGCTACACTCCCAGACCTATTTTATATTTTTATTTGGAAACAGGGTCCCTTAAGCCAGCGCGGCTGGCTTCGAACCTGCGCGATCCTCCTGTCTCCACCTCCCAAGCGCGGGAATTACAAGCGTGCGCCACCACGCCCGGCTAGTTTATTTTTTGAAACAGGGTCTCACTCGTTTGCTGAGGGCCTCACAACTCCAGTTGCTGAGGCTGACCTGGATCCTGCGATCCTCCTGTCATACCGGGATCACGGCTGTACGCCAGCACCTCCGTCTCTGGTGAACCCCATAATCTCTCTGGGTTCATCGTGTCCTGTCTCGGCCTCTCCCAGTCGGCCTCTCCTCCAGGAAACCCTGGCTCCTTCCACTCGAGGACCGTGACAGAGAGCGAGGCCTCCGTGCTGCGGCCTGTGGCCGCCGGGGCCCCCTTGTCTCGTTCTGTCTTTTGTGGTACTAGGGATTGAAGCCAGGGGCCCCCACCTCTGCGCTGTACCCCTCGCTCCCTCTCCACGTCTCCCATCCTCGGCCTCCCTTCTGGGATCTGGGCCTGGGCCTCCATTTCTCCTCAGCTCTCTGCCTCTCTCCGTAGACCTCCTCTGTCTGCGCCACCTTCCTCGGGCAGCGCCCACCTCCCGGGCCTAAGACCACGGACGTCTCTGTGGCCAGCTGGCCGTGGCAGGTCCCGCGTGCGTGCGTCGGGGAGGAGAGGATGTCTGAGCCCCTCTGCCGCGGCCCCGGCGGCCCCCGCTCACTCCCCGGGCCTTGCTCCCCGCCAGGACCAAGCACGTCAAACTCGCGGTCCTGCTCAGCCCCGGGCGCCGGGGCGACCTGGGCACCATGCCGCTGACCTGTCCCTCTCTCCCGCCGTGCAGAAACCAGGCGATGCGGAAGAAACTCATCTTGTACTTCAAGCGCAGGAACCACGCCCGGAAGCAATGGGTAAGCGGCCCCTCCGCGCCGGCCACTCGGCCTCGAGGTCCCGAGCCCGGCCCGTCAGCCTCGCAGGTGTCGCCGGGCTGAGACGGGGAGGCCGAGACAGGAGGATCTCAGGTTTGAGGCCAGCCTCGGCCACTGAGGTCTGGAGGGGCCGGGGCTCCGCGCCCCCCTTCCCAGCCCTGAAGGGAGAGGGCCCGGCGTGGCCACGAGGGTGGGTTGTGACGCCCTCGTCAAAGATGGACGTGGCTTTGCAGGCTTAGGGAGAGATGGGTGGGAAACTGGGGCGCTCCTGAGAAATGAGGCTCAGAAAGGAGGCGTCCACGCTCAGGAAAACGAGGGCGTCCGTCGAGAAGAACTCCGCTCCCCTGGGCGGCGGCCGCGCCGCGTTCACAGATGGCGCGCACCCACGCTGCTGCTGCTGCGTGCTCCGGAGAGAGGCTGGGTCAGGGTGGCCATGCGCGTCACCCCGGAGGCCACCAGGCCTGAGAGATGGAGGCGGTCCAGCCGTTCGCGTTCTCTCAGCTGCCGAAAGGGTCGGCCGCGATGGGCTTAAACAGGGCAGGGTCTGTGTAGCTGGTGGTGTGGACTTCAGCAGGGCCCCATCAGGCTGCATCTGCATTCTGCCGGGTTTTCCAGCTGAGTGTGTTAGAATGTCGACATTCTGGCGGCCTGGCGGCGCCTGGATTTCTGTAGGTGGGGATCTTTTCCAGCTGGGGAGCTCCGGCCTTCCTCAGACTGTCTTAGGAAATGTCTGTGTGGACCAGTCGAGGCCCTGAGTCCGTCTGAACCAGTGGCCCATGCCCGGCACCTGGGCTCCACGATGGGTTTGGGCCAGGGCGGATGTGATCGAGGCTCCCAAGCCCCAGGGATGGCGGCTGGGCTCTCGGGTAGGAGGGAGGCCCAGGCAGGTCTGACTCAGGTCTCTGTGGGTGAGAACTGGGTGTCAGGAGGTGGAAGGGGCTCCCCTGAGCGGCACCCCAACCTTCCTGGCTGTTAACAAGGAGCCTGGGATGTCACCCCTGCTGCCTAGGGCGTGCCCTGCGCACGCAGCTCGGTGGTATACAGCAGGTGACAGCTGAGTGCTGCTTGGGCTGAAATGGCAGCACGGGTGGACAGCCTGAGGGCGTTAGCGGATCAGAGGCCTGCCGGGGCAATCATTGGGCGCCTGCTGTGTGCAAGGCTCCCTGTGGTTAAGACGCAGGGACACAGAGAAGTTAGCCGGTTTGCCCCAGCCACACAGCTGGGAGTAGGCGGAGGCTAGATCGGAGCCCCTGCGGCCTGGCTCCCCGGGAGGCAGCTCCTGCCCTGGGGTTTGGGGCCGAGGATGGGATTCCAGATGAGGAACTCAGAAGAGGAAGGCGTCAGAAAAGGGCATGAAGAAAAGCGCGGTGTACGTGCCGGCCGGGCGGAGGCCGGGCGAGCAGCCACTTGGGTGACTGAATGGGACGAGCTGTTTGAAGGTGCGGGCGGCCCCGTTAGCACCCAAGTCCCGGGCGAGGTTTCCCCGGACCCTGGCCCTGGAGCTCACGGCACGTAGATTTTTACTCCACAAAATCCACAAAGCCCTGGATTTGTTCTTGATAAAGAAGTCAGTCTCCCCGGGGTGCTGGGGCTCCCCTGAAATCTCAGTACTTGGAGGATGAGGCAGGAGGATTGCAGGTTTGAGGCCAGCCTCAGCAACTTAGTAATGTCTCTCAGCAATCTTGTGAGACACTGTTTTTTCAAAACAAAACATAAAATAAGGGCTGAGTGTGTTCAATCCCCAGTTACCCTGCCCCCCAAAAAAGTATGCAGTCTTTATGAATTCTGCAAACACAACAGGTTAGCTCTGTGGCCCACCCAGCCCGTGCCCTGGGTCTGGCCCTTGTTCTCGCCATGTGCAACGGGACGTGTGTGTGTGTGTGTGTGTGTGTGTGTGTGTGTGTGTCTGCTGGGCTGCGAGAAGGGAGTCACTGAGGGCCCGACCCCCAGGGAAGTCCCACCCCTTCGCCAGGGGACAGACGCCCTGTACCACACAGAGGTTGCTAACAGCTGGCCCAGTCCCCGGCCTGGCCCATCCAGGTGCCCCCCATCTCTGTTGGGTCCGCCAGGCCTTGGCAGGGGCCCAGGGACTGAAGCGGAGGCAGGTTTGAGTTCTCAGAAAGCGTGCAGTGCTGAGACAGGAGGATGGCGCAGGTTCGAAGCCAGCCTCAGCTGCTTAGTGAGGCTCTCAGCAACTTAGTGAGACCCTGTTTCCAAATAAAGCATAAAAGTAGGTCTGGGCGAGGCGTAGTGCTTGTAATCCCAGCATTCGGGAGGCTGAGACAGGAGGATCGCGGTTCCTGGCCAGCCTCAGCTACTTAGGAGGCCCTCTGCAACTCAGTGAGATCCGGTTTCAAAATAAAGAATAAAAAATAGGGCAGGGGGTGTAGCCTGTAGGTTGAATGTCCCTGTGTTCCACCCCCAGACCTATAAATAAATAATTATAACGTTATTTAATGAAAAAGAAGTAGGTCTGGGAGTGTAGCCTGGAGGTAGAAAGCCCCTGGCTTCCATCCCTAGTACCACCAAAAAAAAAAAGAGAGAAAGAAAAGCAAGCTTGTTCATCATGAGCGCTGAGCAGCGACAGGAAACTGGGCTAGAGAGAGAGAGAGGCCCTCGGGATGGGGGCTTTGCAGGGATTCGGGGGCTTTGCAGGGATTCGGGGGCTTCGGCTGCTAAGCCGAGCTCAGAAGCGGCGCGCGCTCACTTGCCCGTTCAAGCCCCAGGATTCAGAGACCTGGCGGCTGCGGCCGGAGCCAGCCTGCCCCTGTGCCATCGGCCCGGGTGCCTGGCCATCCCCCTGCCCCTGAAAGCGGAGGCTTTCCCGGCCTCTGCATCCTGCCTGGCTCCCTGGGAGGCCGCGTGCAGCCCTGGAGGCTGCTGACTTCACGGACTCCGAGGCTGGACTCCGAGGCTGTGCCTCAGGAACCCGTGCACACGGGGCAGCTCAGCTCCCGGCTGCGTGTGGGGGTCTGCCTTCCGGCCAGCCAGAGGCTTCGCCCTTGGGAGCCTGGAGCAGCTGATGTGCGGTTGGGCTTCCATGTCCCAGGCGGATTTTTTTTGGGGGGGGGGGCTGGTGCCCAGGGTCGGGGAGCATGGCTGGTGTCCCCTGGACATCTTCTGGGTGCCCCTGGCTGCCTCACAGCCGTGCAGGATCCTCTGCTGGTTTCCTGGAGAGCCCTCTGTCCCTGCGTGACGCGTTGGGACCTCCTGGCAGGGTTTTCGTGGCCGACTGGTCCCCGTCCCCAGCTGGCCGCCCTGTCAGTGGGCCTGGCTCTGGGTCTCCAAAGGGTTCGGGGGTGGCTGCCCCCGGCTCTGCAGTCCTGACTGCCATCCTGATCCCCTCAGGACCTCTGTGCGGTGGGGTCAGTAGGAGACGGGCGCACTGGCCGGGCCAAGGACAGAGAGGGGCATTCTGATCTCCTGGCCCTGGGGTGTGTCCCTGAGACAATGTCCTGGCCACTTGCCGCCGCTGGCATTGGGAAGCTGGGGTTTCCCGTGTGGCCAGGCTCCCGCCTTGGGGTGCAGAGGCCAGGGAGCTGCACGCGGGGCTGCTTGGAGGTGTTTTCTCAGAGGACACACAGCAGCCCGCCCTGCGGTCAGGCCTGGGGAGGGACTTCCTCATGCTGAAGGGAGGCAGGACCTTTGCTGTGGGGGCTGGGAGCGCGGCTGCGGCTATGGCCAGGAGCAAGGGACAGCCCAGAAAGCAGCGCCCTCCCCCCCAGTGCCTCTCCCTCCCCCACCGATGCCTGAGGCCACACTGTCATAGACTTTCTGCCATGCCAGGGGTTAAGCCCAGGGGCGTCCTACCTTTGAGCTATACCTCCAGCCCACTTTCTTTTTTTAATTAATTAATTTAGTGTTACTGGGGGTGGAACCCAGGGGCTTTTCTACCTCCGGGCTACACTCCCAGACCTATTTTATTCTTTATTTGGAAACAGGGTCTCACTAAGTTGCTGAGAGCCTCACTCAGTAGCTGAGGCTGGCTTCGAACCCGTGCGATCCTCCTGTCTCAGCCTCCCAAGCGCGGGGATTACAAGCGTGCGCCACCGCGCCCGGCTCAGTTTTTAATTTTGAAACAGGGTCTCACTAGGGTGATGAGAATCTCACTACTTGCTGAGGCTGACCTCGAACCGGTGATCCTCCTGTCTCAGCCTCCCGAGTACAGGGATGACAGGTATGCACCACAGAGTCCGACTCACGCTCCGTTTCTCTCTCTCTACCTTTTTTTTTTTTTTTTTTTTTTGTGGTGCTGGGGATAGAACCCAGGGGCATTCTACCTCCAAGCTACACCCCCAGCCTGATTTTTTTATTCTTTATTTTGAAACAGGGTCTCACTCAGTTGCAGAGGGCCTCACTAAGTGAGGCTGTCTGCGAACGAAGGTCCTCCTGTCTCGGCTTCCCGAATGCCGGGGTTACAAGCGTGCGCACCGCGCCCGGCTCATGTGTGGTTTCTGAGCCCTGGCTATGTGGCCTGGGGAGGAGTGAATTTGAATTTCCCTTGTATTTTTAGGACTTAAGTGTTGTAGTGGTGTGTGACAGGTGGTTTTCAGATTGAATGAGGCTTCCCGAGAGGGTGCCGAGCCTGGGCGGGAAGGCGGTGGCCACATCCCGCTGGGGAAGCGTGGCTTTCCGTAGGGCTGTGCGTCCGTCTGTCCTCCGGCCAGCCGTGAGTGTGCCTGCGAGCGTGCGTGCGTGCGTGCGTGCCGGGGCAGGGTGGCTGTGGGTGCCGGCCGCCCCTCAGCGCCCGCCCTGCCCCTAGGAGCAAAAGTTCTGCCAGCGCTATGACCAGCTCATGGAAGCCTGGGAGAAGAAGGTGGAGCGGATCGAGAACAACCCCCGGCGGCGGGCCAAGGAGAGCAAGGTGCGGGAGTACTACGAGAAGCAGTTCCCCGAGATACGCAAGCAGCGGGAGCTGCAGGAGCGCATGCAGAGGTGAGCCGGGCCTGCGGGGCGGGGGCTGCAGGGGCCCTGCGGGGGGTGGGTGTCTGGGGCTGCAGGGGCCCTGCGGGGGGTGGGTGTCTGGGGCTGCAGGGGCCCTGGGGGGGGCTGCAGGAGCCCTGCCTGGGGGGTCTGGGGCTGCAGGGGTGGGGGTGGGGGCTGCAGGGGCCCATGCAGGGGGGGGCGGGGGCTGCAGGGGCCCTGCCAGGGGAGGCTGGGGCTGCAGGGGCCCATGCTGGGGCTGCATGGGCCCCTGCAGGGAGGGCTGGGGCTGCAGGGTCCCTGCGGGGGTGGCAGGGCTGCAGGGGCCCATGCAGGTCCAGCCCAGGCCGCTTGCAGGGTCTCAAGCTGGCGGCTCCATCAAGCCTTCGAGCTGCTGGCCTAGTACTGATTTGGGCAGAAGTACCTTTGGGGTTGAGTACTCCCAGTGTGCCTGGAGCCTGCGCCTGCCGCGGCGGCACCTGTGCGGCGCCTGCACAGCCCCCGAAGCAGCCAAGCTTGAGGTCTGGGTGTAGGGTGAGAGACCTGGCTTGGAGGCCCGGGTCCGGTGGCCGTGAGGGTCGGTCCTAGGCTGGTCCTCGGCTGGTGCGCGGCCATGGGTCCTTAGTCAAAATACAAGAGCTTTCTGCTTGCTCGGCACAGCTCACGCCTCACTGAAGGCTCCCTGTCCTGACCACAGGGGGGGAAACTGAGGCACCGGGATCAGCCGTTTGCCCCAGGATCGGAGAGATGGCGCTGGGACTTGCGCCCAGACCCCGGTCCCTGTGGTTTTCAGGGTGGCCCGGGGGGCATGCAGGGGCCCCGGGTCTGGGGAGTAGTGTTTCTGGGTGGGGCAGGGCTCTGGTCCTCCCCCACCCTGGCCCTGTGACCCCTCCCCACCTCTCCAGCCTTACTTTGGGGGGCGATGCGGGCTCTGGTCTGCACCCAGATGTCGCCCGTCATCCTGGCACCGGGCACAGGCCGGTCCTGACTGTGTCCCTTGGGTCCCCAGCAGGGTGGGCCAGCGCGGCAGTGGCCTGTCCATGTCCGCCGCCCGCAGTGAGCACGAGGTCTCTGAGATCATCGATGGCCTCTCCGAGCAGGAGGTGAGTCCGCAGCCCTGGACCCGCCCCAGCCCCACTTCCTGTGTGCTGTCACAGCGGGGAAGACCCCGGCATTAGACCCTACAAGAACCAGGCCACAGTACTGGGGACCCACCCACAGCCTGACCCTCCCAGAAGTAGCTAGGCTGACCCCCCCAAGGCAGGAAGCCAGAGGACACGCCCCCCAACTCTGGCCCCGCCCCCTGGGCCTCTAGTGCTTCCGATTGGCTGAGCCCAGCTGGGTGGGAGGGTGTGAGATATGGGTTCAGGCCCAGAGCTGAAGCAGATGAGGTTGCCTCAGGGTCCCCAGCCCACCGCGCTCTCTAACTGGGACCTCCTCACAGGGGCTCAACACTCGTGCCTGACCTCTTTCTCCCCAAACTGGACACCTAAGGGCCAGCTTGGGTGACACCAGCTCTGGCCCGCGGTGTCAGGGCGTAAGAAGAGGCAACGGATGGCCGATTCAGGGCCAGCCTCAGCTACTTAAGGAGGCTCTCTGCAACTGTTTCAAGACAGTTTCAAGATAAAGAATAAACTGTGTGGTGGCGCTGCTTTTTATTGTGTGTGTGGTACTGGGGATGGAAACCCTTCTACCTCTGGGCTACACTCCCAGACCTATTTTATATTTTTATTTAGAAACAGGATCGCTTAAGCCTGTGAGGCTGGCTTCGAACCTGTGCGATCCTTCTGTCTCCGCCTCCCAAGAGTGGGGATTACAAGGGTGGCGCTGCTTTTAATCCCAGTACTTGGGAGGCAGAGATTTAGCTAGGCCCTCTCCAACTGTTTCAAAATAGTTTTAAGATGAAGAATAAACTGGGCTGGGCACAAGCTTGTAATCCCAGTACCTGGGAGGCTGAGACAGGAGGACCCCAGGTTCCCAGCCAGCCTCAGCTACTTAGGCCCTCTGCAACATAGTGAGATACTGTTTAAAAATAAATAAATAAAATAGGGCTGGGGATATGACTCAGAGGTAGAATAACCCTGGGTTCCATCTCCAGTAACACACACACACACACACACACACACACACACACACACACACAGATAAAGAATTAAACTTTTATTTTATAGCTCCCTTTATTTTGTAAAGAACCTGTTTCAAGATGAAGAATAAAAAAATAGGGCTGGGGATGTAGCTTAAAGGTAGAAGGCGCCTGGGTTTAATTCCTAGTACTGAAAAAAAAAAAAAAAAACTTCCATATTAACACCTGCATGGTATATTTTTCCCAAACTATATCTAGTAGGGCACGGAGGTACATGCCTTCAATCCCAGCAACTCGGGAGGCTGAGGCAGGAGGATTGCAAGTTTGAGGTCACATGAAAGGGCTGGAATTGTAGCTTGGCGGCAGAGGGCCCTGGGTTCAGTCCCCAATACCGCAAAACCCCAAACCCTGCAGCGTCCACGCGCAGGCTGCAGAAACCCGTCCCCGCAGCCTCGGCCTCAGCTGCTGGAGCCCATGGCTGCGTGTGCTTGGCTCTGTGTCCCTCCGACGCTGTGGCTTTGTGGACCCCCTGCAGGGGCGTGGACACGGTGTCCTTTCCTTTGGCGGCAGGAGGAAGGGGTCCCCGTCCCGGGCATCCTGAGCTGCCACAGAGGCTGCGTGCTGTTTGGGCCAGTCTCTTCCCACGCTCCCAGCCCCGGGAGCTAGAGGGTCCATGGAGACCCAAGCCCCCCGGCTCTCAGAGCAGAGGTGTGAGTGTTCAAAGTTTCCCAGGGCGGACCGGAAGGCGGCCCTAGGAGGGCAGAGGGTGCTCGGCCATGACCACACCAGGCCTCTGTCAACCTTGCATCCGGTGGCCCGGGAAGGGCGGGGCCACGGTGGCCACTGCTCCTTGCTTGGGGCTGGGGTCTTGGAACTCCATGGACCCCTCTGGCTCCCCGGTTTGCTCCTTGGCCGGGAGCAGGGAGCGCGCAGCAGTGAGGCTGGCCGGCTTAATGTAGCTGGCGTTGGCTGTGCTGAGCCCTGCCTCAATCCAAGATGGCTAATGAACCACCAGTCACTGGCTGGCCAGGGAGACAGGGAAACGAGCCCACCCAGTGGCAGCCCGACTCGCGTCTCAGCCCGGGTGACACATCAGAGGGGCCGCCTGGCTTCCTGCCCGGTGCCTGCTGGGCCCCAGGGCGTGTTTGAAGGAGCTGGTACAGGGCTGGGCGGGCAGGAAATGATGTACAGCCTCCCAGGGCTCTCTGGCCGCCCCTTCTGGGCGCCCCAGGCAGCTGGAGCCCGGGCCCACCGCCTGGCTGAACGTGGCCTGCGCCATCTCTGAAGCTCCGAGGCCCAGCCGGGCCAAGCGTCTGGCCTGCAGCACTGACGGCGCTCACCCTGCCAAGGGGAAGAGCCCCTGCTCCCTCCCGGAGAACAGGAGAACACTACTGCTGCCCTCTGCATGGAAATTACAGCCTCACCCTCCATAAACCTGTCCGGCTGCCTTTAAAACCCACCCCCCCCCAACACGAGCTGTTAACTGTGTGTGTCAGGGGCACTGGGATTGAACCCAGGAGCATTCTACCTCTGAGCTACATGCCCCAGCCTTATTTTATATTTTATTTTGAAATACGGTTATGCTAAGTTGTTGAGGCTGGCCTCAGACCCACGAGTCTCTTGTCTCAGCCTCCCAAGTACTAGGATGACAGGCGTGGATACCACCACGCCTGACAGTATTTTTTAACTCCCCATTCTTTTTATTTTTTTTATTTTTTTATTTTTTTTATTTTTTGGGTAGTGGTACTGGGGATCGAACCCAAGGGCTATACTCCCAGCTATATACATATATTTGTGTGTGGGGGGGTACTGGGGATTGAACCCAGGGGCATACTTCCTTCAAGCTATACCTCCAGCCCTATTTTATTTATATTTTTGAATTATTTATTACTATTATTATTATTATTATTATTATTATTTTGTGGTACTGGGAGTAGAACTACCTCCGAGCTACAACCCCTGCCCTATTTATTTATTCTTTATTTTGAAACAGGGTCTCACTGAGTTGCAGAGGGCCTCGCTAAGTAGCTGAGGCTTGTTTTTGATTGAACCACGATCCTCCTGTCTCAGCCTCCCAAATGCTGGGATTACAAGCGTGCGCCACCACGCCCAGCTCTTAGCCTCTTTATTTTCTTTTTCTTTTTTTTTTGTGATACTGGGGATGGAACCCAGGGTGCATTCTACCTCCAAGGTATACCTCTAGCCCTATTTTTTAATCCTTATTTCATAACAGGGCCTCGCAGCGCCTCTCCCAGTCTCTGAGGCTGGCTGTGAACCTGCGATCCTCCTGTCTCAGCCTCCCAAGTCCTGGGATGACAAGCGTGGCCACCGGGCCGGCCACCTCTCTGGAGCTTCCGCACCCTCCGCCTCTCACCAGGCCGGCGCCGGCCCTCCACGCTCTCTGACCCGGCCTGTGCCTCTTCCCCTCCCAGAACCTGGAGAAGCAGATGCGGCAGCTGGCCGTGATCCCGCCCATGCTGTACGACGCCGACCAGCAGCGCATCCGGTTCATCAACATGAACGGGCTCATGGACGACCCCATGAAGGTGTACCGCGACCGCCAGGTCATGAACGTGTGGAGCGAGCAGGAGAAGGACACCTTCCGCGAGAAGTGAGCCCCGTCTGCCCGCCCTGGCCCAGGGACGCCGCGACTGGCCACAGGGGCGTAGGCCTCGCCCTGCCCCTCCTCTCCCTGCCGGGAGAGCCCCCCTGGTCCGCCTCCCTGGGCCGGAAGATGTGTGACTCGGTCTCTGCGTTCCTCCTCCTGTGACTTTTTTTTGGGGGGGGGGCTGGATCTCTCCTTTTTTTATTTTTTATTTTTTGCAGTACTGGGGATGGAACCCAGGGGCATTCTACCTCCGAGCCGCACCCTCAGCTCTATTTTTTTATTCTTTATTTGGAAACAGGGTCCCTCTGAGTTGCAGAGGCCCTCACTAAGTGGCCGAGGCTGTCCTCGGACCCGTGATCCACCCGTCTCAGCCTCCCAAATGCTGGGATTAAAAGTGTGCGCCACCATGCCCGGCTTTTTCATTTCTTATTTGGAAACAGGGTCTCACTAGGTTGATGAGAGCCTCACTACTTGCTGAGGATGTTCTTGAACCTGAGATCCTCCTGTCTCAGCCTCCCAAGTACTAGGATGACAAGTGTGTGCCACCACGCACGACTCTTCCTCTTTTTTGGGGGTACTAAACCTGGAATCCAGAAGCATTCTACACCCTATCCTATTTTTTTTGTTGTTTTGTTTTGGTGATACTGGAGTCCCTGGAAACCCTTCTACCTCCGGGCTACACTCCCAGACCTATTTTATACTTTTTATTTGGAAACGGTGTCTCTTAAACCAGCACGGCTAGCTTCGAACCTGTGCGGTCCTCCGGTCTCCACCTCCCAAGCACGGGGACTACAAGCGTGCGCCACCATGCCCAGCGAGACCCGGTTTCAAAATAAAGAATAAAAAATAGGGCTGGGGGTGTCGCCTGGAGGTCGAACGCCCCTGGGCTCCATCCATCCCCGGTACCTCAATTAAAAAAATAAAAGTCCTCGCTCAGTATCCATGGATTTCAGATTCCCCACAGATACCCAAATCCAAAGACGCTCCCGTGCCTTATATAAAATGGCAAGGATTTGCAGATGACGTACGTGCATCCTCCGGGATTGTTGAGGAATCTTTAGGGGACTTACTCCTTTTCACATTCTTATTTATGGATTAATAATGACAAGTTGTGCGGAGCACTTTGGGCCTGAAGTTGCATGTGGGAAGGCTTCCTAAGGGCGCATGCCTGGAATTCCAGTCCTTGGGAGGCTGAGACAAGAGGGTCATAGGTTCAAGGCCAGTCTTAACAAGTAGTTGAGACTCAGCAACCTAGCAAGACCCTGTTTCATTAAAAAAAAAAATAGGGCCAGGTGTGGCGGCGCATGCTTGTAATCCCAGCATTCAAGGGGCGGAGACCAGAGGATCACGGTTCACCTCAGCTACTTAGCGAGGCCCTTTGCAACTCAGCGGGACCCTGTGTCAAAAATAAAAAGACTGAAAAATAGGGCTGGGGGTGGAGCTACAATGCTACTGGGTTCCATCCTCGGACCCCCCCCCCCCAAAAAAAAAAGGCTGGGGGTGGAGCTCAGAGGCAGAATGCCCGCGTTCAATCCTCAGTTCCAGACACCCAGAAGAAGCTGGTTGGGACCCACAGCTCTGAATGTAGCGCCTCTCACGGCCCCTGTGATGGGTCGACCTTGGCAGGGTGGCCTGGGAGCTTTTCTCCAGTGTGGTTCCTGGATTCCTGGGCTCCTCTCTGCCTGGGGAGCCGGAGCCAGGAATGGGAGGGGGGGAGTTGCTGAGGCCGGGGCTCTGCCAGCACTGGCCTCGGAGGGGCGGGGCCTGGGGTCACGCCGCCACCTGTGCTTCCTCTGGGAAGAGAGGAGGCCCTTCCGGATTCTCCAGTGTCTGGCTGGGAGCAGGGTGAGGCTGCTGGCCTCCTGCCTGGCCACCTGGAGGCAGAGGGGCCGGCCCAGGGCCCCTCCCTGGCTGGCTGCCGCCTCTTCTCCCCACGGAGGGCCTGGGGCGGGTGCAGGTTGCGGGGCCTGGGGGGAGGGCTGGGGCCTCACCCAGCAGCATCCCCGGGTCCCCATTCGGCCATGGCCCAGATCCCCACCCCCACCGGCCCCCTGGCCCTTGGCCCTGACATTTCAGCTGGCCGAACGCTTTCCCAGTAATTCCTTGGGCTTTGCAGTAAGCCAGAGGCAGCGTGCCAGCCCTCCCAGCCAGCGCCTGGAGTTGTTGCCGCAGCCTCCTTGGCGGGCCGGCCTCCCCTGGCCTCCACGAGGGTGCCCTGAGCCTCCACTCTGCGCCTGGGTGTGTGCGCGTGAGCGTGTGCGTGCGCGCGCGCGTGTGCGTCTTTTCTCTGTCTATCTTTCTCTTTTCTTTCTCAGTCTCTCTCTCACTGTCTCTCCCTCATTGTCTCTCCCTCATCTCTTTCTTTCTCTCTCTCTTTCTCTTCTCTCTGTCTCTGTGTCTTTCTCTTCTCTCTTGTCTCTCTCCTCTCTCTCTCTCTCTCTCTCCCTCTCTCTGTCTGTCTCCCTTCTCTCTCTCTCTCTCTTCTCTCTGTCTCTGTGTCTCTCTCTTGTCTCTCTCCTCTCTCTCTCTCTCTCTTTCTCTTCTCTCTGTCTCCGTGTGTCTCTCCCCTCTCTCCCTCTCTCTGTCCCTCTTTCTCCTCTCCTCTCTCTCTCCCCCCTCTGAGGCCCTGCTGCCTGGCTGGCCCGTGACCTGGTCCTGGCGTGGGCCGGGTGAGGCTGTTTGAGCGGGGAACCCACCAAGGAGCTCCATGTCATGTCCTTGTTTTTCCTGGAAGCTGCCTCCAGCAGGACAAACAAACATATTTTCAAAGGCGCTGCAGCGGGGTGACTCACTGGGAGGACCGTCCTCTGCCCCGGGACCCCACCCGCCCGGCCCTTCCCACACCCCCTGGCTTAATTGCCGGGAGCGGGCGGTGCCCGCCGAGCCGGGCGGCCGGAATGGCAAGCGCCCTGGTGGTCACGGGCCTCCGGGCAGGGACGTCCCCCCGGGCCCGGCCTCACGCCTGCCCCTCTGTCCCCACAGATTCATGCAGCACCCCAAGAACTTTGGCCTGATCGCCTCGTTTCTGGAGAGGAAGGTGAGTGTTACCATTCGCCCACGGCTGCGGTGGCCTGTACCCGGCCGGCATTCACTTACCCGGCCAGTGTCTGGACCTGCCGGGATGGAGGACGCCCCTCCCTGCCTGGGAGCCTCTGCCACCCGGCCCTGGCCCTTGCCCCGGCCCCAGCCCAGCCCTGGCCATGCTCTCCTCCTTGGGAGAAGTCTTGCAGGCCCCGCCCAGCCCGGAGGGGGAGGAGCATTAGAATCAGGGCGCCCCGGGAGAGCTGCACAGAAAGGCAGCAGCCCGCCTGAGCGCCGGCAGCCCACAGAAGGGGAATCAGGCCCTGCGGGGTGGTGCACGCTTGCCTTCCTGGTACTTGGTAGGCTGAGACAGGAGGATCGCAGGTTCAAAGCCAGCTTTGGCAACTTATAGAAGGTCTCAGAAACCTAGTGAGATCCTGTTTCCAAATAAATAAAATGGGGCTGGGGGCGTGGCTTGAAGGTGGAATGCCTCTGGGTTCAATGCCCAGTACAAAAATAAAAAATAAAAAACCAAGTGGCATCAAGCTGTGGGGGGGCGCACACCTGTAATCCCAGTACTTGGGAGGTTGAGACTGGAGGATTGCAGGTTCAAGGTCAGCCTCAGCAATGTAAAGAGACCTTATTTAAAATAAAAAATAAAATAAAAGGCTAGGGGTGTAGCTCAGAGGTAGAATGGCCCTGGGTCCAACCCCCAGTACCACAAAACACAAGAAGAGATGTCAAGTTTCTTGGTAAACTGGGGACCGGTCTAGAAGGATTGCCATGTTCAGTGTCTCCAGTTAAGGCTGTGTGGACAGCGGGCGCAGCTCTAAGGGGAGAGTGGGGTGTCCTTTCTGGGACACTGGACACTGTAATCTTTCCCGTGCTCCAATGCCAGGCCAGGCCCATGGCCTGTACATATCCGTTCGCTTTCTTTCTTTTTTTTTTTTGGTGGTACTGGGGTTCTTGGAAGTCCTTCTACCTCCGGGATACACTCCCACGGGCTACACTTCCAGACCTATTTTTTTTTTTAACTTTTCTATGTGGAAACAGGATCTCTTAAGCCAGCACGGCTGGCTCCGAACCAGCGTGATCCTCCTGTCTCCACCTCCCAAGCGCGGGAATTACAAACATGCGCCACCACACCCGGCTCCATTTGCTTTGAATAAATCTTTATGTGAGGCTGAGACAGGAGGATCGCAGGTTCACGGCCTGCCTCAGCTACTTAGTGAGGCCCTAAGCAACTTAGTGAGACCCTGTTTCAAAAGAAAGAATAAAAAATAGGGCTGGGAATGTAGCTTGGAGGTAGAATGGCCCTGAGTTCCACCCCTAGTACCTCCCCACACACAGAAGAAGCCTTCAGAGATCGTTGATGGCCTTAATCCTGCAGTGTCCCCCAAACCAGAGTGTGGGGTGGCTGTTCTCAGCCATGGCTTCTGTTCGCAATAAGGGTTCATAGGGCGCCCCAGAAGCCACCTAGCTCCCCCTTAGCACACCGAGGAGGATGGTGGGGCACCCGGAGCATCTTTGGGGTACAGCAGACCACCCGTGGGGTTCCACTTTGGGAGAGGCTGGTTTTTTGTGTGTGTGGGGTGTCCACGCACCCTGGCTCTGCGCACGCTGCTCCAGAGGCCTCGGCCCTCTGGCAGGGGAGGGAAGCCGGGCGCTGGGCGCAGAAGCCAGGCGGTTATGCTAAAGGCAGACGGTCCTTCCCGACATCGCCCTGGATGGGCCGATCGCCATACAAGGAGGGAGATGGGCCAGCCTGGGAAGCAGCTCTCTGTGCCCGAAAAACCAGTGTGGCGAACCCGGCCCTATAAATAGCCTGCCTCCCGGTTCGTGGGCGCCCGGCCAGGGCGTGGGGGAGCAGGGCGCCTCGGGACCTGGGCGGCCGGACCCAGGGCTCCAGGGGCACACTTGATGAGAGCTTCCAGGGGGTCCGGGCAGGAGGTGCCCACCGAGAAAGCAGAGGCGGTGGGACCATCAGCCTGGTTGCATCAGCACCCCTCATTGTCAAGGGAAGGGGGCGGCAGGGGTCTCCGGGTCAGATTTGTGAATACAGTTGGGGTTGCCTGGTAGCGACCCGTTTATGGTGTGGTCCGGCCCCCGTGGCGTTTGTCCACGCTGCTGGGGTCCAGCTCAGCTCTGCACCTTCCTCCCTCCTGGCTGTGCCGGCGGGGGAGGCAGGGACCTTTTGCCTCATCGGGCATTCATGAGGTGCCACTTGGATCCTGGCTCTGTGCCCGCAGGGGGCACATGGCCGCGGCCTTCCTTTCTGAGGGCGCCCCTTAGTGGTCCTGTGTAGACAAGGAGCCCCCGGGACTCAGACTTGGGTCCACGTGGAGAGACCAGCGCACAGGCAAGGAGCAAGCCTTGGGGGTAACAGGAGGATGTGGGGCTCCGGGGAGCCGAAGCTGAGAGCCACTCAGGTCCCCGTATGTCTGGGGAGGGCAGAGAAGGGCCCAGAGCTGGACCGACAGGCCCTGAGCTTGCCCAGCTGTGTGCCCGAGGCCTCGGCTCCGCGCGGCTGGGGACGGCCTGTGATGACGTCCCCGCTGTCTGCGCAGTGGCAGGGAGGGTCACCAGCAGCTAGCTCGGCCGCAGTTTCTCCTGAGCTGGCTCGTCCCGCATGGGTCTCCTGCAAAATAACTTATTCCCTCTTTTTTTTTTTTTTTTTTTTTTTTGGTGGTACTGGGGTTCCTTGAAGCCCTTCTACCTCCGGACTACACTCCCAGACCTATTTTTACATTTTATATTTGGAAACAGGGTCTCCTAAGCTAGCGCGCGCGGCTGGCTTCGAACCTGCGTGATCCTCCTGTCTCCGCCTCCCAAGCGCGGGGATTACAAGCGTGCGCCCCCATGCCCGGCCTACTTATTCCCTCTTTACCACGGCTCTGGGCAGCCTGCCCTGGGCCGCCCCGCAGGGCTGTGGAAGAGCCGGGATTTGAACCCAGGCCTTGCGGCTCCACGCTCGTCAGCATCCTCTCTCTGTCCTGCAGACGGTGGCCGAGTGTGTCCTCTATTATTACCTGACCAAGAAGAACGAGAACTACAAGAGCCTTGTGAGGCGGAGCTACCGGCGCCGGGGCAAGAGCCAGGTGAGGGCGGGGCGCGGCTGGGCGTCCCTGGGCCGCCCTGGGTCCCTAGGAGCAGAGAAGACGGGGAGGAAGAGTCACTTCCATTCTCAGCCTGGAAGGTTCCTGGATCCCCTCCCGGTGGGCTGATCACGGTCCCTGTGGTTCAAAGGCCGCTTTGCCAAGTGGGAACTTCCCAGGGCCACAGACTTCACGTGCTTTAGACTTGACTAGCTTTGTGTGTTTATATTTGAAAAGATTTCCACTACGTGGTCTCGCTGCTGTTCAGGCATCCGGCCTGGGGTGGGTCTGGAGGACCGTGTGCTAGAGCGGGGCCTGGCACAGGGCTTGCTGGTTGAGACCACCACATCACTTTTATATGTAAATAAAGTTTTATTGGAACAAAGCCCCGATCGTGCACGCACAAGTTACCATGGCAGCTCTTGCGACAGAAATTGTTTCGCCTGCACAGCCTAAAATATTTTCCATCTGGCCCTTTTTAGAAAAAGTTTGCTGTGGGTAGGTTGGGGTTCAATGGCGTACACTGCTGGAATCCCAGTACTTGGGAGGCCGAGACAGGAGGATCACAGGTTTGACGCCAGCCTCAGCAATTTAGCGAGGCCCTCAGCAACTTAGGGAGACTCTGTTTTAAATAAAAGTTTGTAGACCTTTGCGTTAGAGGAAAAGGAATTGGTTTGAAACCAATAAGCCGGGCGTGGTGGCGCACGCTTGTAATCCCAGAACTTGGGAGGCTGAGACAGGAGGATCTCAGGCTTGTAGCCAGCCTCAGTAACTTGTGAGGCCCTCAGCAACTTGGGGAGTTAAAAATAGACCTGGGGGTGTAGCCCCAAGGGAGAATGTCCCTGGGTTCAATTCCCAGTACCACAAAAAAGTAAATACATAAATAATAATAAATAGGGCTGGGTGTGAAGCTCAGGGGCAAAATTCTTCTGGGTTCAGTTGCTGGTACCGCAAAAAAAAAAAAATCAATTAATTAAAAATAAGTAAGCCGGGCGTGGTGGCGCACGCTTGTAATCCCTGCGCTTGGGAAGTTGAGACAGGAGGATCGCACGGGTTCGAAGCCAGCCTCAGCTACTTAGTGAGGCTCTCAGCAACTTAGCGAGACCCTGTTTCCAAATAAAATATAAGATAGGTCTGGGAGTATAGCCCAGAGGTACAAAGCCCCTGCCTTCCACCCCCAGTACCACCAAAAATAAATAAAATAAATAAATAATAAAGAACAGGGTTTGGGGTGAAGCTCAGAGGTAGAATACCCCTGGGTTCAATCCCTCGTAACACACACACACACACACACACACACACACACACACACCCAAAAAAAAAACAAGAGAAAAAAAAACATTCAGTAAATAATGGGATAAGTCTTTTGGGCCAGCGGTGCCTCTGATGGGGCCTGGGTAGTCAGTGTTTGGGGGAGAAGGGAAAGCGCAGTGTGTCCCTGTGCGCATTCCTGTCCCGGTGGCAGGCGCCCTCCAGCCTCGAGGTCAGCCCTCACACACAGGCCTGAGGCCCCACAAAACAGCCCCCCTCCTATCCCCTAAGTGAAGTGTGATTTGATTAGGTGAGCCTGACCCGGGGACCCGCCACCCCTGGCTGAGCTCCCAGCATCTGCCCGAGCCTCGAGCCTCCCGGCGGAGGGTGGGCAGCGGCATCTGTCTGTGGCTGGGGTTTCTGTGTAGTGAGCGCGGCCATGGTGGGACTGCGTCTGTAAAACCAAGGCTTTGTGGCCCAGAGCCGTGTGTCTCGGGAGGCCGGCTGGGTGTCGTAGTAAGCAGAGAGAATTGGGGAATTTCCTGGACCCAGAGGCACAAGCCAAGTAAATACTTTGCGGAAATTACAGACGCTCCCGAGGTGTGGGTAAGAGGGAGTGCTGGTGGAGATTGTGGCAAATGCAGGTGAGCGGAAGGCCTCGGTGTTCTAGAAAACACCGTCGGGTATTGGCTGAGCGGCTGCTGTACACTCTGGGCTGGCCGCAGCGGCCAGGCACAGCAGTATCTGGACCGTTCGCTTGGGTTCCTGGGAGGCTGTGCCACCCAGTGGGGCCCCTGCCTGCAGCCCAGACACACCCCTCCCAGGTGGGCAGCCCGGGGAAGTTGGGCAGCCCTGAGTCCTTTCCAGCAGATGAGCCGTGGAGGCCCTGGGGATGGGGTGCCAGCTAGGTAGAGCACCCTGGCGTGTCTCCAGCAGATGGAGGTGGAGCCCTCCACAGCTCAGGTCTCCCCGCCCCCTGGCTTTGAACTGGACCCTCGAGTAAATCCCAGATGCTGCCGGCTCGGTGACAGATGGTGGTGGTGGTAGTGACAGCGACCCTAGCAGTAGTAGTGGGTCACGGTCATGGCACCCACTGGACCCACAGCAATGCACCATTTTGCAGAGTACATTTTAGTGCAAACCAGCTTTGGGGGTAGAGGCGCTGCGTTCACCCCTCGGCCTGAGTGGGGACAGGCAGGGCTTTGCGATCACAGACTCAGGAGCCCAAGTTGGTGCCCGGCGTCTGGAACCCGAGGCCCTGGCAGTTCTCCCAGTAGTATTGTGGCCCTGGGGTGCTCTGGCCCCCACGCAGGCCCTTGCACCTGCCTCCCTTGGCTGGGCTCTGCTAGCGTGGCCCCACAGCAGGAGGCGCTGGGCGGGGTGTGGACTCGGAGGCCAGGTGCACCAGGCTGTCTATACCCCGAGGACTCCCTGGCAAAGGGGCTGCCGGAGGACAGGGTGGGAGGGGCCATCTGAGATGCGTGGGGGCCCAAGCCTGCACTTGCATTGCTGTGGCCCTCAACCCCCTCTCCCCAAAGTGGGGCATGGTGGCGCCCTTGTAATCCCAGCATTCGGGAGGCTGAGATAGGAGGATCATGGTTTGCAGACAGCCTCCGCTACTTAATGAGGCCCTTTGCAACTCAGTGAGGCCCTGTTTCCAAATAAAGAATAAAAAATAGGGCTGGGGGTGTCGCTCAGAGGTAGAATGCCCCTGGGTTCCATCTCCAGTACTGGGGAGAAAATAAACCCCAGTACTGGGGAGAAAATAAAACCTAGGTGTGTGTTCATCGGTCTGTTCCTCTCCTCCGCTCTCTCTGTCCGTCTCCTTCTCCATCTCCCTCTCTGTCTGCCTCCCAGCACCCTGCCCCATGCACGTCCATCCCCTCTGCCTCTCCCAGGAGGCTGGGGTCGCCGCGGTGAGTGGCCACAGAGGTGGTGGCGCTGTGGTCCTGGCCTGGTTTCCCGGGCTCCGGGCCACGCTCTCTATGCCGAGGATGGCTGTGAGCGGCTGGGCCCCCCCAGCACCACCAGAGCACTCTGGGGCCCCCGCCCCGCCTGTCCAAGGCGACCTCTCCCACGGGGGTGTCTGTCCGTCACCGCAGGCTCTGTGTGTTCACACAAGGGCGCACATTTAGTGCCTACTGAACATGTCAGGGCCTGATAACCCACCTTGATAGGCACATCACATTGTGCTTGGGGGACAGTCACGTGATGGGTCAACCGAGCCCTCAGTACCCCAGGCTGCCTGTGAAGTGCTATGCAGGTGGATACTAGGTAGGACGCTGGGGGGAGTGGCTTGCCCTTCCCAGGATGCACAGTCTCCTTTGTTACCTTGTAAAAGATTTAATTTCTCAGTAAGCTGGCTTGTCGCCCAGGCCCAGAAATGGGGGTCCCTCTTGCTGTTTGTACCCCAATGGGATTGAGGCGTGCGGGGAGGAGGCTGTGGCCAGCGGGTTGCGCAGGGACATCAGGCTGTGCACTTTCCCGGCATTTTTACCCCTTTGGCCTCCTGGGAGTCCTGGGGGGGGGGTGGTGTGAAAACTCAGGTCGCTGGTTGTAAGGGGTGTACCCCGGAGCCTTGGTCCTGGGGATTGATCATGCCCGATGGGGCCAGCCCACCCCGGGAGGCAGCCTGCACATGTGTGTATTTACGGAGCTCTGTGCTTCACGTAGAGGACCTGCCCAAGCACTCGAACGCAGCGCGTGCAGCAGGGCGCCCCCTCCCAAGGGACCCGGACCCCGGCCCTGGAGCATCTGGGCCGGCCTGGGTGTCGGTAGTAGGTCCTCCCAGCCCTGGCCCCCCACCACGCACACTTTGCATCAGAGCTACTTGCCGAGACTGTGAACGTTTGCAAAGTGGTTATTACGGGCTGCTGGACATCTCCAGGCTCCGCCTGTGGCCACCTTCATTACAGCCCGTGAAAGCGCACGCCTCCACTGGGACCCCTGCGGCCCTGGGGCGGGGCAGGGAGGTTCGGGGTGGCAGTTCCGCCATCCAGCAGCCTCTTCGCCTGCCAGAGGGAGCCACAGCCCCAGACACAGATGTCTGGCAAGCTGGCCCCGACCACCCGCTCCCAGGACACTTCACACGGCCTCCCTGCCCCAACCTGGAAGCGGGCCCCCGAAGTGGGCTGGGTGGTGATGGGCTCAGGCCGACCAGCCACCAGGCTCCCCTGCCCCGGGAGCCCCGTCATCGGCCCCGGTGACTCACCAGCCGCCGTGGGCCCGCGTCGGTGTCTAGCTGGTGATTCAAGGGTGGGAGGGCCGCGTTGTCCCACTCACTGCAAGACCAGCACCCAGGCCCGCAGCGGCCAGTGCGCAGACCAGCCGAGTGTTTTGTTGGGAGCAAAGGAGGCTGGGCCACGTGGCCAGGGAGGCGGGGAGGGCAACTGGAGGGCGTCCTTCCTGCAGAGACTGGGCAGGAAACGGCTGCCTGGGTTCCCGCCGTCCGTCCATCCATCTGTCCAGTGGTTCCCAGCCGCCGGGCTGAGGGAGGAAGTCTGGGGCGGAGGTCCTCTTTCCCCCCTTGCTTTCTGGGCTGCTCTGCTCTGGGTCCCTGGCCCTTCTGCCTCCCCGCCTGGAGCTCTGGGGTCCCTCACCACCTCTCCCGTGTTGCCTACCCATGGCAGCGCGCCTGCAAGACTCCAGGTGCCCGCCGGGGCCCAGCTGGGTATCAAGCTGGGCTGGTCCAGATTCAGCGCCCAGGAGATCCAACATCCCTGGTTCTCTGCCCAACCCTGTGCCGAGCGGGGAGGGCCGGCCATGTCCCTGACACACCCGGGCACACTGAGCCCCAGGGATGAGCAAGAGGGGCGCTCCTGCAAGAGGGGAGATAAGGGAGGGCGGCCTTTGCAGGGGCCAGAATGTGGTTCAGGAGCCCCATCCCTGGCAGAGCGCGTCAGAGAGAGACGGGGAAGGAAGAAGATAGAGACTGGCCACACAGTGGACAGGGGCTGGCTCAGTCCACTCCAGGAGCTTAGGCCTGCACAATCCCGGGGTCAGGGGTCACCGCAGAGTGGGGGGTGTGGCTCGGGTTC
Organism: Muscardinus avellanarius; assembly: GCF_963383645.1. Lineage (NCBI taxonomy): Eukaryota > Metazoa > Chordata > Mammalia > Rodentia > Gliridae > Muscardinus > Muscardinus avellanarius. The sequence goes on along the minus strand of NC_137807.1, from coordinate 2,890,526 downwards.
CACCCCCAGCACCATAGGTAAATAAACAAACCTGCCCCTGGACTCAGTCACACACCTGAGGGACTGGGAGGACCCCTGGCGTGTCTGGGGTCGCTGCGCCGTGGATCCAGTGGCCGAGGTGTAAATAAATGCTCCTGCCGGGCCCAGTTCCAGGCACACTGCACACCGCCATCCTGTCCCCACCCTGTGTATGCGGTGACGTCAGGAACCAGATGATGGCCACAGGGTGAAGTCACGGGGAGCCAGACGCTTCAAGTCCTTGGCTGTCTCTTTGATTGTGAGCGTGCGCGGTTCAGTATTGGGAATGAGCCGGTTTCCCAGCGGGCTTTTGGGATTCCTAAGTATATGAGCTGTCTCCTGCGCTGTGGCAGGCCAGGCCCCTCTGTCTTACAAAGATACTCCCCAGAGCTGGGTGTGGGGGTGCATGCCTCTAGTCTCAGGACTTGGGAGACCGAGACAGGAGGATTGCAGGTTTGAGGCCAGCCTCAGCAACTAGTGAGACTGTCATCAATTTATGTCATCATAAATAGGGGCCGGGCGTGGAGGCGGAAGTTTGTAATCCCAGCATTCGGGAGGCTGAGACGGGAGGATCGCAGTTTGCGGACAGCCTCACCTACTACCTCGTGAGGCCCTTTTTTGAAACCCTGTTTCAAAATAAAGAATAAAAAATAGGGCTGGGGGTGGGGCTCGGAGGTAGAATGCCCCTGGGTTTAACTCCTTGTACTGCAAACATAAATAAGTAAATAGATAGATAGATAGACAGACAGATAGATAGGGCCAGGATGCAGGTCAGAGGCAGAATGCTCCTGGATTCAATTCCTAATGCCACTAAATAAATAAACAAACAAGCAAATAAAATAAAGACACTCTTGTGGACCGAGCTGCTGCTGTCCAGTGTCCCCAGGAGAGGCAGTGGACTGACTTCTTCCAGGACAGAGGCCTGTGTGTAGGGGGGGCACAGCTGCAGGACCCTGCCGTTGCCTTGACCTCTGTGACTTTTTATGCCTCATTCATTTTGCACCAACCTCACCGCCCTTGAGACTGGAGGGGGCGAGGGCGGCCTCCCGGGCCTCACTCACGCAGTTCGCGGTCAGTAGGGTGTGTGTTGAGTGCGCGAGTGCGACTGTGCCGCCGTCGGCGGTGTGGCTGGGCGCCGGCGCGTCCTCAATGCCCTCCTTAATCATTTTATGTGTTTTTACGGTGCTGGGGATGGAACCTAGGGCTTCCTGCGAGGCCAGCACTAAGCTATACTCCTAGCCCATAACAATGTTTTATTTTTGGTACTGGGGATTGAACCCAAGTGTTACACCTCCCCCCCCAGCCCTATTTTATTATCACTATTATTATTATTATTGTTATTGTTATTATTATTATTATTAGTAGTAGTAGTAGTAGTAGTAGTAGTACTGGGGATTGAACCTAAGTGTTATACCCCCAGCCTTACTTTTTATTTATTATTATTATTATTATTATTATTATTATTATTATTTATTTCTGGTGCTGGGAATGGAACCCAGGACATTTTTTTTTAATTTAAAAAAATTTTTTTTGCGGGTCTGGGGATGGAACCCAGGGGCATTTGACCTCCGAGTTCTACCCCCTGCCCTATTTTTTATTCTTTATTCTGAAACAGGGTCTCACTGAGTTGCAGAGGGCCTCACTAAGTAGCTGAGGCTGCCCGTGAACTGCGATCCTCCTGTCTCAGCCTCCCAAGTCCTGGGATGACAAGTGTGCGCCACCTGCACCCGGCCCTAAGCAACATTTTTCCAGCCTGATTGAGAGTCAAATCTCACTGGCCCCACTGGGTGGAGGGCACCCCAGCCACTCCTCTGGGTCCTGGACTCCTGTACCCCTCCCTCCTCCTGCTGCTGACCAGCCAGTTACCCCGCCCACCCCCACCTCATGCAGAAGTCCCCGGGGCGCCCTGCTCTGGGAATGTGCCCACATCTCCCAGCGCGGCTGCCAGGCCCGGCCAGGCTCTCCAGCCGAGACCCAGCGTGCCACTTGGCAGATGCTTGGGCATTTCTGCACCGCCAGCTCTGCCCACACGGGTCCCTCCCAGGTGCCCTCTCGTGTCCTCCGCCAACACTGGCCTTTGGCGACTCTCGCTCTGCGGGGGCCTCTTCCTGCCCCGCATGGGCGGAGAGTGCGTCCGCGAGCACCCCCCATCCTGTGAACCTCCTCATTTTAACAGCCCCCAGCAGCTCAGCACAGCTGGGAACCACATCTGTACAGGGCTCCGTGGCCCCCTGGGGACTCAGAGCCCACTTGTGAACCGAAATTTTGTTTATTTATAGTGCTGGAGAATGAAGCCAGGGGCCTTTTACCTCTGAGCTATAAACCCAGCCTTTAAAAAACAAACAAAAAAAAGAGGGTCTCATTTTACTGCTGAGTCTTGGCCTTGAACCCCTGATCCTTAAATGGGCAGAGGAGGGGCCTGCAGTCCTCCAGGCAGGGCTAAATTGGGATGAGAAAGAGGAGATGTCTGCTCTTACAGATGCGGCTTCCGAGAGCGGGCTCCCTGGGGCGCGGGGCTGCTGGCCCTGGCTAACCATGGCTCCTGTCGGGTTTTCTGTAGAGCTGTGCTGTGGTTTGGGGGCGACTGAGCCCTGGGCACACAGCCCGAGGTCGGCCTGACCAGAGGTGGCACCTGGCGTAAGCTTGGGAGTCCTCGGGGATCCCGACCTTCTGATTCCTGCTCTCTGGTTCCCCCGAGCTGGGCTAGAGCCTTATCTTGGATCCCTCTGTCTTTCTCTGGGCCATCGCAGAGCACCCAGCGTGATGTGAGCCTTCGGGAGCTGCGAGGGTCTACCCCCCCTTTTTGTGTGGTACTGGGGATGGAACCCAGGGTCATTCTACCTCCCAGTTAAACCCCCAGCCCTATTTTTTCTTTCTTCCTTCCTTCTTTCCTTCCTTCCTTCCTTTTTCTTTTTGCGGTACTAAGGATGGAACTCAGGCGTTCTACCTCTGAGCTATGCCCCCAGCCCTATTTTTTATTCGTGTGTGTGTGTGTGTGTGTGTGTGTGTGTGTGTGTGTCTGGTACTGGGGTGGAATCCAGGGGCTTTCCTACCTCCTGGCTACACTCCCAGACCTCTTTTTATACTTGATTTACAAACAGTCTCACTAAGTAGCTGAGGCTGGCTTCGAACCTGTGTGATCTGCCTGTCTCAGTCTCCTAAGCGTGGGGATTACAAGTGTGCGCCACCACATCTGGCCTTTTATTCTTTATTTTTTGAAACAGGGTCTCACTGAGTTGCAAAGGGCCTCACTAAGTAGCTGAGGCTGGCTGCGAACCATGATCCTCCTGTCTCAGCCTCCCGAATGCTGGGATGACCACCACACCCAGCTGAGCCCCTAGTTTTTAAGCAGCTGACAGCCTCAGCCCTGCCCTGCCCCCACCCTGGCCCCAGTATACCGAAGCCAGGGACCTCCTTAGGTGGAGCCAGCCCCCGGGCAGGACCCCACCCCAGGGGTCACACCATCTCCTTGTCCCTCATCCTCCCCACCCACCTCAGCCGCAGTGCAGGGGGGACTCTGGGATGGGCCTGCTCCACCCAGCTGCCCGCCTGCAGGAGGCTCTGCCCACCAGGCGCCAGGGTACCTCTGCTCCTGGCATTTCAAGCTTTAAGTGTGTGAGGGTGGGATGAGGGGCGGGTGCAGGGACACTGGGCTATACTGGGCTGTTCCGGGTCACTCTGGGTGATTCCTCTTACAAGATGCAGGGGTCCTGGGGAGGGGGCAGGTCTTAGACATTCTGGGGTGGACAGAGCTGCTGTCCCCAAAGCCCCTGATTCCTGCCCAGGCCAGGCCTGCGCTGTGTCCCAGCATCCACCCAAGTCCCTAGCTGGGGTGCTCAGCCAACCCCAAACGTGAGCCTGGCAGGGCACAGCCGTGAGCTCCTGGCACGAAGGAGCTCCCGCCCACACCCGCGCGGGACCTCGCTGGCTTGGCTTGGAGGCCGGCGTGGCCGTGGCCCTGGTGCACAAGCAAAGGCTTTCTGCGGTTTCCTCTCTGCTTGGCTCAGCGGGGCGGGAGGATGGTTCTAGTCCAGCAGCCGCCTGCAGGGAGGACGTTGGGGTGGCTGAGAAAACTCGGCCTGTGTCATCAAAGAAATCAGGCCAGGCAGAAAGGAAGTCGGGAGGCGGTTTGGGAAGGAGCCCTCTGACTTCCTCCCAGTCTGGGCGAGGCGGGTCAACAGGCCAGCGTGGCTGCCGCTGGAGATGAAAGCCAGGCCAGGGCGGGGAGTCGGCCTCTGCCTGGAGCCTCTTTGACGCAGCCTGTAAAATGGGCCTTTGCTCCTCCCCACGGGGGCCAGCAGGCCCCGGGCAGGACAGCAGCCACGCTCGGCAGGCCCCGGGCTTGCAGCTGCTCTGGGGAACCCAGGTTGCCCTCTGCAGGCCTGTGTCACAGAGCTGGGGGCTTGGAGAGGCTCCGGCACTGCTCTGGGAATGGGTGCCCACTTTCCGTGTGAGCCAGCTACCAGTCTTCAGAGCTCCAGCCTCGCAGCCCATCCTGAGCCATCAGCAGGCAGAAGTGACCTGTCAGAGCTCAGAGGGGTTAAGACTCATCTAGGGTCGCACAGACCCCAAGCAGAGGAGACAGGAGTTGAAGCCAGGGGCCCCAAAACTAGCGCCCCATCCGCCTCGCTCGGCCTCCTCCTCCCTGGGCCCGTGGGCTGCAGGACTCCAGGCCGCGGTCTCTCCCCGGCCTTGCCAGCGGTGCTCACGGTTCTTCTGGGCCTGCTCAGCGCCTCCCCCGCGGCTCACGCTGCGCCCAGGTGCAGAGGCGCACCTGCCTCACGGGTCTCTCCCGCTCTTCCCTGGCTGACAGCAGCAACAGCAGCAGCAGCAGCAGCAGCAGCAACAGCAGATGCCCCGCAACGGCCAGGAGGAGAAAGAGGAGAAGGAGAAAGAGGCCGAGAAGGAGGAGGAGAAGCCGGACGTGGATAACGACAAGGAGGAGCTCATCAAGTGAGTGCCCGAGGGCGGCTCCCGGGACCCTTCACCGCGCGGGTGTGGGCAGGACGCCTGGCCTCTGCCGGCCTGCAAGGAAAAGGAGGCGTCCCCGCTGCCAGGCTCTGCTGGCGCCTTCCAGGAGCGCCCGCTCTCTCCTCCCCACCCCTCCGCCTGGCCTTTTCCCTTAGGAGGCCTTGGGGACGGATAGCTCATTTGAGCTCTGCTCCAGAGCTAATAAATCTCGGCAAGGACTCCGGATCTCCCACCCCGCCGCCTCTCGCTCCGGAGTCTCCCCAGGTCCCTGGGGTGGGGGGATCAGAGTCACCGCCTGCTCGCCCACCCGCCGCGCGGACCTAGGAGTGCAGTGGCAGCTGGCAGCGCTCCCCTCCGGAGCCGTCAGTGTCGGCCTGGTTCCTGGAGGTCTAGGCACAGCCTTGCCCCCGGGCCTGCTGTCTCCCACCCTGCCAGGGGCACAGCTGAGACCCCGGCGCCAGCCATGGTTAGTGGTTAGGGCTTTATTCCGTGCGCGCGCGCGCGCGCGCACGCACACACACACACACACACACACACACACACACACACACACGGCACCAGGAACCTGTGATGGCGCCGAGACGCAGCTCTAGAATATCTGGCCGCAGTACCGGGTTTGGCCTTGCAGACGTCCCCCCAGGGCCTTTCAGGAAGATGGATGGGGAGACAGAAGCCCTGAGTCTGAGCCGGCAGCAGCGGGCTCCTCGGGTGCCCATGCCTGGGCCAGGCGTAAAGGCCGCCACAGGGTTCTCGCCGCAGTCCCTCGCTACACGCACGGGGCCCTTGGTAGTGCTGAAAGCCGAGGTGTGACAGGCCCCACTGGAAAGGCGTCCGCTCAGCGAATGAGGGGCCTCGTCCATCGCGACTGGCCGCGCCCTGTTGCTCAGTCAGATGGCCCCGCTGCCGCGAGACAGCCCGGAGCCTGGTGTGTACAGTGGTCCCGAGCCCCTGCTAGCAGAGGACAGCCTGGACTACACCCCCCGGGGAATCTAACAACCCCGCAGTCAGTGCCCTTCCCACCCTCTCCTTGGTGAATAGAGCAGCCGCCAGATCCCTAGTGCCTCTCTCCGGTGCTGCGGCCTGCTGGCCCGTGTCCCTGTGTACTGAGCGTGGCCCGGCCTCCCCTCCTCCGAGCCCTCCCCCTCTGCACCCCAGAGCAGCCAAGCTGCCCTGGGCCCAGCGAAGCCACCCGTCCCCCCTCTCTCGGCCTCAGGGAGAAGACGGACGACACCTCCGGGGAGGATAACGATGACAAAGAGGCTGTGGCCTCCAAGGGCCGCAAAACCGCCAACAGCCAAGGCCGCCGCAAGGGCCGCATCACCCGCTCCATGGCCAACGAGGCCCACCACGAGGAGGCTGTGGTGCCGCAGCAGAGCGCCGAGCTGGGTGAGCCCGCAGAGCCCTGCGCCCGGGGTCAGGTGCCCGGGCTCGCTGTGCGGCTGGAGCGAGCCCCTTGACCTCTCTGTGCCTCGGTGGCCGTGGCTGCACAGAGAACACAGAATCGGGGCGGGGGCCAGGGCCCCGCTCCACCATGGGACAGGGGCCCAGTGGGCTCTACGTGCCCCGGCGGGTGGGCCTTCTCCCCGCTGGGCCTCAGCGTCTCCTCTTGCCCAGAGGGGTGTCCATCCTGTCTCCCTGCCAAAAAAGAGAGGCTGGCATGCTGGTGCACACCCGTAGCGGTCCCAGTGCCTGGGAGGCTGACCCAGGAGGATAGTAGGTTTGAGGACAGCCTCCGCAGTGTAGCAAGACTCTGAGCTACTTAGCAAGACTCTGTTTCAAAACCCTAAAAATAATGATAACAACAACCACGGTGGTAGAGGGTGCAGCTTGGAGGTAGACGGTCCCTGGATTCGCCGGGCGTGGTGGCGCACGCTTGTGATCCCCGCGCTTGGGAGGCTGAGACAGGAGGATCGCACAGGTTCAAAGCCAGCCTCAGCTACTGAGTGAGACCCTGTTTCCAAATAAAATATAAAATAGGTCTGGGAGTATAGCTCGGAGGTGGAAAGCCCCTGGGTTCCACCCCCGGTACTACAAAAAAATAAAATAAAGAAGGCCCCTGGATTCAATCCCCAGGACCACACAAAAAAGTGGGGGGTGGGGAAGAAATGCACGGGTGCAGTTCTCACGTTGACCACAGGGGGCAGCAGGTGCTTGTCTGTGGCTGGCGTCCCTCCCTCCCTATTGGCTGCCAGGGGCCAGCCCTGGGGCCCCTGTGGAACCAAGCAGGTGGGTCTCTCAGACCCCTGTGAAGTTCCATGCACTTTTTTTTTTGGTGGTCGTACTGGGGGTGGAACCCAGGGGCTTTCTACCTCCGGGCTATACTCCCAGACCTATTTTATATTTTATTTGTAAACAGGGTCTCAACAGGTTGCTGAGAGCCTCACTAAGTAGCTGAGGCTGGCTTCGAACCTGTGCGATCCTCCTGTCTCAGCCTCCCAAGCGCGGGGATTACAAGCGTGCGCCACCATGCCCGGCCATGCACTTTTTACTTAGTTTTATTTATTTACGGGTTTATTTTTGCAGTACTAGGGATGGAACCCAGGGGCATTCTACCTCCGAGCTGCACCCCCAGCCCTATTTTTTTTTTTTTTTTTGGTGGTACTGGGGTTTTTGGAAACCCTTTTACCTCCGGGCTACACTCCTAGACCTATTATATGTGTGAGTGTGTGTGTGTGTGTGTGTGTGTGTGTGTGTGTGTGTGTGTGTGTATTTTATTTATTTATTTATTTTTTGGAAACAGGGTCTCTTAAGCCAGCGCAATCCTCCTGTCTCCGCCTCCCAAGCACGGGGATTACAAGCGTGCGCGCCCGGCGTCACAGCCCTATTTTTGATTCTTTAATTTGAAACAGGGTCTCGCTGAGTTGCAGAGGGCCTCACTAAGCAGCTGAGGCTGTCTGTGAGGTGCAACCCTCCGTCTCGGACGCTGGGATTATGAGCCTGCGCCACCTGCCCACCTGTCGGTGTTGTGTGAGACAGGCTCCGAGAATGAACGTGGCTTTCCTAGGCCACAGGCGAGGTTGAGGTTTGAACTCAGCCCCATGAGTGGCGTAGCTGGGCGCCCAGGGCAGAGTGCTCCTCACTGAAGCAGGCACCAGCCCCCTGAGGGTGGCTGGCTAGAAAACACACCCTAGGCCCGCCTTGGGAAGATGCTGGGGGCTGCGGGCGGGGAGGCTGCCCTGGGGCGAGCGGCTAGAGCTGCTTCCTGGCACTTCCCTCCTTCTAGAACCTTCCCACACTCCCCAGGCAGTCTTCATAGAATACTCTCTCGCCCTAGTGCTGTTCCGGGCTGGCGCTGAGTCCCTGGACCTGGCGGCCCTCTGGGGCCTGAGCCCTTTCCGGGTCCCACGCAGCTAGGAAGGAAGGAAGGGCCGAGCCTGGTCCAGGGCAACGGGAGGGGAGGCTCAGAAGCAGGGTCACCGCGGAGCTGCGGGCGCCCATGCCCCAGCCCAAGGCCGTGGTCCTGCCGGAGAATGGCCTGTCCAGGAGGAGCGCCCTCAGATACACTCTCAGTTCTATTTTATTTTATACTACTTAGATATTTATTTATTTATTTTGCAGTACTAGGGGTGGAACCCAGGGGCATTCTACCTCCGAGCTACACCCCCAGCCCTATATTTTTTATTCTTAATTTTTTGTTTGGTGGTACTGGGGTTCCTGGAAGCCCTTCTACCTCCGGGCTACACTCCCAGACCTATTTTTACATTTTTATTTGGAAACAGGGTCTCCTAAGCCAGCGCGAGCGGCTGGCTTCGAACCTGCGCGATCCTCCTGTCTCCGCCTCCCAAGCGTGGGGATTACAAGCGTGTGCCACCACGCCCGGCTTATTCTTTATTTTTGAAACAGGGTCTCACTGAATTGCAAAGGGCCTCACTAAGTACTAACTGAGGCTGGCCCCACACCACGATCCTCCTGTCTCAGCCTCCCGAATGCTAGTGCTACGAGTGTGCACCACCACACCTGGCTTACCTCAGTTCTGTTTAACTTAAGTTTTGTGTTGTGTGTGTGTGTGTGTGTGTGTGTGTGTGTGTGTGTGGTGCTGGGGATAGAACTAAAGGGCATTTTAGTTCCAAACTATACTCCCAGCCCAATTTTTTAAAAATTTTAAATTATGAAACAGGGTCTTGCTAGGTTGATGAGAGTTTTACTACTTGCTGAGGCTGTCCTCGAACCTGCGATCCTCCTGCCTTGGCCTCCCAAGTGCTGGACTTATAGGTGTGCACCACTGTGCCCGGCTTTATTTCTTATCTTGAAACAGAGCCTCAGAAAGTTGCCGAGGCTGTTCTCAAACTTGGGATGTGATCCTCCTGCCTCAGCCTCCCAAGTACCAGGGTCCCAGGCTTGCAGCACCGCGCCCTTCCCTCTGGGAACCTTTTCAGTGGCCCCAGTCGGGGTGGGGGCTGCCTGCATCCCCCTGCCCCCACAGGGTGACCTGGGCCCTAAGGACCCGCTCACCCAAAGCTCACAGGCTCCATCCCTCCTGTACCCCGTGGTCTCCCGAGCAGCCGCCCCTCCCCAGCAGAGTGCTCACACACACACAGCAAATCACCGCCGTGACCCTGCCTGCCTCAGTTTCCCCTTTGGAGAATGAGCCCATGTGCAGAGGGCGGGAGCGTGGCCTCTGCCAACCTGCCTGTCTTCCCTGCAGCGTCTGTAGAGATGAACGAGAGCTCTCGCTGGACAGAGGAAGAGATGGAAACGGCCAAGAAAGGTGAGCGCCCGCGCCCCTGCGCCCCATGCCAGGGCATGTGCCCTGGGCCCCAGCTGACCCATCTGTGGTGTTCCCAGATTTGTTGCTGCACCTTGGAGCCTCTGGGGTGCTGCCTCCGGGGAGGGGGTCTCTGCGGCTGTGGGGTGACCCAGGGCACAGATCCGGAGGGAGCGGTGGACGGAGCCGCTCTGGGCGCCCCGCCGGGGTGCGCCTCTTGTTTTGTGGGCAGAGAGCCACTCGCCGGGTTCCTGGGGGCTTGCCGTGGCCCGGGGTGGGGCGTAGGGTCTGTCTGTGGTTGGAACATCGGGGCATGGTGGTGCAAGCTTGTCATCCCAGTGCTTGGGATTCCATCAGCCTCAGCTACTTAGTGAGACCTTGTTTCCAAACAAAATATAAAATAGGTCTGGGAGTGTAGTCTGTAGGTAGAAAGCCTCTGGGTTCTATCCCTAGTAGCACAAAAAAAAAAAAAAAAAAAAAATCTAAGCCGGGCGTGGTGGCGCACGCTTGTCACCCCAGCATTCAGGAGGCAGAGACCGGAGGATTGGGGTTCGCGGCAGCCTCAGCTACTTAGTGAGGCCTTTTGCAGCTCAATGAGACTCTGCTTCAATATAAAGACTAAAAAATAGGGCAGGGGGTGTAGCTCGGAGGTAGAATGCCCCTGGGTTCCATCCCCAGACCCGCAAAAAGAAAAAAAAAAATCCTGATCTGGGCGGCATGTTCTGGAGTGGACAGGGCTGTCTGGGTGGGGTGCGGGACAGCAGCCCTGTGTCTCACGGAGAAGGATCTGTGGCTGAATTTTGGTGTTGCAGAGGGCAGAGGGAGATGGGGTGGGCCGTCCCTAGGCAGTGCTGGGGTGACGGTAGACACTACCTTTCTTGGGGGGCCCCTTGCTTCTCGGCCTGGGGACCCACCTTGGCCTCGGTTGACCTATCTGTAAGCGGGCGCAGTATCCAGGTTGGCCGGCAGGGTCCGGAGAGGGAACAGGCAGCCGGGTCATCAGTGTGGACCCCTGTCCCTCCCTCGTGTCCTCTGGGAGACACGCCAGCGTACCTCTGGCCCCACCGGAGCCTGGCGGGGGTTTGCCAAGACCAGAGGGGAGCTCGTGGTAACTAGACACCAAGCCTGGGGTGCCCCATTTTGCGTGCGGGCTTTCATTTTCCTCGACCCCCAGCTCTGAGCGGCAGGCAGGTCGTGTCCAGCCCCGGTGGGTCCCTGTCCCCACGTTACAGGCAAGGAGGCCAGGAGCGGAGGCCGGGTCTGTGCGGAGCCCCACAGGGGTCTGGCCCACTCTTGCCGTGGGCTGAGGCCCTTGGGACAGGCAGGAGCTCCCCAGCCCCCGCCCCAGCCCCCTCGAAGGTCAGGGTTCTATTTTTAGGAGATCAGACAAGGGCTGAGGGGCCGGGGCGCCGGCTCTTGCTGGCAAAGGCTGGGGGGCGCAGTCGGCCCTCCAAAGGGGCTTTGTCTCTGGCACCCCCTTAATTTGCTAAATTTCAAAACGGGCTTTCCTGAAAATCCGCAAGCCGTCCGTCTCCCCTTTAATTTGGGTGAGACGCGCTTACCGCTGAACACGGAGCCCGGCAGCGGCTTTAAGTCCATCCACAGTGTCAGGGGCCCGCACCACGGGGGAGCTCCAGAACCTTCTAAGGCTCCGAGTGGAAGCCCCATACCCATTCGCCCCCCCCCCAGCCCGCCCCAGCAGCCCCCAGCGGCCACGCATTCCCTGATGCACTCCGGGCTGCGCTGGGAACTCTTTCTGAGAATGGAATTCGTGGTCTTGGGATCCAGTAATATTTGTGGGTCGCTCTTTATGGCTGAGTGCTGCTCTCTGGGCGGATGGACCGCGTCTCGTTTATGGGCTCACCCGCGGAGGACCGAGCCGAGCTGGCTGTCCCAGGCCGGCCCCTGAGCACAGCCCTGCTGCTGCCGACCCGCAGGTGAAGCGGTGTGGCGCCCTGTCATCCTGGTGCCTAGGAGGCAGAGCTGGGGGAGTCGATGACTCCTTAGAGGTCAGCCTCAGTGGAGGCGGAGACAGGAGGATCACGGTTCGGGGACGGCCTCAGCTACTTAGTGAGGCCCTTTGCAACTCAGTGAGACCCTGTTTCAAAATAAAGAATAAAAAATAGGGCTGGGGGTGTCACTTGGAGGTAGAGTGCCCCTGGGTTCCATCCCCTGTACTGCCAAAAAAAAGGGGGGCTACTGTACCTTAGAGGCACAGCACCCTGAGTTTAGCCCTCAGTACCAGAAAGGGGGACACTCTTAACCACACGGGAGTCCCTCGAGATAGTGCAGGCTGTGCTGTTGGGGGTCTCCTTGCGGGTGTCCCCGGTCTCTTGGGCCCAGGGTGTCCTCCGCCATCCAGTAGCCAGGTTACCAGAGGCAGATGGGGGTTGGGAGGCTCGGGCAGGATGACTCACGCGGGGCGCCCCGCCCCACACCCAAGGTCGGCCGCTGTGGGCGGGCAGGAGCTGGGCTGGGGTCCTGCCCATGGAGGGGGAGGCGCTGCCAGGGCCGGGGGCCGCGCGCACCGGGCCCTGCTCAGTGACATTTGCGATAATTCCGTGAGCGCCGAGAGCTCGTCTGCCGTGAATTACAGCAATCTGGACAATTACTGAGCTGGCTGGCTGCTAATGGCTGCGTGTTCCGGGCGCGGGGATGGGGTGGGCGGGCGGCAGGTGCTGGCAGCCCCCCCGCGACTCCACAGCCTGTGGGGAGGGGGCCGGCGAGGCAGTGAACCTTCCAGAGCCCCCTGCCCGGCCCTAGACACCCAAGGGAGGAACCAGATGGGGGGGGGGGCTGGTGCCAGGCAGGGGGGACATTTAGGAAGATCCAGGCCAGCACGCCTGGAACTTTGGGAGATCTGAGACAGGAGGGTCGCAGGTTCAAGACCAGCCTCAGCAAGGGAGGAGACTCACACCAAGCTGGCAAGACTATTTTAAAATAAAAACGGCTAGCCCGGCGTGGTGGCGCACGCTCGTCATCCCAGCACTCCTGAGACCGGAGGATCGCGGTTCGCGGACAGCCTCAGCTACTTAGTGAGGCCCTCTGCAACTCAGTGAGACCCGGTTTCGGAATAAAGAATAAAAAAATAGGGCAGGCCGGGCGTGGTGGCGCACGCACGCTTGTCATCCCCCGCACGCTTGTCATCCCCGCGCTTGGGAGGCAGAGACAGGATCGCGCAGGTTCGAAGCCAGGCGCGTGCGCTGGCTTAAGAGACCCTGTTTCCAAATAAGAATACAAAATAGGTCTCTGGGAGTGGAGCCTGGAGGTAGAAGGGCTTCCAGGAACCCCAGTACCACAAAAAAAAAAAAAAAAAAAATCAAGGGTCAGCCGGGTGCATTTCTGCCCGAGTTGCCGGAGAGTCCTGTCTGCCTCCCCCGGCCTCCATGGAGGACAGCGGCCTCACACGTTTTGGCTTGTGGCAGCTGGCTCCCGTCTCTGGCACGGCTTCACACGACTCTCCCAGGGCCTATGTCCAGGTCTCCTCCTATCTGAGCCGCCCCCCCCACCCCCACCCCCGTGCAGCTGGACCTGCCCTTGACTTGCCAGAGCCTCACTACCTGCTGAGGCTGTCCGCGAACCGCGATCCTCTGGTCTCAGGCTCCCAAGTACTGGGATTACAGGCAGGGACCACCAGGCCCACCCAGCCTTTTCATTTGCAAAGGGCACCAATTGAATCAATTTTTGTCTATTTATTTTATTATTATTATTAGTAGTAGTAGTAGTAGTAGTAGTAGTAGTATTTTTGGTGGTACTGGGAATGGAACCCAGAGGCTTTCTACCTCCAGGCTATACTCCCAGACCTATTTTATACTTTATTTGGAAACAGGGTCTCACTAGGTTGCTGAGCGCCTCACTAAGTAGCTGAGGCTGGCTTCGAACCTGTGCGATCCTCCTGTCTTAGCCTCCCAAGCGCGGGGATTACAAGTGTGCGCCACCACGCCCAGCCCCATTTTTATTTATTTGTTTGTTTGTTTATTTATTTATTATTATTTTTTGGTGGTACTGGGGTTCCTGGAAATCTTTCTACCTCCAAGCTACACTCCCAGACCCTTTTTATTTGGAAACAGGGTCTCTTATGCCAGCGCGGCTGGCTTCGAACCTGCTCGATCCTCCCGTCTCTGCCTCCCAAGCGCGGGGATCACAGGCGTGCGCCACCACGCCCGGTTCCGTGCATTTTTATTTTTAAATTTTGAAACCGTGTCTCCCTAAATTGCTGAGGCTGGCATCTGATCTGCCATCCCCCTGCCTCAGCCTCCCGGGTACGGGGATTACGGGTGCGCGACACCTCGCCGGCTCCATCCTCCAAGAGCAGGCTGGAAAGCCCCTGTCGGGGGCCCGTAATGGTGAGCCGGCCCAGTACTCACACAGTCCTTGGCACAGCACGCACTCGGCGCACAGACCACAGCTTGCTTTCCTGGGCTCAAGACCCGGATCTTCCTATTCTCACGGTCTCTGACCCCGGGCAGGTAGGGGACCTCAGGGTGGCTGCGGGTGAGTTACCTGGCGGGCAGCGCATGGCACTGAGAAATCCCACGGAACACGCTCTGGGTGCCAGGATGCCCGAGCTGGTGCGAGGTCACAGAACCCAGGCCCTCCGGTTGCACAACCGGGATGGGGCGGCCGCGTGTGGACTGGGTGAGTTCCAGCCAGCCAGGCCCTGGCTACTGCTACTGGGTAATGAAGGAGGGAAAGGCGATCCTGCAGCAGGGGACGAACGGCATGTGTAAAGGCCCTGTGGTAGGGGGCATGTGGTTAAGTGGGATGGTGTTGAAACCCAAGCGCTCAGGGACGCAGTGAGAGGCTTGGCTTTGCCAGCAGGGCTGCAGTTTGACTGTCATTCTGAGAGAATGGGGGAGGAACTCAGTGGAAATGGGGTCTTTCTTTGTGGCTGGGGTGAGGGAGCCCCTGCAGGAAGCTGCCTCTCCAGGATCCGGGCAGCCCCAGGAGGCCCCGGGCTCAGCGCCATGCTGGGTGGGAGGGGGGCCAGGCCCGGGTGAAGGGCTTGGTTCCCCTGGGAAAGGCTTGGCTCCAGTCTTGACCCAGCTGCGGGAGGCCCAGGCACCCTGGCAGCTCCTCCGACCCCCACGCCCTTCTCTGATGGCAGAGCTGGCAGGAAGGGATGGAGGGACCCCCCTCAGCACCCCACTCCAGACCAGGCACAGGCTGTTCCCTGGTCTCCAGGCAGAGAGGTGGTGCACAGCCTTCCCCTGGGGTCTGATGCATTCTGGGGGACAGAGAGGCCAAGACTGGGGGTGGGGACTGAGGGCGCCCAGCCAGAGCTTGGCGGAGCGAGCCGCCCCAGAACCTGCTTTTGGTCAGAGCCTCGTGGGTCCCTCAGTGCCAGGCTGGGCTGGCCTTGCCCGGGAGCAGCCTGTGTGCCCGGGCCAGTGGCAGTGTGCTGGAGGCCCCCGGAGGAGAGCAGGGCTGGAGGTTTGAGGGTAGAGGCCAGCCTGCAGTTGATCCCAGGTCAGAAGGGACCAGCGCCCGTGGCTGGAGATTAACCACGGAGGAGCCTCGTCTGGGGCTCGCGGGAGGGTTCAGGGGCAGCAGACGCAGGGCACCCGGCGCCTTGGCCGTCTCGCGCCCGGGAGCCTCAGGGCAACGTCCAGGGCGCTGCCCACTCGCCGGGGACCCAGTGGCCTGGACGCGGTGGTGGTACCCAGCACAGGGACACCAGCGTGTGCGCTCACAGCTGCTCTGCAGAGGCCGGGCTGAGCCCCCGGGAGCCCGCCCTGGCCTCCCCCACCCGCCAGTGCTCCCGGCTGAAGGGTTTTCTTTTGCAAATGAGTTTCTCTAGGAAAAGCCCTGGGGAGGGTTGATGGGGTAGGAGAGACTTGCTCTGGCCCCTCCTTCCCCTCCTGCTCCCCCTCCTCCCTCTCCTCCTCCACCCCCTCCTCTCCGGCCCGTGACTCAGACCTCCCGCCTCGACTTCCTGTCTTGGTCAATTTCACTTCCTAGTTCCTGACTCTTCAAAACAAAACTCCTTCCTTAGAAATTAGAAGTGGTGCCGACCTCGGGGCCGAGCACCTCAGGGCCGCGAAGGTCTGAACCCGCAGCCCCGCCCCCAGCCTCTTCTGGGGCCCTGCAGAGGGGTGGCACGCCCGTGGTTGCCGGTGGACTCCACACTCAGACCCTGGGCTTCTGGTGCTTGCTTCATTAGCCAGGCTCCCCACCTGCATACGCCGCACCCCGACGTGGAGGAACAGGGTCCTCTGCAGTGGGGCAGCTTACCAATTTGGGGGGGCACTAAGGAGGGGCCTGGAGGGCTTTGGAAGGTGGGGCTGAGGAAGCTTCTGCAGAGGTGACTCTGGACCGGAGCTCCGGTGCCCAGGCAGGGGGCAGGTGCAGAGGTACTGGGGTGCCTTCATAGCTGGGCGCACAGGGAGCCCGCGGCGGCTCCCTCCCGCCGCGAAGGCCCCCGCGTTTTCTTCCAAGTGCTTCCAATCCTCGGGGAGGTGCTCGTTCTGGAGCAGCCTGTTGGGTGTGGCAGCCCTCAGAGCGCCCAGAGACCTCCCGGATGGTGGGGCCTGGGACGATCTCGGTCCCCAACAGGATCTGATTTGTTGCTGTCCTTGCGGGGGTGAGGTTGGAGATGGGGGGGCAGAAGATGTCTTGCCCCTGGGGCAGGATTGGGAGGCAGGGTTGGAGGCGGAAGGGAGTCAGCACCCCAGGCTGCATCCTGGAAATCAGCCCTGACCTGAATCCAGCTCCAAAGTTCAGCTCTTGGAGGTCGGCCTCCCAGGAGCCACAGGAGACATTCCAGCAGGTGTGCCCAGGGCACCGGCTGCTGTGGTCACCCAGGGTGTCTCTGAGAGGGACGGGGAGGTGGCTGAGGCCTGGCCTCCCCACCCCCAGCCTCTGGGGGGGAGGGGGGCCACGGGAAGCCAGTTTGGGGACCCCCCCAGCCCCCAAACAGTTGGAGGTCTCATTTGCACTAGAAAGCGTCTCCTCAAATCCCCAGCTTCCTCTGGGAGGCCAGCCCTGCCCGCCCTCCCCCGCCCGGGCCGAGGCAGGTGGGGGCCGACCGCTGGTGCAGCTGGCACTGGGCTGGCGGGCGGGCGGGCGGGCGGACCGACGGACGGAAGAAGCTGTTTGCTCCCTGTCTGCCGGGGGCGGAGACGCTCTGTTTTTCTGGAACCCTCATCTGTTCTTACCGCTGCTGACGCCGCCGGCGCGCTGATGGAGCGAGCAGGAGGGGAGGGCCGTGCCAAGTGGGCCCGCCCTCCCCAGCCTGGCCCTCCGCCACGCGCCCCCGCCCGCCCCGCCCGCCGCGTCTGGAGGTCACATTCAGCCCTGACGCGCTGGCCGGGTCAGGCAGCCGGAGCCGGAGCCAGAGCCGAGCCGGGGCGCCGCCTGCCCGGGGGACTCCCGCCCCGCCGCCCGGGGCTGCGCGCGCCCTCTGGCCCGGGGGTCCCGGCGAGCCCCCCTGCCGTCACGGGCACCCTGCGCTGGAGCCGCCTGGCACGGGCGCCCCGCGCACGCCGCCGGAGCTGCCCCCCCGGGCAAGGGCACCTCGCTCTCGGCTGCAGCCGGGGGACGCGGCAGAGGTGGCCGCGGCCGGCGGGGGCCTCCGCGGCGGTGGCGAGCTGCCTCCCCGCCCTTCCCGAGCCTGTCTCCGCCCGCCCTCCCGCCCGCCCTCGAGGCGGTGGACGGAGAAGGACGCAGAGCCCGAGCCCAGCCGGGCAGACGCCAGCCGGAGCCGGCCGCGCAGGGCCTCCCCGCCGGCTCCTCCAGGCTCCTCCCGGAGCCTCCTCCCAGCCCGATGTTTCCCGAAAACTTGGCCGAGGGGGAGACGCAGATAAGAGGATGTGAGTGAGGGTCCGGGGCAGGGGTGCGGGGGCCTTAAAGGGACGGCGGGATGCTGTGGGTGCCCCGCCTCTCCCCTGCCACCCCCTTCCCGACCCTGAAGGGCTCCGGCGGCGTGGCGGGGGGTGGCGGGGCAGGCGGTGGGGCTAGAGTTGAGATGCATCCTGGGGACAGAGACACAGGGACCTGTGACGCCTGTGCCCTTCTGCCCCGGCCGGCCCTTCACACAACAGCGAAGGGAAACTGAGGCCGGGGCAGGGTGGCCAGGGCCGTGCGCAATGCCACCGCGGGCAGCACTCCCCGTCAGCTGGGTTTTCTGGAAGGGCTGGCTGACCCCCACCCCGGCAGCCTCCTGGGCTCCCAAGAGTGGAGTGAGTTCGAGCCCGGGCTGGACTCTCAGCCGCCTTCTCTTATTTATTGAGTTTGGAAACCTCAGCCTCCCGGGGTCGCCCCTGCACCCCAGGGCCCAGAAGGGAGCCTCCCCACCCCGCCCCGGGGTTCCGGCCTGCGATCCCTCCCGGCCTGACGTGTTTGCCCAGGCTCTTTTGGCCCCGGCTGGGGAAATATAAATAAACGCACGTCCCTGTCAGCCTGGCTCTGGAGCAGCTGCTGCTGGCTCGGGCAGCGGGAAAGGTCAGGGGGCCGCCGCGTCACACTTGATCCCCTGCCCCGGCCCCCTGTCCTTGAGGAACCCCAGGAGCTGTGCCCAGCCAGCCACGTGGTTCCTGAGGCCCTGAGGCCGCAGCAGGCAAGCAGGTGGCCGGCGCCTCCCCCACCCCGCGGCCCAGAGCCAAGCGGGGACCCCCACCCTGTTTATATCCTATGCTGAGTGAGGTGAGACACCTGAGCTCTGGCCTACCCCATGCTGGGGTAGGAAGACAGGCACAGTCTGGACCGGCCAGTTGGCCAGGCGAGGGGTGGCTCGCTGGTGTTTGGGGTTCGTCCTGGTTCCTGATCAGTGACCTAAGGAGAGTGGGTGGGTGGGTGGATGGATGGATGGGTGGGTGGGTGGATGGATAGATGGTGGATGGATGGGTGGGCGGGTGGATGGGTGGGTGGGTGGATGGGTAGATGGTGGATGGGTGGGTGGGTGCGTAGATGGGTGGATGGATGGGTAGATGGATAGATGGTGGATGGATGGGTGGGTGGGTGGATGGGTGGATGGATAGATGGTGGATGGATGGGTGGGCGGGTGGATGGATAGATGGTGGATGGATGGGTGGATGGATAGATGGTGGATGGATGGGTGGGTGCGTAGATGGGTGGATGGATAGATGGTGGATGGATGGGTGGATGGATAGATGGTGGGTGGGTAGATGGATAGATGGTGGATGGATGGGTGGGTGCGTAGATGGGTGGATGGATAGATGGTGGATGGATGGGTAGATGGATAGATGGTGGATGGATAGATGGTGGGTGGGTGGATGAAAAGAGCCTCCGCCCCACCACCTGCAGATCTTTCACCAAAGTCTTTACCAGCCCATCTGGGGAGGCCCCAGGCACCCAGCCCTGGAATGCAGCTGGGCACCCCCCACAACCCGCCTGGCAGGTGGGCTGAGCCCTGCCTGGCCTCCCCACGGGACCTCCAGATGCAGCCCAGCCTGCCTTTCTGCTGAGCCCAAGAATTACGGCTAGCCGAGGGCAGGGGGGTGCGGTGCTGGCCTGGGTTTCTGGGGTTGGAGGACACTTTTGTGGCCTGGGAGGGTTTGGGGCAGGGTCTGCCGGATCCTGGGGGTCCTTCCCGCACTAGGAGATCTGTGAGAACCCCCCTCCGGCTGCAGAGTCCGCCTGGGTAGATCCGTGTTCAGTGTGCACTTTTAGGTGGCCACAGGGGTCCTGGGCCCTGGCAGCGCCCCTGTTAACCTGCGTCCTGTCCCCAGGCCCCCCTTCCCCCATCCTCCCATCCCGCTGGCTCACTGGAAGTTTGGCCGGAAAACAGCCGGTCTCCAGAGGCCTCGCAGCTGCAAGCCGAGCGTGTCAGGGCCGGGTCAGCAGCCCCCTCCCCGGCCCTGGGGGTGGGACCCGGCGGGTCTTGAGAACTGGACCGCCCCCCGGAATCTCAAAAGGTGACCCTTCCGTTATTCCAGGAGCCCAGAACCCCGAAGCCAGGCCCCCCGGCTTCCCCCACTTCCCAGCCTCGCCCATCTCACCGCACGTCTGCCCCGCAGGTCTCCTGCAGCATGGTCGGAACTGGTCCGCCATCGCCCGGATGGTGGGCTCCAAGACCGTGTCCCAGTGTAAGAACTTCTACTTCAACTACAAGAAACGTCAGAACTTGGATGAGATTCTGCAGCAGCATAAGCTGAGGATGGTGAGTCCCGCGCGGGTCTGCGGGCGGGCCTGCGCCCTGGCACCCGGGAGGCCCAGGCGGGAGGGTCGGGCAAAACCCTCAGCAACTTAGCAAGACCCTGTTTGAAACAAAGATAAAGATTAAAAAGGGCTGGGGGCAGCCCTGAAGTAGATTCAATCCCAGTACAAAAGAATAGAAGGTGGTGGCGGGCCCCGCGGCCCAGAGTCGGGGTGCAGAGGGTGTGAGGCTGGTCTCGGCAGGACAGCTCCGGGATGAAGCCAGCTCTCTGGGAGGCCTTGGGCCTCGGCTGTCCGCGTGGGAAACGGCCCTCCGGGGTCTGCGGACGTCAGCGCTGCCCGCACCCCGATCTCGGCCCCTGGGCCCTTGGCGGCCATCACCCCCTCTGCGGGAGGGAAGGAGCCCGCGGGTCGCCGCTGACTCAGCCCGGAATCTGGCCCGGCCCCGTCAGAGTCTTGGAATGAGGACCAGGGGAGCCGAACCGCGAGCGGCTCCCGCCCCTTCCGACCTCACAGTTTTAGGCCCCCCGCGGGAGGGCAGCACAGGTCTGGGGAGCTGGGGGCCCGGGCCTTTCCTGCCTGCAGCTTCCTCCACAGCTGTTTCTGGGAGTGGAGTGCCGTGCGGGAGGCCTCTACTCCTCCTGCTCGCTCATTTCCATTTTGTCATCTGGGGAAACTGAGGCGCAGCCAGGCTTGCAGACAGCTGAACTAGGCTGTGAACCCACAACTCATTGACTCGGGGAACCCCTAGCCGGCTTGAGTTTCCACAAGGTCCGGCATGCTGGCTCCCTGGTGCAGCCTGCCGAGGCCCAGAGACGCAGAGCAGGTCACACAGCTCGTGTGAGGGGCCAGGGGTGCCTTCGCAGCGAGAACGCTCCTCCCGGCCCACGCAGAGCGTAGTTTGCGAGCACCTTCTGGGCCCAAGGGGGTCCTGTCCCACCTCCCCATCATGGCTGCCTAAGCGGGGCTGCCTTCCTTGGCAAGGCCCTGGGAGTGAACACCAGTGCCAGCCCCGCCGAGGCTGGGAAGGGAGGCCGGTGTCTGTGCGCCCAGGTCGGGGACCCTGAGTCCCCAGCATCGAAACCTTCCTGCTCCCCACCCACCCTGGCTCCTTCTTGGGTCCCGGGCTCCATCCAGCGCTCCCCACCTGCTGCCCCCACCCACTTAACACCTCAGTCCCCTCAACTATAAGGTAGTCTAAGGAGAGGCCCAGCGAGGCCCAAGGCCAGCCATGCTGTCCCCTTCCCGCGACAGCTTCTGAGCCGCCCGCCGCCCTCCATGGAAGGTCTGGGTGTGGATTGACCCAGTGGCCCTGACTGGGCCCCGGATTCCTGGGTGCGAATCCAGGCTCTGGGTCCTACGGGCTTGAGTAGGAGACTTGTCTTCTGTGCCTCGGTTCCCTACCTGTGGGATGGGGTGAGGTGGCGCCTGCCTTTGAGGCCTGAGAGTGGCGTGTTTTATATATGATGCTTGAACAAGCCCAGGGCACGGCCAGCGTGCGTGAAAGTGGTTGTATTTCTAGCAGCCTTATGCAGGGCCTGATTCCTGGCAGATAGGGGTGGTTGCACATGTGTATGCGTGGCACACGCATTCCAGGTCAGAGCCTTTTTGGGGGGGGTACTGGTGATGGAACCCAGGGGCATTCTACCTCCAAGAGACACCCCAGCCCGAATTTTTATTCTTTATTTTGAAACAGGGTCTCACCGAGTTGCAAAGGATCTCACTAAGTAGCCGAGGCTGGCCGCGAACCTGTGATCCTCCTGTCTCAGCCTCCTGAATGCTGGGATTACAAGTGTGCACCACCACGCCCGGCTTTTTATTTTTTATTTTGAAACAGGGTCTCGTTAGATTCCTGAAGACCTCCCTTAAGTTGCTGAGGCTAGCCTTGAACCTGCGATCCTCCTGTCTCAGCCTCCCAAGTACAAGCATGCACCACCATGCCCGGCTTGGGCGTTTCTTTAGTGGACCGTGGGGAGCCGGGGAGGATATCGGGGCTGAAGGGCCACCCACCCAGCTCTGGACTCTGGTGCCAGTCAGGGTGCTGGTCTAGTTAGATGAAGCCACAGCCAAGCAGGAAGGTGGTGCTTTCCGTCCCCCTGGCTGGGCGGCATGCAGGTGGGTGGACCTGAGTCCCGGCAGGACCCCTAGGGAAAGCAGGCAACCAGGAGGTGAGGGATGGGTTCCTCAAAGGAGCAGGCCGGTGCAGAGCAGGGACGGCCCCAGCAGCCGGGCTCAGCTTGCGCCTTCAATCCTGCCTGAGGCTGCCCTTACAGGTGAACACTCTGTTCTTTGAGTATACCCTTAAGGCTTTGGACATGCGCCTGAACTCAGCGACCTGGGGCTTGCACCCCCACCCCAATGCCCTCCTGTCCCCAGGAAGAGGACAGGACCTGGGAGTCCCAGGGTCGCGGTGGCCAGACTGCTGGCCGGCCAGTCCGGGGCCTTGCCACCCTTGGCCGGCGCCCAAAGGAGGGTCCTAAGCGAGGAGGCAGGACGTCAGGAAGGAGGCTCCGGCTTGGCCCCGGCTCGACCCTGTTATGTAACGTCTGGCACACGGCCGGTCCTGAGGTTTGACTCCCTCTCCCCGTGGCCAAGGGTTACCCTTTCTCCCATCTGCGAGCCCCGGCCGCTGAGCTGGGGCCGGCCCGCCTCGCCTGTTTTTCCTGTGTAATCTCCTCCATCTGAGGCTGTGCGGGGAAGGGATAAGGGGGACACGTCTGGGGCTCCTTGCTGGGCGTGGCGGCGCACACTGGTAAGCCCAGGCTGAGACAGGAGGGTCACAGGTTCGAGGCCAGCCTGAGCTCCTTAGTGAAGCTTTCCAGAACTTAGGGGGCCTCTGTTTCAAAATAAAGAATATGAAACTGGGCTGAGGGTAGAGTTTGGAAGTAGAATCCCCTGGGTTCGACTAGGGCCCCTTGCCTCCCCTCCCGAGCTGTGTGGTCCCGGGCAAGCGTCCTTGCCTCTCTGAGCCGTGGCCTTTCTGAACCTGGGGAGGCGGGGTGACAGATTAGGAAGAGATTTATCCATTTATTAGCTCTCCGTGCATAGACGCAGGACGGAGGCGGCAGGGATCCCGGGAAGCGCGGTGGCCGCCCTAGCCAGCACAGTGAGGCCCTCCAGGCCGCGGTGGGCCATGGCTGCCCAGGAAGGACAGAGAGGCCTGGCTGTGCCCGGGGCACGCAGATGTAGGACACGGTGGAAGAATAAAGCCCCCGGTAAAAATAGCCTCTGGCACACTGGCCGCCGCGGGCGTGCCGTCAGGCACAGGGAGTCCCCGGGCGGACAGCCCTGGCCCTGACCCCGCCGCCTTGCGCCCCAGGAGAAGGAGAGGAACGCACGGAGGAAGAAGAAGAAGGCGCCGGCCGCGGCCAGCGAGGGCACTGCCTTCCCGCCCGTGGCGGAGGATGAGGAGATGGAGGCTTCGGGGGCCAGCGGGAACGAGGAGGAGATGGCGGAGGAGGCCGAAGGTGAGGCGGTGGGAGGGACCCCAAGCCCCGGGCTTCCTTGGAAGTGGGCCGCCTGGCCGGGAGGGAGGGTGGCACCAGCCGCGGGCAGGGCGACACTCGACCCCGTGGTCAGGGCTGACACTGTAAGCTCTCTCCACCCGCCTGATGTCACGCGTCTCTCCAAAGGCCCTGCGTACTTTATCTTTTCTTTTCTTTTCTTTTCTTTTTTTTTTTTTTGCAGTATTGGGTGTGGAACCCAGGGGCATTCGACCTCCAAGCCACACTCCCAGCCCTTCTTTTATTCTTTATTTTGAAACAGGGTCTCACTAAGTTGCGGAGGGCCTTGCTAAGTAGCTGAGGCTGTCCACGAACCTCAGTCCTCCAGTCTCAGCCTCCCGAATGCTGGGATGACAAGCGTGCCCCACCACACCTGGCTGGCACACGTCATTTTCTGACCAGAACTAATTTCTGAGTAGACCGGCATAAACAGAACCTATCTGTCGATGGATACACACTTCAAAAGTTGTGGGATTATTTTATTTAGTAAATACTCTGGTGTCTCCTGGAGTCTGAGAAACCGAGGCCCTCGCCCTGCCCCTGTTTGGTGGCCACGTGGGTCAGAGAGCCGTGGCCCCTACACCAGTGCCGGCTGAGTTCTCCCCCCTGGGCCGAGCCGGGTCCCAGCGCGGTGTCCAGCAACCGGCCCGCCTCTCTCCCTCTGTCCCCTGGCCCGAGGACCCCAGCAGAGCCCTCGTGTTCTCGGAGATGGGACGGGCTCCTCTCGCCACCTGTCCGGTCCGGGGCTCCTTCCTGTTGGTCTCCGCCTGTCTTTGGGTTTAATCTCCCAGGCTCCCGTCAGCGTGGGGAGCGCAGCTGCGAGCCAGACCCGTAAATAGACCTGCGCTCCGCCAGCGCGTGGGCCCAGCCCGCCAGTGCCCGGCTTGGGCAGCGTCTGCGGGCCTTCTGCCGTGGTTCTCCCAGGCCCGCGTGGGTCTTGGGGCTGGTTCCGGACCCTCACTTACCCTGGGCCTCTCTAGTCCAAACGGTCAGGCCCCTGACCCAAGGCTGGCCCGGGCTGTGAGGCCCTTCGGAAATCCTGATCC
Source organism: Muscardinus avellanarius (assembly GCF_963383645.1). Classification (NCBI taxonomy): domain Eukaryota; kingdom Metazoa; phylum Chordata; class Mammalia; order Rodentia; family Gliridae; genus Muscardinus; species Muscardinus avellanarius. The sequence continues at coordinate 2,866,167 of NC_137807.1, read as the reverse complement.
GGGCCTTGGGTGGGCAGCCGAGGAGGAGACCAGGGGTGGGAACCCAGTCCCCTCCCACCGTGTGAGTTGGGGGAGCCAGGCTTCGGGCTGGCGTTGACGCTGAAGGACTGTGGTTATGGATGGAGGTCCCCAGGACAGCAGTGCGGAAAGCCCTGGCTGGCCTCCTGATGCCCCCTCTCACAGATGGAGGCTAAGGGAAGGGAGACCGCTCACGTCTCGCCCAGGCACACTGGGCCCTGGCTGCAGACTTGGCAGCCTGGCGGAGCCCTGCCAGGAGGGACAGCACCCTGGGTGCTTTTGCTCATAGCTGGTGTTTTGTGGGTTTTTTAATGTGCCTAGTAAGCCAGGCATGGTGCCCCACGCTTGTAATCCTCGTACTTGGGAGACTGAGACAGGAAGATCCCAGGTTCAAGGCCCACCTCGGCTACTAGGTGAGGCCCTTTGCAACTTAGTGAGACCCTGCTTCAAAATAAAGAATAAAGCCAGGCGTGGTGGTGCACGCTTGTAACCCTGCACTTGGGAGGCTGAGACAGGAGGATCGCACAGGTTCGAAGCCGGCCTCAGTGATGCTCTCAGCAATTTCGTGAGACCCTGTTTCCAAATAAAATATAAAATAGGTCTGAGAGTACAGCCCGGAGGTAGAAAGCCTCTGGGTTCCACCCCCAGTAACACCAAAAGTAAAAAAAAAAACAATAATAATAATAAAGAATAAAAAGTTGGGCTGGGCGTAGCTCGTAGTAGGATACCCCTGGGTTCCATCCCTGTTATCACAGAATGGGAGGCGTCGGGCGGCTTGAGGAGACTCCGTCTTGATTTCCTCAATGGCCGTTGAGTGTTGTTCTCAGAGTCACTGAGGTTCAAACGTCCTGTGTGGACAGCTCAGAGCGGAGCTGATAACACAGCCCACACCGCCATGTTCCTCTTTCCAGTATCACTGGCAGAGGGATGGCCCTGCTCTGAGGGAGCACAAGAAGCCAGGGAGGCTGGGCCTCCTCGGGGGCAGAGAGGCCGCTGGCAGCTCCTGGGGCTCTCTACCCCAAGCCCCGCCCAGGGGTCCCAGGAGCCTGGGCCCACCATCACCCAGAGAGGCCGGGACTGGCGTCTCCCTTGTCCAGGCCGTTCCTGCTGACCAGGCGGTCAGCATGGCGGGCTGGCGGGCTGGCGGGCCAGCAGCGGCTTCTGTAGCCCCACCTGCACGGCCTCCGGCCTCTAACTGTTCTCCTTCTTCTAGCACTAAATGCCTCTTCGAACGAGGTGGCCAGGGGAGAAAGCAGCGGTCCAGGTACGCACGCAGCTTCTCGTCTAGGGGGCGGCTGGGGGCCAGGCAGGGACGCCAGGGTCCCCATGCTCCTGCCAGAGGCCCCATGCATGCCGCCTCCGAGTGCCTTTTCCAGATTTATAGAAAATGGGTGGCTGCCGGGCAGGGTGTCACAGGCTTGAAATCCCAGTACCTGGGAGCCCAAGACAGGAGGATCGCGGTTCGAGGACAGCCTCAGCTACTTAGGCCCTCTGCACCTCAGTGAGACCCAGTTTCAAAATAAGGCATAAAAACTAGGGCTGGGGTGTAGCTTGAAGGTAGAATGCTCCTGGGTTCAATCCCCAGTACCCAAAAAAATAAAAAGGGTGGGGGTGAGTTGAGACCCAGAGGCCGGGCAGGAGTGGGTGCCGGCCCCTTCTTTCTGCGCCCCGTCTTTTCTGACGCCCTCACGTTCCCCTGCGCCCTTCTCTCTGGTTGACCCTCTCTGGGACGCGGGAGCCGCTGCCCTCTCTGCAGATGGGGAAACTGAGGCCTGAGAGGGATTCTGTGTCCCACAAGTGCCAGCAGCGAGGGGCGGAGCTGGGGTGGAGCACAGAACCTGGGGACCCCCAAAATGAGGGCACACGCAGGCACACCCCTGGCCTCTCAAACCCTCTGTCTTTGCCCCACGCAGCCGCCGTCAACAACAGTTCCGACACGGAGAGTGTCCCCTCCCCACGCGCAGAGGCCGCCAAGGACAAGGGGCAGAATGGACCCAAACCCCCGGTGGCCCTCGGCCCAGAAGGGCCGCCCGCTGAGCCGCCCACCCCCCCACCCGAGGACACTCCGGCCCCCGCTGAGCCTGCCCCAGCCCCCGAAGCCAGCGGCCCATCCACGCCCCCGGCAGCCCCCTCCGAGCCCCCTGCGCCCCCTGCCGTGGTCCCCAAGGAGGAGCAGGAGGAAGCCGAGGACCAGGCCCCTGGCACCACGGCGCCCCCAGCCGACGGCGAGGAGCAGAAGCCGCCCGCGGCTCAGGAGCCCATGGCGGACCCCGAGAAGCCGGTGGAGCCCACGGTGGCCCCCGAGGAGCCCGTCAAACCCATCAAGAGCGAGTGCAAGACGGAGGCGGAAGAGGAGGCCCCGGCCAAGGGCACAGAGGCCGGCCCCGAGGGGCCGCCCAAGTCCGAGAAGAAGGAGGGTGTAGGCGCCAAGGCCACCCCCGCCAAGGGCTCCGGCGCCCCCCAGGACAGCGACTCCAGCGCCACCTGCAGCGCAGATGAAGTGGACGAGGCTGAGGGAGGCGACAAGCCCCGGTGAGTGGGCTTCCTGGCCCTCCTGTAGTCACTCTGCAAACACTTGGCCTGACTGCGGCGCACGGGCCCGCTATCCTGTCCCGGGGCAGCCCAGGGCCACGTCGGGGAGGCCGCCCTGGGACGGAGGCCAGAAATAGGATCCGCGGGCTGGGAGAGGGCAGGCGGGGCTGACTCAAAGCTGCGATCTAGACAGGGAGATGGCAGCCATGGGGGGTTCTGGGGAGAGGGAAGCCAGGAAGCATTGGTTTGGCTTCCTGCGGCTCCCATCAGAACATCGCCAGTGGGGTGGCTTGATACAGTCAGAACGTCCTCTCATGGTGCTGGTAGCCAGGAGTCCGAATCCAAGGGTCGGAAGGGCCTTCGTGAGACTCTGTAGAGGGTCCTTCCTGAGCCTCCAGCGCCTGGTGGGCGCCCTCAGCCCTTGGCTTGCGGCACCTCCCTCCTAGCTCTGCCTGGGTTGTAAGGCCCCCGTTGGTCCACCCTGTTCCAACGTGACCCCATTTCAACCTGGTCACGGTAGCAGGTACCCTGTTTCCTAAGAAGGCCCTGGGGTAGTTGAACATCTGGGAGACGCATTGCGTCCACGTGTGATGCAGCGGCCCAGGGGTGGGCGTGGGCCTTGAGCAGTGCGGGCCCACAGGCCCAGTGTGCCATAGTCCCTCATTTTGGGGTAGGGAGTTGACACGAGAGGCCTGGGTTGTGTTTACCCACTAAAGCCTCTGGCTGCTGTGCGTGGGACCTCAGCAGGGGTCGGCGGGTCTCCTGGGATGACGTCAGAGGCTCAGGGGGGTGGACAGCCGCAGACCGGGGGTGGGGGGGGTTCATCTCCCCCCAGCCAAGGGCCCAGGCGCCCCACACCTCAGCTCCGGGCAGCAGCAGAGTTTGGCGGCCAGTGAGCTGAGGGCTCCCACGCCAGCGCACTGGGGCGCTAGGTCTGCGCCGCGTCCTTTTCTCACCCTTCCCCCCTTGTTTCCCCATGTGGATGCCCCCGCGGGAGTTAAACTATCTTCTTTCCACCCCCCCCCCCAACTTTTTTTTTTAAGTACTAGGGATAGAAGCCAGGGGCATTCTACCTCTGAGCTACACCCCAGCCCTGTTTTTTATTCTTTATTTTGAAACAGGGTCTCACTGAGTTGCAAAGGGCCTCGCTAAGTAGCCGCGGCTGGCCATGAACCCATGATCCTGCCCAGGCTCCCCAGTGCTGGGATTACGAGTGTGCACTGCCACGCCCGGTGGGTTTTAACTATTTTCAGTGCAAATGCCTGGAAACACAAGGCCTTCAGTCCAGAATCAAAGCGGCCCGCCCGCCTTGGCCAGGCTGAGCACTGGAGGGCCGAGCCCAGCCCGGTCACATCTGGACCACGGGCCAGAGGAATTGTTCTCCAGTGAGGCAAGCAGGTCATTGTATTTTGAGTAGAAACAGTGCGGTCTGTTTTCTGAGTTCCAGGCGGAGCTGGGAAGGAGGTCTGACCTTGATCCCTTTCCAGAGTTCCTGGCACAGGCGTCTTCCGGCCCCTCGACGTGGGCTTAGATGCCCCCAACCCCTCTCTCAGGCTCTATACCTTTCTCTAAAGGTGACCTGCACTGTCTTCTCTCTGCGCGTCTGGGGACCATCACAGATGGGCGCCTGGGGCCCTGATGTCTGGAGGCAGCCACCGGTGAGGCCTGGCCGGCAGCTCCCTAAGGGCTCTGAGTGCCGGGGCTTCTTGCCAGACAGGCGCAGGGCAGAAAACCCATGCTCAAGAAGCAGCCGGGTCTGCCAGGAGGCGGCGGCCGGGGTCCGTGTGTCTCGGGGACAGAGTAAAGGCGCTGGCTCTCCGCTCTCTCCTGCTGGCTGCGAGGACAGCTTGTGGAAATGGGTTTCTGCCCCGGCGAAAGGCGCTGAGCTTTTGGGGTGACCACACTGCTAAGCCACCTTCTGGGGTCTGTCTTGGGGTGCACGTGGCTGCCCTGGCTGGTCAACCTTTGCCTGGTGTTCCATCAACCCCTGGGCCCTTGAGCAAGCTGTCACCCACAGCCTCCCTGCACAATCTCCTAACGGCTCTTGGCTAGACGTGCCTTTCCCTGCCCCGGTGGGGTCTGCGTCTGTCCACGCTCCTGCCCAGTGCCCAGTGTCCAGCGCCAGGGAGCAGGAGCCCTGGGCTGGGAGTCCAGATACCTGGCTCATGGCACCCGTGTGACCCGGGCTGGTGCCTGGCCCCGGGGCCTTCCCTGCCCTCTGGACGAGCAGGGCTGGACAGGGGCCAGCCTGCTGACCTCTTCCTGGTTGGCAGGCAGCCACCCCGCCCTCTGCCAGCCACGGCTGCGCAGGGCCCAGCGAGGTGCGTCAGAGCGCGCCCCGTAGCCGGGCCTCCCAGGCAGGGCGCCCGGGCGGGCGACCCCGGGTACTGGCTGCCCGCCCACCGCCCTCCTTGGCAGCCCCAGCTCGGTGACCTCTGCATCCCCAGGACGACAGGCTGACAAGACGGGCCTTGTCTGAGCCGGGCGTGATGGCTCATGTCTGTGATCCCTACTTGGGAGGTTAAGAACGGAGGATCGCGGGTTCAAGGCCAACTTTAGCAACCCCACGGGACTCTGAGCCACCTAACAAGAGCTCATTTCCAAATAAGAAGTAAAGCGGGCTGGGGGTGTATGTAGCTCAGAGGTAGAATGATTCTGGGTTCAATCTGCTGTACTTAGTCCGCACCAAAAAAAAGCGGTTCGCAGCCAGCCTCAGCTACTTATTAGTGAGGCCTTCTGCAACTTAGACCTGGTTTCAAAATAAAGAATAAAAAATAGAGCTAGAGGTGTGCCATGGAGGTAGAATGGCCCTGGGTTCCATTCCCAGTACTGCAAAAGAAAATAAAAATAAAAAAGTCAGAGAATGTTGCCTGACCCCTGTCAGGGAAGGAAGCCCTACTTTTCTCTGAGCTTCTGTCCAGGAGTTTTCTTCGCAGGTGACCAAAGATAGCGGCTTTGGTGGCAGAGGCTGGGGGCAGTCTACGTCCGAGCTACGCCCCCAGCTCCGTGTTTTGTCCTTTGTTTTGAAACAGGGTCTCAGTTGCGGAGGGCCTCACTAAGTAGCTGAGGCTGGCTGCGAACCTGCCGTCCTCCTGACTCAGCCTCCCAAGTACTGGGATGACAAGCCACCAAGCCGGCTCCCTGTCGCTTTTGAAAGAATCCTAACAGCGGCCGGAAATCAGCACCTGCCATTCCCAGTGCTTGCCAGGCTGAGACAGGGGATCGCAGGTTCGAGGCCAGCCTCAGCAGTGTAGTGAGGTGTTCTGCAACTTAGCAAAAGACCCTGTTAAAAAGTTTACCAAAAAAAAGAAAGAAAAAGAAAGGGGTGGCCGGGCTGTCGCTCGGCTGTAGAATACCCCTGGGCTCAGAATTCCTTGGACCATCACCAAGGAACTGAGTGAGCAGACCTGCAGTTTCTCCGCTGTCCCGGCTTCCTCAAGCGGTCACTAGGCACGGCGTGTGCCAGCAGTTCTAGGCAGAGGCTTGCCGGGAACTGGACCAAGCAGCCCCGGGGGCACGGTGAGGAGCTGGTGTTGATCCTTGGCTCCTGGGAGGCGGAGGAGGACCGGCGTGGGCCTCCATAATATAATGCTGTACACAGACCACCCTGCCCCACGCCCGCGGTCCTAGGTTAACAGGTGCAGATGGGGAAGTTGAGGCAGGGCCAGGGAATCCTGTTGCAAAAGAAAAAAGTAAGAAGGGCTGGAGTGGGGATAGAGGGTCCCATCCTTGGGCAGCAGGGCCTTCAATCACCCAGGATTCACAGCTGGAATCCTGTACACACCTCAAACCTTGACCCCACCCAGCCTCTAGAGAGGAAAATGAAATCAAAGCCTCTGTCTTCTGGAGACCTACGGAGAGAGGGAGGGAGGCGCCCCAGCTCCTCCAGCCTCGCTGAGGGGCCTGAGCCCCTGCGTGTTCCCGAGAGCAGCCCTGCCCCGGCCTCGCCACCCGGGGGGGAGACCCGGGGAAACCGAGGTGGACGTTCTGGCCTCAGTCCGTCTGCCAGGACAGTGACACTTGGCGTTTTGTGTGTATTCTAAAAACGTGTTCTGTCTCTCCGCTGACATCTGCGTACCCGTACACAAAAGTTCGGATTTCCGCTTGGAAGTGGGTCGCTCAGTGCCTCACTCTCCTCACGTTTCTAACACACAGCGCTTTACTATTTTTACCGCTCGTAGGAAAAAATACACAGCTGCTTCGTCCAGCCCTCGGTTCCCTGGCTAGAGTACTTCTCCCTATAGCAGCTTCTTCGTGGAGGATTCACGGTGCCTGCAGTTCCCCGTTGGAAACGCGCGGCTCAGTCGTTTAATTTCTTTATTTACTTATTCTCGCAGTACTGGGGGTGGGATCCAGGGGCCCTCTACCTCCGAGCGATACCGCCACACCTATTTTATTTCATTTTTTTGGTGGTACTGGGGTTCCTGGTAGCCCTTCTACCCCCGGGCTACACTCCCACACCTATTTTTATATATTTTTTTAATTTGGAAACAGGGTCTCCTAAGCCAGCGCGGCTGGCTTCGAACCTGCGCGATCCTCCTGTCTCCGCCTCCCAAGCGCGGGGATGACGAGCGTGCGCCACCACGCCCGGCTACCTCCAGACCTATTTTATATTTTATTTGGAAACAGGGTCTCACCAACTTGCTGAGAGCCTCGCTAAGCTGCTGAGGCTTGCTGCGAACCCACGATCCTCCTCTCAGCCTCCCAAGCGCGGGGATTACAAGCGCGCGCCACCACGCCCGGCTTTATTTTTCTTTTGATGACAAAGATGTTCTTGTGTGGGGGGTACACTCTCAGCCCTATTCTTTATTTTGAAACAGGGTCTCACTTAGTGGTGGAGGGCCTCACTGAGGCTGGCCACAAACCTGCGATCCTCCTATCTCAGCCTCCCGAATACTAGGATTGCAACCCTGTGCCACCGTGCCTGGCATAGTTCAGTCATTTTCAGTTTATTCCCAAGTTTATCCAGACACCACCCCAGAAGGATCTCCGCGTTGTCCTTCCTGGCCGCTGGAAACCCTTCACTGCTTTCGGTGCCGGCGGGTCGGCCTGCCCTGGACACCGTCGAAGCCTGTGGCACATCTACTCTTGTCTTCATCACGATTGCAGAGTCCTCCCGCGCCAAGGCCCACGCTGGTGCCTTGTTCCTTTTCAAGGCTTTATAATATTCCACAGTGTGGATAAGCTCGCATTCTTTCCGTTCAACGCGGGCGGGCATTGTGGTCATTTCACTTTGGGAGTTGTTGGCTGGTTGCTGGGGATGGAAGCCAGGGCCTCTCGGGTGCTGGGTGAGCGTGTACCTTTCAGCCACGTCTCCAGTTTGCTCGGTGGTTACCAAGTTTGCTTGTGTGCGGGTTTGCGCGTAAATGTGTGTCCTCGTCTTCTTGAGCATATCTCGGGGTGAGGCCACGGGGTTAGCCTTTGTGCAGAGCTGCTAGACTTTGTTTTTGCATGTTTGTGATACTGGAGATTGAACCCAAGGGCCCTCTACCCCTACTCCCAGCTCTTTTTATTTTTTGTTTTGAAACAGGGTCTTGCTGGGTTGCTGAAAGTCTTTTTACATTGCTGAGGCTGGTCTTGAACCTGCAGTCCTCTGTCTCAGCCTCCCAAGTCCTGGGATTATGGGCATGTGCCTAGCTCCCAGACTGTCTTTCAAAGTAGCTGCCGAGTTCTTTGTTTGTGTGTTGGTGGGGACCGGGGTGGCTGGTTTAAATAGAGGAGAAGGGCCGGGCGTGGTGGCGCACACTTGTAATCCCAGCATTGGGGAGGCTGAGACAGGAGGATACGGGTTCGCAGACAGCCTCAGCTACTTAGCGAGGCCCTTTGCAACTCAGTGAGACCCTGTTTCAAAATAAAGAATAAAAAATAGGGCTGGGGGTATAGCTCGTGGATAGAATGCCCCTGGGTTCCATCCTCAGTATTGCAAAAAGAAAGAAAAATAAATAGAAGAGGAGGCGGCGGTGAGCCTGCGAGTGTGGCCGGGCAGGAGGGAGAGAGAACTGCCGCCTGGTGATAGCGTCTGCCTTTGGAGGGGTCAGAGTTCCTTGGCTTGAGGGCATGCGGGGCCGGGCATCTTCCCCTGCCCGCCTGCAGGCCGTGATTGCCCGGCTGTCTCCACTCTTCCTGCTTGGCCGAGCATGTGGCCGATGCAGGCAGGAGGCTGGTACCCGCAGAGCGGGTCCGTCCCATGCCCGTGGTCCTGCCACGGCTGAGTGGAGGGGGGCAGCCACAGGCCGGGCTCCATGTGCTGCTCCGGGCTGGGCCCCGGTGGTGGCGTGAAGAGTGGCCTGCTGGTCAGAAGGCGGGCTGTGGCTGGCCGCGCGTGTGTGGCACGCCAGCCTCCTAGCTGCCCGGTCATTGAACCCACAGGTCTCCTGCCCAGGGCACAGGGCGGGGCTTGCCTCGTACTTGCGGGTGACCCTCTGGCCAGAGGAAGCCTTTCCTTCCCTTAAAGGCCCGGAGCCATAGAGATGGTGGCAGGTACCATGCCCAGAGCCGGGGCAGCCGAAGCCACACCCTGGCCCGTACCCCACCACGCACCCTGTGCCCGTCTCCCAGTGCCAGTCGCAGCCCCAGGTTGGGGACTGTTGCCCAGGAGTGACTGATGGCCGCTGTACGCAGCCCTCCACAGCGAGCCTGCAGTGTCCTACCTAGGTGGTGTGAGGGGGGGATTCCGGCCCAGGGCGCGGCGCCTGTCCGCCCGCTGTAAACGGAGAGGATTCGGCTCCCTGCCCAAGGCCCTGCCTGGCACCTGAGCCGCTGGTGAATAATCTCCAGTAAATCTCTTAATCGCCCTCTGCCTTAATCTAGCCGAGGCTTGGGCTTTCCGGCAGCTCCGGAGGGCCCGCCCTGCCGGGCGCTGTCACACAGATGGGGCTTTGATCCCGGCCTGGCCTCTGGGCCTGGTCGCCTGGGTGGGAGGTGGTCTCGGCCCCCGTGGGACCTGCGTCAACCAGAGATGCGCTTCCCCTCAGGGGGCCCTCTGGATTGTCCCGCTTCCCCTCGCCAGCCCCTCCGGGGCTTGAGACCAGGGACGCGGAGGGTCTGACGCTTGTCTTCTCCTAGGCTGCAGTCCCCAAGGCCCAGCCTGCTCACCCCGACCGGCGACCCCAGGGCCAGCGCCTCGCCCCAGAAGCCGCTGGACCTTAAGCAGCTGAAGCAGCGGGCGGCTGCCATACCTCCTGTTGTGAGTGTCTGTCCTGCCTTCTGCCCGTCCTCCTGGTGCCTGAAAAAGAAATCCCTGCCGAGCTGAGGTGGCAGACCAGAGGAAACCCAGGGTGCTAGTGGGGCCCCAGGGAGTGGGAGGTGTGAGCCGCAGAGCCCGCGTGCGCGCACCCCAGCTCCCAGGAGCCAGCCGGGCCCCGACTATAACCGTGCGCCAGAGAAGGGTAGGCTCCCCGCTAGTTCTGGTCTCAGGCCCCCCGCGAGCTCGCGGCCTCCAAGCATTCTCCTGGCCAGGCCTCTCTCCAAGACACAGCCCGTCTTCCCAAGGGCAGCTGAAGCTCTTGCCAACCGGGTTAGGAGGTTGGTTAGGGCTTTGTGGGTGCCGGGCCCGGGCGCTCCCAGCTCCTCAAGGCCGGCTTGGTCCTGTTTCTCAGTGCCCATTTCTCTGAGGGCTTTAGGTTACAGAGACTGGGCCAGGCGGAGAGGGTGGTGGTGGGTTCCGGCTGCCGATCCAGCCCTGGGCAGCCAACACAGGCCCGTCTTGACCAGAATGTGTTGGCCCAGGTTCTTCCCTGCCCTGCTTGTGACCTTGAGTGACCTCGCTGTCCCTGCGCCCCTCGCTGGGCGACTCGCTCCAGACCCGCCACACACGGGCTCCTCCCTCTTCCCCAGCAGGTCTCCAAGGTCCACGAGCCTCCCCGGGAAGACGCGGCACCCCCCAAGCCGGCCGCCCCTGCCCCGCCGACCCCGCAGCACCTGCAGCCAGACATCGACGCCCCCCAGCAACCCAGCAGCAGCCCTCGGGTCAAGAGCAGGAGCCCCGCACCTCCCGTGGCCACCGAGAAGGAGGGTAAGTGTGCAGAGCCTGCGCGGGCCCGCACTAGGGCAGCTTGCCTGAATTCTAAGCATGAGGAGCAGGGGCAGGCGAGGACTGAGGCAGGCCCCGCCGTCCGGCTCTGTCTCCCTGGGCGGACACGCTGTTGCTGCTGCACGTGTAGATTTAGAAACTGACCCCAGAGCAGCTCTTGGGGCCCCAGCCAGGCTGGGCGGACAGGGCCCCCAAGGAGAGGCGCCCCACTCAATAAATAAAGCAGAGCTGTCCCTAAACAGGGACCCACCTACCGGGCACCCTGCTAGCTGCAGGACCCCAGGTTCTCCCCAAGGGCAGAGGGTGGGTGAGCACCCGGGCAAGCCTGGGCCCAAGCGTTCGCTGGGTAGCTGAGGTTGCGAGCAGTGTGCTAGGCACGGGGGATCCGGGTGGGGGGAGGATGTCCTACTCTGAGAGCGACTGGCCTTTTTTTTTTTTTTTTTTTTTAAGAAACAAGGGACTGCTAGCACAGTAGGGTGGTGTAAAAGTGGTTCAACCAGAGGGAGCGGGCCAAGCAGCCAGGCAGGTCCGGGGCGGGGTGCTCCAGGCAGCAGGCGTGGCATGTGCAAAGGCCCAGGGGTGAGTTAGGTGCTTGTGACGCTGCCGGGTGGTGTTTGTAGCTGGCAGGAGGGTAGGAGAGGGGGCCGGGGAAGGAAGCAGGGACCAGATGGTGCAGAAGCTGGTGTGTGTGTGGGGGGGGGCGCAGTGGAGAACAGGTTTTGTCTTAGTTGTAAGTGGTTGTGTGTTGGAGGAGGGGCAGGGATTCCCAGTCCTGTCTTGAGAACTTCTCTCCGGTGATAACCAAGGACAAGGGGCCGCAGGGTGCCGAGGGCAGAGGCACGGGGCCGCAGTGACGTCCCCCAGAGGGGCGCCGGGGAAGATGAATTGGGAGCATCTGGAAGATAAGCCGGCGGGCCTGGTGGTGCGTCTGGGGTGGGGTGAGGATAGAAGAGACTTGAGGAGCCAGGGCACCCCATGCCTCGTGGAAGCCACCCCAGGGTCGGGCCAGTCGCCCGTGTCACCGGCAGGCCGGACAGCTTGGCGGGCGATGGCTCTCGCACGGCCAGAGTCAGGTGGGGCAGCTGGCCCCCGGCCCATCGGCCTGGCTGGGCTCGGCTGTTTCCTGGACTTGTCCCCGCAGGGACCGGGTACCTGGCCCAGGCCTCCTCTGTGGTCTGGCCCTCAGCTCCACTCCCTCGGGGGCCTGTGTGAACTTGACGCCCAGCACTCACTCTCTCTCTTTCTCTCCGGTCTCTCAGGAAGCAGCCCCCGCCCCCAGCCCTGGCCCCCGGGTGGAGCTGCCTGGCCAGCCCGGCCCCTTGGGCTCCCCTGGGCCAGCTGCAGGAACAGGTTGTGTCTCCCAGCCCTCGCGACCCGCCCAGCCTGGCCCGGCCCCAAGTTTCCCTTTCAGCACCAAATCCTCCTTCGCCCCCGCCTCCCCCAGCTCTCTAAGGCTAAGCTGGAGAGGGGCCCCGGCGCACACCAGGCGGGTCGCTGGATGAGCAAACCAACCCTGGGGAGTTTGCCGCATTTTCTGGCCTGCGACAGGCCCTGTGGGGCCCCTGCTGGGGGCTGGTTGGAAGTGAGAATCCCCAGATACAAGTTATTCCTGCATCTGCCACCTCTCCGAGGCACAAGTCCAGGGGAAGCATCTTTTCCTGGCTTTTAGGAGACAGATGGGCTGTGTGCCTCTCTGCCCCCACGAGCCATGCCTAATTGACCTCAGCACCCTCCTTCCTCATCCTAATGGGCTTTCGAGTGGGCGCAGTCACGCAGAGATACCCAAGGGGTGCCCTGCCCGCCTGCCGGGCGTGGCCCAGGGTCTGGGGCCTCTGCCACTCCCACTTTGCTTGGATAGGTTTGCGGCAGGACAGATTTCCGCAAAGCGGGGAAGGCTGGCGGGCGGTTACTAAGACAGACCCACCCGAGTGCGTGACCTGGCTGTGAATCGAGGGTCCCAGGCTTGAGAACGGGGCTCTTCCCACGCACGGCCTTGGGGAATAAAGCCTCAGGCTGCAGCCCAGGCCCGCAGGCGCAGAGCTCTGAGGCCAATGGGAGCCGTGGGGGGCCGTTTCCTGACTATAAAGTGGAGGTTATCACGGTCCTTTCCTGGAGGGCGCGGCCTCGATCCGTGATGTAAAAAGCGTGGCCTTGGCGTCGGCAGTGCAGTCCCGGGGAGAGCGGATCACTGCGTTGCTTTTTGTGCCTTTTGGGTTCAAATTCCGACACAGCCACATCCTGGCTGGTAACCACAAAGATGTCCGCCGGCGGCTCTGGGCCCGCTTCCCCCTTGGTAAAACGAGTCTGGCCTCATTGAGGTCAGGCCGGGCTCAGCACGGTGCCTGGCATTTAGTCCAGGCCCAGCAAAGAGGCTGACGCTGTGATTGTGGCCGCCTGGGCTCGGGGCCACCGCCTGGCTCACACGCACAGTGCAGGCAGCCAGCCGCGGCCGGCTCCTCCGTCCTCTGCGGAGCCTAGATGGTGGAGGTGCTCGGCTCTGCCAGCCCGTTGCAACCAGTTGTCCCTGCTGGGGACAGTGAATGCCTGGACAGAGGTGACCTCTGGAGAAATGTACTCGGGCAGCTGGGTCACTACTTGCTGCCTCTGGTGTACGGGTTCACTTGCCGGCATAACTCGTGTGCTGTGGGATTAGCCAAGCCAGGGCTCCACTCTTGTGGTCTCGGAGGCAGCTGAGAGCCCCCAGCCCTGCATGAAAAATCGCAGGGACGGAGCAGCGTCCAGTGTGCAGCGTCAGGGCTGCGCCAGACATCACAGGCTCTGCTCCTGCCGGCCAGGACCCCCGCCCTGCCCAAGGCCAGGCCTGCAAAGGGCCCGCTTGGAGACATCGGTGGGGCAGCGGGGTCCCAGGGCTAGCCGGGCGTTGCTTGACCACGCACCTCGTACCCCAGCAGAGAAGCCCGCCTTCTTCCCGCCCTTCCCGAGCGAGGGCCAGAAGCTGCCCGCCGAGCTGTCTTGCTGGACGTCAGGCCTGCCCTTCTCCGTGCCCCCTCGCGAGGTGATCAAGGCCTCCCCGCACGCTCCGGACCCCTCTGCCTTCTCCTACGCACCACCTGGTGAGTCGCTGGCTCCACGCCTGGGCGCCTCGGCCGCCACTCTGCAGACACGGGGCACCGAGTGTTTACCTGCCCAGGGAGGTCCCGCGGGCCTACCGGGCTGCGCTAGAGGGTGGCCTGTTGAGCCAAGGGAAGGCAGTCGGTGCGATCGGGTGGTGTCTGAGCTGGTGGGGGGCTGGCTTAAAGCGGGAGATCTGATTTTTCTCAATGGCTTAGAGCCAGAGCATGGGCAGGCAAAGAGAGAGAAGCAAGGCACGGGGCGCCACAGCTCACAAATGCCGTGAAGCTGGGCTTGAGGGCCAGCCTGGGCACCTCAGGGATCCAGGTGGCCCCGCCGTGGCCCATACAGATGGCAGCCAAGACCGGCCTCAGCCGGCCTGGTCCTGAAGGATGAGTGGGCCCAGGGAGCCGGGAGAGGAGCAGAGAAAGGCATGCCAGGCCGGGGAATGGCGTGTGCAAAGGTCCAGAGGCATATTCAGAAGGGCAACACACGAGAGGCTAAGGCAGGTGACCGCGGCGGTAGCTCGGTGCCCAGGCAGCCGAGGGGCAGGTCAGCTGAGCTCAAACGCCAAGGCAGGGGCGGCACTGAAGGCTCACGGCGGGGAGGGTGTGGACTAACAGCCTTTTGTAAGGCTTGGACTGGGTGTGGTGGCGCACACCTCCCCAGTACTGGGGGTGGGGCGCTGAGACAGGAGGATCGTGGTTCACAGTCAGCCTCAGCTGCTTAGCGAGGCCCTTGCAACTTAATGAGAGCCTGTTTCAAAATAAAAAATAGGGCTGGGGGTGTAGCTCAGAGGTAGAATGCCCCAAGTTTCATCCCTTGTATAGTAAAAGAAAGAAAGAAAGAAAGAAAGAAAGAAAGAAAGAAAGAAAGAAAGAAAGAAAGAAAGAAAGAAAGGCAGACATAGAGGATCTCTTTGGGAGTAGATTACGGGAGTAATCTACTCCCAAAGAGTCGGGTGGCCAGGCTGGGGGGTCCAGGCCTGAGCCGTGGGGTCAGGGTGGGTAGAAAGAGGCTCCTGGGTAGCAGGGTCCCCACAGAGGGCTCGAGGCACGGTGCCCAGCGGAGTAGGGGTGGCAGGATGTGTCCAGGGTGTGCACCCCGCTGCATACAGCCCTGTGCCCGCAGGTCACCCGCTGCCCCTGGGCCTGCACGACGCCGCCCGGCCCGGCCTCCCCCGCCCTCCCACCATCTCCAACCCGCCGCCCCTCATCTCGTCAACCAAGCACCCTGGTGTCCTCGAGAGGCAAATGGGTGCTGTGTCCCAGGTGAGGAGGGGACCTGGAGATGCACCCGAGGGGGGCCCCTTCCCCGCCATGATGGGGGGCAGACTCTGGGGGTGCGCTGCCCCCAACACCGGGGACCTGGTCCTTGGAGGTCACACCAGGGCTGGGCTCTGGAACCAGACTGTGTGGCCTCAAAGCAAATGACGTCACCTTTCTGAGCCTCAGTTTCTCTGTTCAGTGGTAAAAGTGGAGGTACTAGTAGGGACGACATAATCCGGGCATGGCGCACACTTGTAACCCCAGCATTCGGGAGGCTGAGACCGGAGGATTGCAGTTTGCGGCCAGCCTCAGCTACTACTTAGTGAGGCCCACTGCAACTCAATGAGACCCTGTTTCAAAATAAAGAATAAAAAATAGGGCAGGGGGTGTATAGCTCGAGACCTGGGTTCCATCCCCAGACCTGCAGAAAAAATAAAAAATAAAAATAGGGCTGGGTGTGTAGCTCGGAGGTAGAATCCCCTTGGGTTCCAGCCCTAGTACTGAAAAAATAAGGGGGGGGGGTGTCCCTGCACCGGGTGGCATGTGTCCTTCAAACCTCATGGGTCCTAGGATGGAGGCCCGGGAGGTGCAGGTCAGAGGTGCCTGCCACTCAGACCCGACCCCCACCATCTCTCCCCACAGGGACTGTCTGTGCAGCTCCATGTCCCGTACTCTGAGCACGCCAAGGCCCCGGTGGGCCCCATCTCCATGGGGCTGCCTCTCGCCATGGACCCCAAGAAGCTGGGTAAGGAGCCTGCTCTCCCGCTGGGACAGCCCAGCTCGGCTTTGCTGCCTGTGCTGAGCAGGCAAGGGTGGGCATCTGGGCCAGGGAGGCTCTGGGCGGAGTGGGGAGCCAGCGGTCCTGGCCCTATAAGGGAAGGGCAGCCTGGGCATGGCTCACCCGCCTGCTGGTCTGCAGCGCCCTTCAGTGGGGTGAAGCAAGAGCAGTTGTCCCCACACGGCCAGGCCGGGCCCCCCGAGAGCCTCGGAGCACCCACGGCCCAGGAGACGTCTGTGCTGAGAGGTGAGGGCCTGGTCCCCTCTGCCCACACCCCCAGCAGTTAAGGCAGGAACGGTCCCTTCCAGACCCACTGAGAAGCATCACACCTCCCTAGCGGGTCCAGGACTCCCCTTCAGCCTTCGGGACACCGGGTGGGCCATGCCAGGGGGCTGAGATACTGACATTCCCTTGTGTTGTGTCTTATAGGGACAGCTCTGGGCTCCGTCACGGGGGGCAGCATCAGCAGAGGACCCCCCAGCTCGCGGGGACCCTCGGAGAGCCCCGGCACCTACCGCGGCTCCATTACCCACGTAGGTGCCTGGCGGGGTGGGAAGGATGGGGCGGGGCAGCCTCAGCGGCAGGCGACAGCCTAGGGTACACGTGCTTGTGGCCTCCCTGGAGTCAGGGTTGGGGTGCCAGGATACCCCCATTCTCATTGCCCCTCAGAGAACCAGTCACGGCAGAGCTATATAGACCTGTGTAGACAGGTCACTACCCAGCAGGTGATTTCAGAAGATCGGATGCTCTGAAGTCAGTAAGATACCTTGACTGGGGATGTCTGGCGCCCCAGGGAAGCCACTGAGGCAGGCCAGCTGGGGATGGGATGTGGCGGCCACAGTCAGAGGAAATCGGAGGTGCAAGCCACACAGAAAGCTCAGGGAACCGTGTTCTGGGCCCAGGGAGCCGCCTGAGCGAAGGCTGAAGGGCATGAGGTTCCCAAAATGTGCTGGAAAGAGGCCCCAGGTTTTGTCTGGCCCTAACTAACACACGTGCCAGAGGACAGGAGCCAGTGCACACCAGACACATGCTTACACACATCCTCACGTAACTTGAGGTGGCAGGGTGGTCTCCGGCAGTGCGGTGTAGACCTGAGTGGCCTTGAATCCCGGCCTAGAGGAAGTATTTCTTGTTTGCAAATCGGTTTTGAAATGCTGAGCATTCGAGGGCAGCTTCGTTGAGTGCAAATAGCAAGGGTCAGAACAAGAGCCCAGCTGAGGGCACTGGGCCCACTCAAGGGACTGGCCTTCCCAGGCTGTGCGTGGTGGCGCATGCTTGTCATCCCAGCATTCGGGAGGATGAGACTGGAGGACTGCGGTTCACAGACAGCCTCAGCTACTTAGGCGCTTCGCAACTCAGACCCTGTTTCAAAAAAAAAAAAAAAAATCGGCCAGGCGGGGTGGTACACCCTTGTAATCCCCGCGCTTGGGAGGCTGAGACAGGAGGATCGCGCAGGTTCAAAGCCAGTCTCCGCTACTTAGTGAGGCTCTCAGCAACTTAGTGAGACCCTGTTTCCAATAAAATAGAAAATAGGTCTGGAAGTTTATCCTGGGGGTAGAAAGCCTCTGGGTTCCACTCCCAGTACACACACACACACACACACACACACACACACACACACACACACACAATAGGGTTGGGGTTGTAGCTCGGAGGTAGAATACCCCTGGGTCCCATCCCCAGTATGAAAGAGAGAAAGAAAGAAAGAAAGAAAAGAAAGAAAGAAAGAAAGAAAGAAAGAAAGAAAGAAAGAAAGGAAGAAAGGAAGGTAGGTGCTAGGGGTATAGCTCCGAGGTAGAATGCCCTTGGATTCAATTTTCTAGTACTGCAAATAAAACTAATAATAATAGTAGTAATAAAATAAATCAGTAGTTCTCCCCTGGGGGAGATCTTGACCCCAGGGCCACCAGGTGACAGTACTGGGTGTTTCTGGCTGTCTTGGCCTAGGGAGGTGTGAATTAGCACCTAATGTGTCGAGGCCAAGATGCCACCGGTGCTGAGGCTGGGAGACTAAGTAGTAGGGTCAAGGTACCTGTCTTGAGGTTATTTCAAGGACTAAATGAGTCGAGAGAGTGTGGCCCTCCCTCGGCAAGGCCTCCCAAGGGTCCTGGTGTTGACCTGTTCTGCTGGGCGCTCCTCCCTGTTAGAGACGAGATGCGTGTGTGTGTATGGGTCCAGGCTGGGCCCCGGGGTCCTTGGCACAGGCCCTGTGCTCAGCCCCCCACCCCCACAGGGCACCCCGGCTGAGGTCCTGTACAAGGGTACCATCACCAGGATCATTGGCGAGGACAGCCCCAGCCGCCTGGAGCGGGCCCGTGAGGACGGCCTGCCCAAGGGCCACGTCATCTATGAGGGCAAGAAGGGCCACGTGCTGTCTTACGAGGGTGAGTCCTGGAGGCCTTGGGCCTGGCGTCCATGGGGCGCCAACTCCGTGTCTGGGCTGCGGACCTAGCAGGCCGAGAACGTGCCAGGTCCTCGTCCTCAGTTAGCTCCACAGGAGGACGAGTTGGGAGCCCCGTGTCGGCACCAAGTCAGAGGCCTGCCTGTGTGGCGAGGCCTGTCCACAGGCATCCATGTCTGACATTGGTCAATAAATAAGGGTCCCCAAAACCATGGCAGGGAGGGAGGCAGCCAGGCGCGGGAAGGGGCGCCCCTCCTATCACTCCCTGTGGCTGAGGGCGAGACAAAGAGCCCGGTCCCCACCTTGGGGGTGAAGAACAGGTGCAGCCGGGTGTGGTGGCGCACGCTTGCAATCCCAGCACTTGGAAGGCTAAGACAGGAGGGTCGCAGTTTGTGGACAGCCTCAGCTACTTAGGCCCTTTGTGACTCAGTGAGACCTTGTTTCCAAATAGAATAAAAAACCAAAATAAGGCTGGGGGTGTAGCTCAGAGGTAGAATGCCCCTGGGTTCCATCCCCAGTATCACAGAAAGAGAGAGGGAGGGAGAGGGAGGGAGAGGGAGAGAGGGAGGGGGAGAGAGGGAGGGGGAGAGAACAAGAACAGGTTTACGAACACCAGGGGTCCTTCTGTGTGGCTCCTTCCTGGGCTCCCGAGAGACAGGATCACAAGTGGGCGCCACCATGCCTGGCCTCCTCTCCATCCTCATCAGGGATTTCCCACGGCTGAATCAGCAGCAGCTAATAGGGACAATGTTAGGGCAGAAAATGGTCTCCCCAGCTTACAAGTCTGGGGCCCTTCACACCTGGAGGTCACAGAGATTGAGCACTGAGCCTCTTGGACCCCGAGGGCTGGGCTGCAGCTTCTAGGGCCTTGTCTCCGGTGCTCCTGGACCCTGGCATGTGCGAGGAGAGCCCGGCTAGAGCCACCCCCGGCCTGGGGCAGCCAGGGCTTTCTGCTGGGACCTCGGCCTGGGTGGAGGGGCGCCAGCGCCTCTGGGGCATGAGGCTGCCTCTCTGTGGAAACCTCCCTGCCACCCAGCCCCACGCAGGCTCATCACAGTGTGCACACCCATCTGTGCACAGACGTCAACACAGGCCAGCTTCCAGGTGTGGCTGGCCACACGCTCACACGCAAAGTCGAATACCGCCCAGCAACCCCCTTAGGTGTCTGCCTGTGTTCCCTGCAGCAGCCAGGCCACGTGTGAGCGTGTCCTCTCGCACACCCAGACCTGTGAGCTTTGAACTCGCACTCCGCCAGCGTGTCTCTGTTCACTCCGGCATGTGGCTTGTGTCCCGTCCCGTGAGGGGCGCAGACAGCCAGCTCGTATGGGGCCCACCTGACCCCTCCTCTGCACCCCGTCCGGTCCAGGTGGCATGTCCGTGGCCCAGTGCTCCAAAGAGGACGGCAGGAGCAGCTCGGGTCCTCCGCACGAGGCGGCCGCCCCCAAGCGCACCTACGACATGATGGAGGGACGGGTGGGCAGAGCCATCTCTTCCGCGAGCATCGAGGGTGGGTGTCGGCCCGCGGCCCCCCAGGGACACGAGGTGCAGGGGCCCAGCGGCCGGGTGGTAGCAGCAGAGGGAGAAGCCTCCTCCCGGCACCCCCAGGAGGGTGGGAGGAGTGGCAGGCCCTGACCCCAGTGGGGAAACTGAGGCTTGGCTAGAGGCAGCGCAGGGCCCAGGGGTGAGCACTTGCTTGCTGTGTCCAGTGTCACCACCAGTGCCCTGGGGGCTGCTGTCCTTGCCTGGGCCCCTGTGGACCCCCATAGTGACACCGCCACCCCCGTCTCACAGGCCTCATGGGCCGCGCCATCCCGCCTGAGCGGCACAGCCCCCACCATCTCAAGGAGCAGCACCACATCCGTGGCTCCATCACCCAAGGTACCGGCCCCGCACCCCATGTGCCCTCGAGCTGGTGGGGGGCAGGCGCTCCACAGATGGGCACACGAGGACCCCCGGCCCTCACATGCAACCTGTGCCTGCACGGACACAAGCACAGAGCAAGGGAATCTAAAAACAGAAAGCGGCAGCTTTGCAGGTGCCGTTGATGGCTCAGCGTTGGCTGCCCTGTGGCTGGTTCGTGACCGGGCAGTTCAGTGCTATTTCACTTTTCTCTCTTTTTCTCTCTCTCTCTCTTTTTTTTTTTTTTTTTTTTTTTTTTTGATGGTACTGGGGATTTGGGGATTGAACCCTGGGGCATTTTACCCCCGGCCCTATTTTAGGTTGTTTGGGGTTTTTTTTGTGTGTGTGTGTGGTACTTGGGATGGAACTCAGGGGATTTCTACCTCCGGGCTATCCTCCCAGACCTATTTTCTATTTTATTTGGAAACAGGGTCTCACTAACTTGCCGAGAGCCTCACTAAGTAGCTGAGGCTGGCTTTGAACCTGTGCGATCCTCCTGTCTCAGCCTCCCAGGCACGGGGATTCCAAGTGTGGGCCACTGCGCCCGGCTGTCTGTTGTCTTTTCTTTCTCTTTCCTTCTTTTTCTTCGTGTGGCGCCGGGCAAGCACTCTGACCCTGAGCGGCACCCTGCCTGTTAGCCTCCCGATGGCACAGAACTTAGGTGGCTCTGTTTATATTCTCACCTTAGAAGAAGAGACGAGGGCAGGTGCCCGGCCACGAGAGGGGAAGGAGCTGGCTCCAGAACCCCTGGGGTGGGGGGCCCTGCTCCTGCTGAGGTCTGCACCGCCCGCCACAGGGATCCCGCGCTCCTACGTGGAGGCCCAAGAGGATTACCTGCAGCGAGAGCCCAAGCTCCTGAAGCGCGAGGGCACGCCCCCGCCCCCGCCCCCGCGGGACCTGGCTGAGGCCTACAAGAGCCGGCCCCTCGAGACCCTGGGCCCCCTCAAGCTGAAGCCAGGCCACGAGGGCCTTGTGGCCACGGTGAAGGAGGCAGGCCGTTCCATCCATGAGATTCCCCGGGAGGAGCTGCGGCGCACGCCCGAGCTGCCCCTGGCGCCCCGGCCGCTCAAGGAAGGCTCCATCACGCAGGTACAGACCCGGCTGGGCCGGACCAGGGTATGGGGTTCGCAGTGGTCCCCACTGGCTCCCTGTCCCCGGGCCAGGAGATGTCACGGGTCCTGGGGATGGAACCCAGGGTTATTGTACCACTGAGCTACAGCCCACCCCTTTTCATTTATTTAGTTTTTGGTTGGAAACTGGGTTTCACTACTTGGTGAGGCTGGCCTCGAACCTGTGATCCTCCTGCCTCATTCTCCAATGTACTGAGATGACAGGCGTGCGCCACTGCCTTTTGATAGAAGAGAAACTGAGGGGCCGGGCGTGGTGGGCACGCTTGTCATCCCCGCGCTTGGGAGGCGGAGACAGGAGGATCGCGCAGGTTCGAAGCCAGCCGCGCTGGCATAAGAGACCCTATTTCAAAAATATAAAATAGGTCTGAGAGTGTAGCCCGGAAGTAGAAGGGCTTCCAGGAACCCCAGTACCACAAAAAAAAAAAAAAAGAAACTGCAGCTCAGAACTCTGGGCTTGTGCTAGATGGAGTGTGTGCCCTCTCGCCCCAGGGCACCCCGCTCAAGTACGATACCAGCACGGCCTCCTCCACTTCCAAGAAACACGACGTGCGTTCCATCATCGGCAGCCCGGGCCGCACCTTCCCAGCCGTGCACCCACTGGACGTGATCGCGGACACTCGGGCGCTGGAGCGGGCCTGCTACGAGGAGAGCCTGAAGGGCCGGCCCGGGGCCGCCGCCAGCTCGGGGGGCTCCATCACGCGCGGGGCGCCTGTCATCGTGCCCGAGGTGGGCAAGCCGCGGCAGAGCCCCCTGACCTACGAGGACCATGGGGCGCCCTTCACCAGCCACCTTCCGCGCGGCTCCCCTGTGACCACGCGGGAGCCCACGCCGCGGCTGCAGGAAGGTAAGGGGGGACTGGGCCCCGGCTGGGACCGGGCGTCCCTGGGGCTACCTACTCTGATCTTTTTTTCCACAGCACTAGGGGGATGGAACCCAGGGCCATTCAACCCCAGACCTATTTTTTATTCTTTATTTAGAAACAGGGTCTCACTGAGTTGCAAAGAGCCTCACTAAGTAGCTGAGGCTGGCCTCAAACCGTGATCCTCCTGTCTCGGCCTCCTAAATGCTGGGATGACAAGCGTGCGCCACCACGCCCGGCTCCATGGATTATTCTTTAAGGGGAATTAATATCAAAACCAAATGAGTAAACAAAAGAAATTTGAAACGGGAGAAGGAGCTGAGTGCGTGAAGGGCCCGGTCCCCCCATCTCAGGGACGGCCGCCCGCCATGACACGGTCCCCGGCGGCCCTGTGCCAGGCCTGGGAGGGCTGGCGCACAGAGGGCTGAGGCCACCGTGACCTGTCCCCGCAGGCAGCCTGTCATCCAGCAAGACGTCCCAGGACCGGAAGCTGACCTCGACGCCGCGTGAGATCGCCAAGTCCCCGCACAGTGCCGTGCCTGAGCACCACCCTCACCCCATCTCCCCGTACGAGCACCTACTCCGGGGCGTCAGCGGCGTGGACTTGTACCGCGGCCACATCCCCCTGGCCTTCGACCCCACCTCCATACCCCGCGGGATCCCTCTCGATGCAGGTGACTGCAGGGGCCCCCATACCGCAGCCTCAGGGCGTGGGACCCATCAGTGTAAGCAGGGGGGACCCCTCAGAAGTCAACAACTAGGGTCCCCTGGAGGGTCGGTGAGGCCCAGAGAGCTCTCAACACCAGCAGGACTGGAGAGCTTCCAGCCCGCTTCGGCGGGGTGTGCTGACCTCAACCTAAGTTCAGCTAATCATCGCCTTTAAAATTGCAAACGCAGCCAGACTCGGCGGCGCACGACTGTGATCCCAGTACTTGGGGGCTGAGACAGGAGGATTGCAGGTTCACGGCCAGTCTCAGCAAGCTGGCAAGACTTTGTTTTTAAGCAAAGAATAAAATCGCCGGGCGTGGTGGCGCACGCTTGTAAATCCCAGCATTCGGGAGGTGGAGACAGGAGGGTCATGGTTCATGGCCAGCCTCAGCTACTCAGTGAGGCCCTTTACAACTCACTGAGACCCTGTTTCAAAATAAGGAATATAAAATAGGGCAGGGGTATAGCATGGAGGTAGAATGTCCCTGGGTTTTATCCCCAGTACTGCAAGGAGGAAGGAAGGAAGGAAGGAAGGAAGGAAGGAAGGAAGGAAGGAAGGTTGGTTGGTTGGAAAGGATAGATAAAATAGAGCTGGGGTAAATTAGGAGATAGAATGCTCCTGGGTTCAATCCTCAGTACCACAAAATAAAAATAAAAGAAAAACAAAACTGCAAATGCAGCCAGGCATGTTGGAGCACGACTTGTCATCCCAGGGCCTGAGAGGCTGCAGCAGGACCCCCCGCCCCCCGTAGGTTCTGTGGCAGGACCCCCCATAGGTTCGCGGCCAGCCTCGGCAACCTAGCCAGACTGCCAGCAAGGCAACGAGGCCGTTGCTAACAGCGAGCCCCTCAGCAGCCTAGAGAGACCCTGTTTCAAAACAGAAAATAAAAAGGACTGGGGGTGGAACTCAGAGGTAAAGTGCCCTTGGTTTCAATCCCCAGGACCAAGGGGGAGAAAATTATCGCAAATGCATTAAACAAGGGCCCAGGGTTAAGACCGACTGACCACAGACACAGTCCGAAAGGCCGTCCGAGGCTGCGTCCCCACAGTGTGTTAGTAGTTGTTTTTTGTTTTGTTTTGTTTTGTTTTGTTTTGTTTGCAGTGTTGGGGATGGAACCCAGGGGCATTCTACCTCCGAGCTCCACCCTCAGCCCTATTTTTTATTCTTTGTTTTGAAACAGGGTCTCACTGAGTTTGCAGAGGGCCTCGCTAAGTAGCTGAGGCTGGCCACGAACCCTCGGTCCTCCTGTCTCAGCCTCCCAAGTGCTGGGGTGCCAAGCGTGCGCCGCGCCCGGCCCGCTGGTTGGCATTTGGTGCCCTGTAGTGGAGAGCTGCATCGTATGTGCATCGTAGCAGGGGTTCTCTGTGTGTGGGGGCAAGTGCTTGCCCGCTTGTAGGCCTGTGGTTCTGTTTTGCGGGGAGTGTTTGGGGGAGCCCCGAGTGTGTGTGGCAGGGCCGTGGGTAGGGCATATGAGGCTTGGGTGCGCGGTCCCGGCCGGGCCGCTGCCTGACCCCAGCTCTTCCCCCGCAGCCGCAGCCTACTACCTGCCCCGGCATCTGGCCCCCAACCCCACGTACCCGCACCTGTACCCGCCCTACCTCATCCGCGGCTACCCCGACACGGCGGCCCTGGAGAACCGCCAGACTATCATCAATGACTACATCACCTCCCAGCAGATGCACCACAACGCCGCTACCGCCATGGCCCAGCGAGAGATGCTGCGGGGCCTCTCGCCCCGGGAGTCCTCGCTGGCCCTCAACTACGCTGCCGGCCCGCGAGGTGGGCAGGCTGTCTGTCTGTCTGTCTCTCTCTCTCTCTCTCTCTCTCCCCATCGGTTGGGCCTACCTCCTGGTTCCCCAGGCTAGCTCCAGGGCGCAGAGGTGCGGGTGTGACGGCGCACACCTGGAATCCCGGTGCTTGGGAGGCTGAGGCAGGAGGATTGCAGGTTGGAGTCAGCAGCTTAGCCCGGCCCTTTTCAAACTAAAAGAATAAATAGGGCCGGGAACCAGGCGTGGTGGCGCATGCTCATAATCTCAGTGCTTGGGAGGCCCTCCACAATGTAGTGAGACCCTGTTTAAAAATAAAGAATGAAAATAGGGCTGGGGGAGCAGCTCGGAGGTAGAATGCCCCTGGGTTCCATCCCCAGTACCAAAAAATATATATAAGTGCAGAGATGATGGTGTCTCCACGACGTGGGCCTCCTGTGATCGTCCACAGGGCTCCTGCCTCCTGGCCACACATCCCGTGGGGTGCCGCGGTACGCACGTGTATACGTGTTCTCCGATGATACACCCGTGTACACGTGTTTTTCACGGCATCTTTGGGAATCCCAAGGGAGGTGGGGACGCCCGTGGCTTGTGTGTCTGGGCCTTGGCTTTAAACCTTCCGTAGTCTCATCTGTACGTGAAGGCCCAGAGCACCCCTGGACCCAGTCCTAGCAAGCGTGGGGGCCCGGGGGTGCAGGACCTGATGTCCTCTGCGAAAGAGCGGAGGGAGCCCAGGGCTGCGGGGCTCCGGCGGCCTCTCCCCTGAGGCCGCAGCTCCCTGCTCTCCTCAGGCATCATTGACCTGTCCCAAGTACCCCACCTGCCCGTGCTGGTGCCCCCGACGCCGGGCACCCCTGCCGCCATGGACCGCCTGGCCTACCTGCCCACCGCGCCCCCACCCTTCACCAGCCGGCACAGCAGCTCCCCGCTCTCCCCAGGTACCCCACCCCCGCGGGCACTGGGGGTGGCGGGTCGCTCTGGTCCCTGGCCCCCAGCTGAGCCCCCGCTGGCCTTTGGGGTTCCCAGGAGGTCCCACCCACCTGACGAAGCCCACCGCCACGTCCTCGTCGGAGCGGGAGCGGGAGAAGTCCATCCTGGCGTCCACCACCACGGTGGAGCACGCGCCCATCTGGAGACCCGGTAGGCCGCAGCCCTGGCCCCAGCCCCGGCCCGGCGGTGCCCGCGCCCTCTGACCCGAGGCCTGTCGCCAGGTACGGAGCAGAGCAGCGGCAGCCGGCCCGCCTCCCACGCGCACCAGCACGCGCCCGTGTCTCCCCGGACCCAGGACGCCCTCCAGCAGAGGCCCAGCGTGCTGCACAACACGGGCATGAAAGGCGGCAGCGCCCCCGCGGAGCCCAGCACGCCCACGGTCCTGAGGTGGGCCAGGTTGGCACCAGGAGGGCGCGGTGGGTGGGCACCAAGAGGGCTGGGGGGAGGGGAGGGGCATGTAGTGGGCTGGGGGGAGGGGTGGGAGGAGGGGGGATGGGGGAGGGAGGTCGGGATGGACCAGTGGGAAGATGGATGAATAGGTGTAGGATGGATGGACAGACGGATGGGAAGGTGGTGGATGGATGTGTGTGGACGAATGGACAAGAAGATGGATGGATGGATGGATGGATGGGTAGTGAATGGATATGTTGATGGATGGACTGACGGATGGGTAGATAGTGGGCGGACGATGTGTGGATGGATGGACAGGAAGATGGGTGGATGGTTGGACAGATGGGTGGGTAGATGGATTGGTAGGATGTGTGATGGTTGGATGGGTGGGTAGGTGGATCGGGAGGTAGTGGGTGGGTAGATAGATCGGTGGACAGATGGACAGGGAGAGGGACAGGTAGGTAGATGGACAGATGGCTAAGTGGATAAACAAGTTGATGGATGGACAGGTGGACGGGTAGGAGAACCGGTGGATGGACGAACAGTTACCAAGTGTTCTATGAATGAGTTTGTGCTGGATGGTGAGGGCAGGTAGACGGCAAGGCCCGGGTGGGCGGGGGCAGTGGAGGGTGGGTGGCAGGGCGGTCTGGCTACATAGGGAGCCAGGTGGACGGAGGAGGCTTGGGTGGGTGGGTGGCGGGGGTGGGAGGATGGGTTAGGGGCAAGGGCGGGTGGGCACATGGGGTGGGGGGGTGAGGAGATTGGCGGCTGACATGTCAGGCCGGGCACACAAGTTTGTTCCAGGCGGGATGTGGGGCTTGTTGGGAAGGCTGTGGGCGCTAGGCTAGGCGCTGTGGAGGGCAGGGAGCCGGGTCTCCCGGGCCTGCCCTGCGGGGTCTGCTCTCACGTGTCACCCGAGGCCCTGGCACTCCCTATTTTTGGGGATTAAACCCAAGGGTATTATATCTGAGCTACACCCCCAGCCTTATTTTATTTATATTTGGAAACAGGGTCTCCCTGGGTTGATGAGAGTCTCACTGCTTGCCGAGGCTGCCCTCAAACCTGCGATCCTCCTGTCTCAGCTTCCCAAGTACTGGGATTACAGGCGTGCGCCACCACGCCTGGCTTCCAGTCGGGTTCTGGTTTATCTGTTACTGTGTTTAGAGTCTGTCTTCTTGATGAAAGTATAGCACTCAGGGCTTTACCTGGTTCACGGCTTATTCCTAGCTGAAGAATGAGCGCTCCGTACCTACCTCATAGGTCTTCAATTAAAAGAAAAAAACCTTGGCATGACTTAATGAGTGCCGGGCAGGGGAGACCGCGGGGCGGTGGACAGATGCATGGACGGAGGCGTAGGCATCACCAGGCTGTGCGGTCAGGGGGCGGCCAGTTCTGGGAGCCGCAGGGATGGAGTCCAAGGTATAGGGACTCATCGGGGGTATAGGAGTGTGGGAGCAGCTGCCTGACCCCTCCTCTCATCCTCCAGATCCACCACCACCTCCTCGCCCGTCCGCCCGGCTGCCACGTTCCCGCCCGCCACCCACTGCCCGCTGGGCAGCGCCCTGGACGGGGTCTACCCTCCCATCATGGAGCCTGTCCTGCTGCCCAAGGATGGCCCTCGGGCCCCGGCCCGGCCCGAGCGGCCCCGTGCAGACACCGGCCACGCCTTCCTCGCCAAGCCCCCCGCCCGGGAGCCCGCCTCCTCCCCCAGCAAGAGCTCCGAGCCCCGGCCCCTCGCGCCCCCCAGCTCCATCCACGCGGCCATCGCCCGCACCCCAGCGAAGAGCCTCGCACCCCACGCCAGCCCGGACCCGCCGGTGCCGTCCGCCTCGGCCTCGGAGCCGCACCGGGAAAAGATTCCAAGTAAAACCTTTTCCATCCAGGAACTGGAGCTCCGCTCTCTGGGTAAGACCACCCTGTCAGCGGCCACCTTCATAGACGCGATAATCATGCGTCAAATTACTCACGCTAAAGGGCCGCGAGAAGGAGGTTCGCTGGCCACCGACTCCCCTCGCGATGGTAAGACTTCCGGCCCTCCGCCCGCCCCGTCTGTGGCCCAGAGAGAGTTCCAGATCGCTGCTTTTTTTTTTTTAATTCTCCCCCCACCCACCCATTTTTTTCCATTGGTTCTGGTATTTTCCTTTTCCCCCCGCCCTGGTCTGTGCACGTGCCTCTGCCTCCCGAGTCAGCCGCCGCCTCCCCTCCAGCCCGGAAGGCCTTATCATTTGCATACCGTCTTGCCATAATTTTTTTGTTATTTTTTTGGACTTTCGCTTTTTTTCCTTTTTTCTTTCTTTAATGAATGGATCTGTGATTTGGACTCCGGCCTCACCTCCCATCTCCCCACTCCACGCCTGGGTTTGGGGAGCGGGGGAGGGCGCCGGGCTGGGGCGGGGGGAGGGGGTCTTTGCCTGCTTCTGTGTGTGGACCCCGTTTGATTTGGAGGGAGATGGGATGGGGAGGGGGTGCCCGTGCCATGCAGGAGGAGCCGTGTACCCCACAAAGAAGGAGAAGCCCCGTGAACGGGCTCCCAACTTCTCTGGAACTGGGGTCCGGGGGCTGGGGTCAGAGTCAGGGTCGCCCTCCACCCCGTGCTCCGCCTTGCCCCCCCCCACCATTTTACTCCCCTTTGCCCCCCATCCTCACCGCCCGGCTGCCTCTTCCCTCGGCCGGTGTCGCTCCTGTCCTTGTGACCCCCCCTCTCTGCAGACCTCCCCCAACTGTCCTTAGGGGCTCTAGCCCTGCCTCAGCTCAGCTCCCCCCGCACCCCTGGGGGAACCCGGCCAGCGCAGGAGGGGCCCCACAGACGCCGAGCCGGCGCCCCGCGCACCCTGAGCCAGCCCCCCTGTTGCAGGTTACCACGCGGGCGGCTACAGCCCCGACGGGGTGGAGCCCGTGAGCCCCGTGAGCTCGCCCAGCCTGGCCCACGACAAGGGGCTCCCCAGGCACCTGGAGGAGCTGGACAGGAGCCACCTGGAGGCGGAGTTTCAGCATAAGCAGCCAGGTGCGTGCCCCCCCCCCCCCGCGCGCGCACAGGTGGGGAAACTGAGGCACGCCCGCATGCGCTGACCGGCTCTCCGCTTTGCCCCCACAGGAACCGTGAAGCTCAGTAGCGAGGCCGCCCACCTCCCGCACCTGCGGCCGCTGCCCGAGAGCCAGGCTGCCCCGGGGGTCAAAGGTCACCAGCGGGTGGTCACCCTGGCCCAGCACATCAGTGTAACTACCCATCCTCCGCCCTTCACGCCTGGGGCGGGGACCGGGGAAGGGAGCCCCTCGGTTAGCCGCCACCTCATCCAACTGAGGGGGCCCTGGGGGTGCGGGGCCGTGACCCACATCCTCTAAATGGTCACGCGTTCTGAAAGTCTTTTTACGCACGCTAGACGGTCACATCCAGTCCGTGTGAGGACTGTCAGTTTGAGACCTCTGACCCAGCCCCTGACCCCATGGCCACTCGGGTACTGGGGCCCAGAATCCCAACCCCCAAAAAGGTCCTTGGAGCCTTGGCCAGGCAGCCTGCTGACAGCCCACCCCCGCCCGCAGGAGGTTATCACGCAGGACTACACCCGCCACCACCCGCAGCAGCTCGGCGCGCCCCTGCCCGCACCCCTCTATTCCTTCCCCGGCGCCAGCTGCCCCGTCCTGGACCTCCGCCGCCCACCCAGCGACCTCTACCTCCCTCCCCCGGACCACGGCGCCCCGGCCCGCAGCTCCCCGCACAGCGAGGGGGGCAGGAGGTGAGCCCAGGCCAGGACGGAGCCGGTGGCGGGCAAGGTCAGCCAGGTGCTGGCGGCCAGGGGGGAAACAGGCCCGGAGCTGGCGCCTCCAGGACGGTGTGGGCTCCTGATGGAGGTGTGTCCAGCCGCCGGTCTGAGACTGGGATCTGCCCCACCCGGGACCCCAGGAGGTGTGGGCGGGCACATGTGTGTGTGCACGCTCCTGTGGTCCCACCCCGTCAGCCTTGAGCTCTCGGGTGGCCTAGGGGTCCTGTGCCATTGAGGCAGAGGTGGGAGAGAGCAGGGTGTCTATCTTTGGGGAACAACCAGGGACCAGGCAGGACTTAGGGACAGAGATCAGAGTATGATGGCCCATGGGCCCGTCCAGCCCAGGGGCCCAGGGGTGCTTGGATTGTTCGGGAGTTAAATAAGGGTGGCTTTAGGGGTGTGTGTGTGTGTCTGAGCCACATCCCAGCCCTGGTATTACTTATTTTCTTTCTTTCTTTATTTTTCTGTGTGTATGGTACTGGGGATGGAACCCAGGGGCCTTCCACCTCCGGGCTATACCCCCTAGACCAAATTTTTTATATTATATTTGGAAACAGGGTCTCACTAAGCTGCTGAGGGCTGGCTTCAAACCTGCACGATCCTCCTGTCTCAGCCTCCCAAGCGCTGGGATTATAAACGTGCGCCACCATATCTGGCTACTTTTTTTTTTTTTTCTTTTTGTATTAAGGATCGAACTCAAGGGAATTCTACCTCCGAGCTATACTTCCAGAGCTATTTTATTTTTCATATTTTGAAACAGGGTCTCGCTGAGTTGCTGAGGGTCTTGCTAAGATGCTGAGGCTGGCCTCAAACCTGAGATCCTCCTGTCTCAGCCTCCCGAGTACTGGGATACTAGGATTATAGGCATGCACCCCCATGCCTGGCTAAAAATCTTTTTTTTCTTTTTTTGCGGTACTGGGGATGGAACCCAGGGGCATTCTACCTTCGAGCTACGCCCCAGCCCTAGTTTTTATTCTTTATTCTGAAACAGGGTCTCACTGAGTTGCAGAGGGCCTAAGTAGTAGCTGAGGCTGGCCGGGAATTGCGATCTTCCGGTCTCAGCCTCGCAGGTCCTGGGGTTACAAGCATGTGCTGTCATGCCCGGCTCTAAGAAAATTTTTAAATAAAATACAAGGTTATGAAAGAAAGGACCCCGGCAGCTGAGACCCTCTCCCGCCGGCCGTTCACGGGGAGCACGCTGGGCCCTGGTGTGGGGAGCCCCTGGGGGCTGTGCCCTCTGTGGGGAGAGCTCTGTGACAGCCGGCCCCTCTCTCCACCAGGTCTCCAGAGCCAAGCAAGACGTCAGTGCTGGGCAGTGAGGACGGCATCGAACCCGTGTCCCCGCCAGAGGGCCTGGCAGAGCCGGGCCACACCCGGGGCACCGTGTACCCGCTGCTGTATCGGGATGGGGACCAGGCAGAGCCTAGGTACCCCACCCCAGCCCGCGATCCCGCTCCTCGCCAGCCCCGGCCTCGGCATCCCACCGAGCGGCGTGGTGGCGGGCAGGGCGACTCGGCCCCGCTGAGCCAATCGCACAAACCCGGGGGCTTGTGAGATTCGGGGCCCTTTCCAGAGAGCCGCGGCAGGTTCTCGGGGGCCGCCCTTCCCGCAGCAGGGACTCCTTGAGTGCAGACGCGGGAGGGGAGAGGGCTGGTCCTTAATTCCTGAGGCCACGCAGGAGCTCCGCAGCAAGCTCCGCGTCAGCAGAGCCGTGTCCGCGCGGCGCCAGACAGGCTGACCTGGCTTTTTGGTCCCCGCAGCAGGATGGGGTCCAAGTCTCCGGGCAACACCACCCAGCCGCCGGCCTTCTTCAGCAAGCTGACGGAGAGCAACTCCGCTATGGTCAAATCCAAGAAGCAAGAGATATATAAGAAGCTCAATACCCATAACCGGAACGAGCCGGAATACAGTAAGGGGAGCCCATGGCCCTCGTGGCCCGCCCCGGGGGGGCTGGGGGCTGGCCTGGCCTCAGAACCCCAGAGGGCGCTTTCCAAAGCTCAGGGGCCAGATCCGGAACGTGCGCCAAGTCGTCACCGGCCCAAGCTAGCGACTCTAGATTTTGCCCATTGAGTGCGGCCCAGGAGCCAGCACCCTCAGCCCCTGACACAGAGCACACAGGCCGGGATCGGGGGTGGCTGGGCGAGCTCCCGGACCCAAGCGCCACGGGCCCCACCAACCCTGTCATCCCCAGATGCCGGGCAGCCTGGGACGGAGATCTTCAATATGCCAGCCATCACCGGAGCAGGTAACCGGGCCAGCCGCCCCGCCCACAGGGCAGCCTCGCGGGAGGAGCCCCAGCCGCCCCGCAGGCAGAAAGTGTCTGGGGTTCAGGTGCCCACGTCTAGGATGTCCACGCGCTACGTGGAGACAGCTCGCTGGCTTGAGGGGCCTCTAGGCTGGAGACCGGAGTGTCTGGGCCCACGGGGGCCGCGGGGTGCGGAGCGTCTGGCCTTTGCAGGCACATTTTGCAGAACCTTCTTTATACTTAGGAATTCTAGTCAGGTGCCTGTCATCCCCGTCCTTGGGAGGCTGAGACAGGAGAATCACAGATTCGAAGTCAGCCTCAGCAAAGAGTGAGCCCCGCATCAACCCGGGGAGACCCCGTTTCCAAATGAGAAATAAAATTGGGCCGGAAGATGGAGCTCAAACGCAGAGCGCCTCTGGGTTTCATCCCCAGGGCCACGAAAGAAATAGGCTTCCAAGTTCCAGCCGGGGAGCTGGGGGGCGGCTTATTACGTCAGGAGATAGTGTAAAACTGGGGTGCAGTTTGAGCTACAGGTTAAGACTTCTACGATATTTTGGACGTAGGAGGTGCTGGGGGTGGGGCAGGCCCACGAGGTCAGGTCGGGGCGCCGTCTGGTATGTCTGCCGCCCCTGGGAGAGGAACTGGGGGGAGGATCTGGAGAAGTGCCTCCCAGTCACTGGGGTGACGCCTTACGGGCTGGCCAAGGCGCCGAGGTGTTAGCGGGATCTGTGCTCGGTGTCTGTGAGCGTCACTCTTGGGTCCTTCGGAGGGGGCAGGGAGGTCCGGGGACCTTCCTAGTGGACACTCCGACATTCAGGGGCCTTGAGCCCTTCGGCAAGCCAAGGCCGCTTTTTAGATATTACCAGGGGATATCGGGTCCTTCAAAGAGGGTCGCACCTGGGGCACATCCTCTACCCCAACTAGGGTGTCACAGGCTGGAACAGGCAGGCATGATTTGGTCAGAGCAACAAGATGGTTAGAAATGAGTGTTTCTGGAATGTTTTAAATCCTGACACGGCTGCTGGTCGCCCAGGTGAATGTGTATGTAAAAGTTAACAGGCCTGGTGGCGCCCGTCTGTCATCCCAGTACTCGGGAGGCTAAGACGGGAGGATCGCAGGTCAAGGCCAGACTCAGCAAGTAATGAGCTGCTCATCAACCTAGCGAGACCCTGTTTCAAAATAAAAATAAAACAGGCCTGGGAGCGTAACTCGGAGGTCGAATGCCCCTGGGTCCAAACCCCTGTGCCACCAAAAAGAAATTTTTTAAATTAATGGACCCATAAAGTGGAAATGTGCTAAAACTTATATGCAAATTTGATTTATTTTTCTTCTTAAGCAATTTAGCCCATGAAAAAAGAATTTTCCAGGCCCCTGATCCTGGAGCTCAGACTTTGCTTGCTAAGCAGAGAAGGTGGCGCCGGGCCCAGCTCGACCGGGCTGAGGCTCGTGACCCTAGGGAGAAGACTCCGGGTCTCCTGGTGACACCCGAAGGCCCAGCCCTGGGCCTCCCTATGGTTTCTGAACGTGCAGGGTTATAAACCGCTGTTTGTTTTGTTTTTTACACGTTCACCTCTGGTGAAATTTTGCTTTTTCTTGATGAACGTGGCTTTTTTGCTAAGTCTAATGGAATGCGACCCAGATACCACTCGGCCGGTGCTGGGCCGGCCCTGGCCGCCAGCAGGCCAGGACCCAAGGGAAGGCAGCCACCGGGCGCTGGGCCTTACGGCGGCCGCGGCACTCCTGGCGGTGGGAGGACCCCACCGATTTAGACGCTTGAAACACCCAGTCTAGGCCGGGCGTGGGGCGCGGACTTGTCATCCCAGTACCTGGGAGGCTGACACAGGAGGCTCGCGGCTCACGGCCAGCCTCAGCCACTCAGGCCCTTTACAACTCAGTGAGACCCTGTTTCAAAATAAAGAATGAAAAATAGCGCTGGTGGTGTAGCTCCGAGGGAAAATGCCTCTGGGTTCCATCCTTGGTATGGCAAAAAAAACGGTCCATTCGAGCGTGAGACCAAGGGTTCACGGGAGCAGTGCCCCCGGCAGGCAGGATGGGGGCACTCGGGAGCTTTGGAAAGCACATCTGGGTTGGAAAATCAGGAAATGCTAAGAAACACCTGACTGGGGTTTGCAGAAGCCCCTAAGAACGGCGCTCCGGCATGATGGGATCGCACAGCGGGGTCGGTGCGCTTACTGGAGCGGGGTCGGTGCGCTTACTGGACCGGGGCGGCATCGGCCCTGGCTCCGCCCTGCCCCCTCCCCGCACGTAACTGCATGGCTCCAACCCCCCCGGCCGGCCGCGCCTCTGCACTGCTTTCTCCTCTGGCGCCGTAGGGCGGGAGGTGAGGTAGGCCCAACTCTGGTCAGGCGGGGACCATGGTCCCTCCCCGGCCCCACCAACCTAGAGGACCCAGGCTGGACCCTTGCCCCAGCAGCCCCCTCCCCAAACAGGACAGCTTCGTGTCCTTGTTTTTTTTTTTGAGGGTATTGAACTTCCAAGTGATGCCCCCAGCCCTTTATTTTTATATTTTGCTTTTGAAATAGGGTCTCGCCAGGTTACTCAGAGCCTTGCTACATTGCTGAGGCTGTCCTCCAACCTGAGCTCCTCCTGCCTCAGCCTCCCAAGTACCAGGACGTAGGCAAGCGTGCGCCACCACGCCCAGCTTGTCTCCACTTTTAAGGCCACTTGGGGTTCAGGAAAAAAAATAGGGGCAAAGTAGAAATGAAGCTGGGGGGCCATATCCTGCCACCCCGGGGGTGCCTAGGAGCTCCGGGACCCGAGTCAGGAGCCCCCCCCAAAAAAACATCACCACCCTGCAGGAAAAAGAAGGGAGGGAAATAAAGAGATGGGTTGCTTTGCCAAAATGTGTTCACTGTGTTTCTCTTTCTACTCTCCCCTCCCCCTCCCCTTCTCCCTCCTTCCCCCTCCCTTCTCTCCCTCTCTCTCCCTCCGGCTCCTGTGTGCCCGTCCGTCCATCTGTCCCTCCCAGGCCTCATGACCTGTAGGAGCCAGGCGGTGCAGGAGCACGCTAGCACCAACCTGGGGCTGGAGGCCATTATTAGAAAGGCACTTATGGGTAAATATGAGCAGTGGGACGAGCCCCCGCCGCTCAGCGCCCACGCTTTTAACCCTCTGACCGCCAGTGCCGGCCTGCCCGCTGCCGCTCTGCCCGTAACCGCTGCTGACGGACGGAGCGACCACACGCTCACCTCGCCAGGTCTGCAGGCCTCTCCCCGCCCGCCCGTCCAGGTGTCATTAACCCACCGCCCCACAGCCCCGGCTTCCCGGCTTGATGGCCCTCGTGCGTTTTGTTCTGTTGACGCGTGCCCGTGTCTCGTGTCTCGAGGCTAATCCGAGGCCGAGCTGACACCCCGGCGCTGCGCCCCTGCCTGCCCACCAGACCCTAGGGCCTCCGCTGCTTCCCTGGCTCAGGCCGTGACCCTCACCCTGACCCGCTGGGCATCCCGGGGGCGGCAGGCTGGAGTGGGACCCACTGTGCTAAGGGGTGGGGCTGGCAGGAGGTGGGGCCGTCGTATCCCCAAAGGAGGTCCAGTGTCCATGTCCATCCCCGGAGCCGGAGGGCCAGCGCTCGCCCACCCGGCGGCCACCACTGCCTGCCGCTCCCGAGCAGAATGCTTGGTCAGCTGTCCAACCTGGCACAGAGGCCTCAGGGTTCTGGACTCCCAGCAGGCTCAGGTCTGGCCCCGGGGTCCTGGCTTCTCTGCAGAGGCCAGCAGCCCGTCCAGCGCCAGTGCCACCCTGGTCCTGCTGGGCCTCCCCCACCCACTGCCCCTCTGCACCCACGCTGCCATCCCGTGGTCCAACGCAGCCCCTTCCCACTCTGTCCCCCTGCAGGTGGAGCGGGAAAGGCCAAGGTCTCCGGCAGACCCAGCAGCCGGAAGGCCAAGTCCCCGGCCCCAGGCCTGGCGGCTGGAGACCGGCCGCCCTCCGTCTCCTCGGTGCACTCGGAGGGGGACTGCAGCCGCCGGACGCCGCTCACCAGCCGCGTGTGGGAGGACCGGCCCTCCTCTGCAGGCGAGCACCCCTGGGGGCTGGGGCACTGAGCAGGCATGGGCCGGGGCTGTAGGAAGAGGAGAGCCTGCGTTCCTGTGCTGGCACACACCGGTCACCCCAGGCCTTGGGAGGCTGAGACAGGAGGATCGCGCCTTCGCAGCCAGCCTCAGCAACTTAGTGAGGCCCTGTTTCAAAATAAAGAATAAAAAATTGGGCTGGGGGTGTAGTTCGAAGATAGAATGCCCCTGGGTTCCATCCCTAGTTACCCCCCCACATACACACACAATAGGGCTGGAGATATAGCTCAGAGGTAGAATATCTCAGATCTTAATCCCTAGTGCCAAGCCAGGCATGGTAGCACACACTTGTAATCCCAGTACTTGGGGGGCTCAGACAGGAGGATCGGGGCCCGCGGACAGCCTCAGCTACTTAGTGAGGCCCTCTGCAACTCAGTGAGACCCTGTTTCAAAATAAAGAATAAAAAGATAGGGCTGGGGGTGTAGCTCAGAGGTAGAATGCCCCTGGATTCGACCCCCAGTTCTGCAAAAAAAAAAAAAAAAAAATTTTCTAGTGCCACAAGAATAAAATCTTCCAGTGTTCATAGATATTTAGAATTTATTTTTGTGGATTATTTAAGTAGGAGAAGAAGGCTTCATTGTAGGAGTTCAGACGGAAGGCCGCAGGGGCCTGGCTGGGGCCAATGGCAGAGAGAAAGACAGGCAGGCAGTTGTTTTTAGTTTTTATTTGTAGTTCTGGGGATCCAACCCAGGACACTCTACCATGGAGCTCCACCACCCCCAACACTTTTTATTTAACTTTGAGACAGGGTTCTGCTAAGTTGCCCGGGCTGGTCTCAAACCCGCAGTCCTCCCTCCTCAGCCTCCCAGTCTCTGGGACTATGTGTGCACCAGCTGAGGCAGCCGGCGTTGAGGGGTCTCCCAGCAGTTAGGAGGCCCCAGATGGCTGTTGAACAGAGGCCAGAGCGTGGGTCCAGGCACAGCGGGCCGGCGGGCAGTGGCCAGGGTCCTCCCAGCTCAGTGGCGTCTCTGAGCCGACCCCGTCTTCCCCGCAGGCTCCACACCGTTCCCCTACAACCCCTTGATCATGCGGCTCCAGGCGGGCGTCATGGCCTCCCCGCCCGGCCTCCCCACGGGCAGCGGGCCCCTGGCCGGCCCACACCACGCCTGGGACGAGGAGCCCAAGCCCCTCCTGTGCTCGCAGTACGAGACGCTCTCTGACAGCGAGTGACTCCCCACAGCGCCGGGTGCGGCCCGGCAGGAGCAGCCCCTACGGAGGAAGGACCTCCGCGTCCACCCGCCGCCCGCCCGCCCGTCCGTCTGTCCACCCCAAGCCGGCGCCCTTGCCTGTCTAAAAGCCTTAACTACGACTCCCGCCCTGGCTGGCCCTGTGCAGTGACCTTACTCAGGGGATGTTTACCTGGTGCTGGGGAGGGGGGGAGGGCAGCGGGCCGGGGAGGGGCCCGGAGAGCGCCTGGCGGCCACACGCACACAGCCAGGGACCCAAAAGGATGACCACGTTCCTCCGCGCCACCGCCTCGCCTGATGCATTTGGAACCAAAGTCTAGACTGAGCTAGCAGCCCTGCACCCTCCCTCTTCCTCCCCTCCCGCTTAACGCTCTGGACAGACGGACACAGGCCCTGGCCAGCCCCCCGCAGAGACTGCCCGGCGGGAGCGCTGGAAACCGAGTCGACCAGGCGGCCGACGGAAGGGCCGGGTGCGGCCTGGGGCGAGAGGCTTCTCCGAGGAACTAGACTGTGCTTCTTTTGATCACACGGTGTGTCGCAGCGGTGGGAGGGAGAGGCTGATGTAAATGATGTATTGGTTTACAGGGTATATTTTTGATACCTTCAGTGAATTAATCCAGATGTTTTACACACGAAAGGACTTAACCCAGTATTATTGCTGCTGCGCTTTCGATCTCTGCTTACCGTGCAAGAGGCGTGTGCAGGCCCACGGAGGTCAGGCGGCGGCCCCACCGTCCACGGGGCCGAGGGGGCGGGCCGCCGGCTCACGAGCCCCGTGTCCTCCCTCCCTCCCTGCCTGGGGCAGAATGGACTTGATGCGTACTCTGTGGCCGCCGTCTGCGCCCAGCGGTGGCCATCTGTCATTTACACACGTTCTAATTAAAAAGCAAATTATACTCGAGGTACGAAGGTTTCTTCTCTGCTTTGAACTGGATGGCAAGGAGAGCAGGCGACTGGGAGGTCGACAGGCGGAGGGAGCGTGGCCCGGAAGGCCGCGGCGGTGCCCCCGACTGGTCACTGCCGAGGATTCACACCGTAGGGCATTCAGTAATCACACTCGGGAAGCAGGTGTTGAGTGTTCACACCACGTGAGGCAGTGGGTGTTCACACCCGCGGTGGGCCTGTCTGGTGTTTACACCCATGCAGAGAATGTCTGAGCCGCTCACACCTGCGGCGGGCCTGTTTGATATTCATGCCATAGGGGCTGTCCGCTAGTCACACCTGGGACGCACTGTCAAGTATCGCGGCTGTGTGTGAAGTCAGGGTGTTCACACCCATGGCGAGCCTGTTTTTATATTTACACCATCGTGGAGACCAGTGTCCACAGCTATGATGATGTGTTCACACCCATCCCGCGAAGGCGTGGGGTGTGACCCGCACCTGTGGTGAGCCTGTTTGGTATTCGTACCTATCCAGTGAAGGTGTGGGGTATTCACACCCATTGCTGGCTTTTTAGATATTAACACCTATCCCCTGAAACTGAGGTGTTCATACCCATGGTGAAGTTATCAAGATTTCACACCCATGAGGAAGGTGACCCAGATACCTCTCAGGTCTTGTGTGTGTGTGTGTGTGTGTGTGCTGGGGGTGGAACCCAGGAGCATTCTACCCCCTAGCTACACCCAGCTCTTTGCTCTTTATTTATTTATTTGTTTATTTTTTGGTGGTACTGGGGTTCCTGGAAGCCCTTCTACCTCCGGGCTACACTCCCAGACCTATTTTTTATATTTATATTTGGAAACAGGGTCTCTTAAGCCAACACGGCTGGCTTCGAACCTGCACGATCCTCCTGTCTCCGCCTCCCAAGCACGGGGATTACAAGCGTGCGCCACCACGCCCGGCTCACCCAGCTCTTTGTTTATATATTGTTGTGGTACTGGAATTGAACCCAGGAGCATTCTACTTCTGAGCTACAACTCTAGCCCTTTTTTTTTATTTTATTTTTATTTTGAAACGGGACCTGAGTTGCTGGGGGCCTTGCTAAATTGCTCAGGCTGGCCACAAATCTGCAATCCTCTTGTCTCGGCCTCCAAAGTACTGGGGTTACCTCGTGCACAACTGTGCCCCGTTGATTTTTTGGGGGGTTGTTGTTGTATTTTTGTTTGTTTGTTTAGTGTTTTTTTTGTGTGTGTGTGTGGTACTTGGGTTCCTGGAAACCCTTCTGCCTCTGGACTACACTCCCAGACCTACTTTATATTTTATTTGGAAACAGGGTCTCTTAAACCAGCACGGCTGGCTTCGAATCTGCGAGATCCTCCTGTCTCCGCCTCCCAAGCGCGGGGATTACAAGTGTGCGCCACCACGCTGGGCTGTGTCCCGTTTTTATAACAGCAACTCACTAAGTTGGTGAGGGTCTTAAGTTGCTGTCCAACCTGCGATCCTCCTGCCTCAGGTTCCCAAGTACTGGGATTACAGACGTGTTTCACCATGCCTGGCTTTCTGTCATTCATTTATTTTATTTATTTATTTATTTATTTATTTATTTATTGTGGTATTGGTAGGGGAGAACCCAGGGGCTTTTCTACCTCCGGGCTACACTCCCAGACCTATTTTCTACTTTATTTGGAAACAGGGTCTCACTAAGTTGCTGAGAGCCTCACTCAGTAGCTGAGGCTGGCTTCGAACCTGCGCGATCCTCCTGTCTCCGCCTGCCAAGCCCGGCGACTTTCAGTTCTTAACTGTGAACTCTTCGCAATGCTGTCTTCCTGCTCTATTCATGTCAAGGAGTGAATGGATCTCCTGCGACCCCTGCTTGCTTTGAGCATCCAGCAGAAGAGCCAGTGCCTCCTCCAGCCTAGGTTGAATCAGCGGCGCCCAGCCTTTGTGTTTTGAGGTTGAATTATCTCAGGACTGTGCCGCTGCCTCCTCCGGCACAGCGGAGCTCAAAAACCTCCCTGCTTAGCCAGGTGTGGTGGCGCACGCTTGTCATCCCAGCATCCGGGAGGCTGAGACCGGAGGGTCGCGGTTCGTGGACAGCCTCAGCTACTTAGTGAGGCCCTCTGCAACTCAGTGAGACCCGGTTTCAAAATAAAGAATAAAAAATAGGGCAGGGGGTGTAGCTCGGAAGTCAAATGCCCCTGGGTTCCATCCCCAGACCCGCAAAAAAAAAAAAAAAAAAAAAAACTCCCTGCTTGGCGGCTACCTGGCTCCAGCCCCTCCTCTCCTCTCCACCTGAGGCCTGACACTCAGCCCGTTCCCAGTGAAGAGTCCCCAGGGTGGGGGCGAGGGGCAAATCTGCAAGGGTGTCAGGAGGCATCTGCCCACCTGTGCCCTGTCCCACCTGGCGGCAGGTGTGGTGTGCTGAGACTGAAAGCCACCTGCCCCTGCAACTCTGGCCAGCCTGCGCCTCTATGGCAGGTGGCAGGTCTGGGTGGCCTCAGGGCCACCTCAGAAACACCCAGGGGCCCAGGGACAGCGCTGGCCAGAGTGTGGCCTCCCGGGAGTAGAACTCGGGGCACCTTCTTCTTGCAACAGCCACGGGGTCAGCCCTGCTGTGATGATACAGGAGCCCCATGGGTCGAGAATCCCCTGGCTTGTGGGTACGTAGATGGTGGCCAGAGGTGGCACCCTCGGGGGCCTGGGGCTGCGGGAGTGTGTCCAAGACATCAGAGCCTCCCGGGGCCAGGCGGACATGTGACGTTTTATGTTTACTCTTTGGTGGTACCAGGGGTGGAACTCAGGGGCATTTTATCTCCAAGATAAACCCCAGACCTATATTATTATTTTCTTTTGAAACAGAGTCTCACTAAGTTGCAGAGGGCCTCAGTAACTTGTTAAGGCTGGCTTTGAACTTGCAGGCCTCCGGTCTCGGCCCCCCAAGTACTGGGATGACAAGTGTATCCCAAAAGCTCTTCCTTTTAAAAGGCGGTCAGCCTCCAGGCCCCAGCGGCATCAGGGTGCCGGCCTTGGCCCACCCAGGGACCGATGGCCGCCAGCTCCCAGGCTAGTGCGCCGGGCCGCCACATCGGGCTGTAAAAGAGCCAACAGTAGGAACCCCAGGCTGGAGAGCTGGGCGGGCCCAAGATGCGAGTGCAAGAGAGGTATTTGCGTCCCTGCTGGGCTCCGCCCTGCCTCACAGAGTTCACATGGCACCAGGCCTGGCAGTGCCCTCTGTGTGACCCCGGGGGCCCTATTTGCTCCAGGGATTCGGATTCCTCCCAGCTGGGCTCGGCCAGCGCCCGGGCTGCAGTGCTGACGCCAGCCAGCAGGTGGCAGTGTGGGGTCAGTAAAGGGCCCTGTCCCTCCTCCCTGGGCTTGGACCCCAGACTGCGGCCACACTGATGGTTGGAGCCACACCCTCGCCGCATCTTGGCCCCTTCCTTCTGGCCCCAGGAAGGGGACATGGGGCTCTGTAGGAGGACCCCTGACCCACCCACCCGGAAAGCCGCAGTCCACGGGTTAACATGGTCGGGTCCCCAGGCTCAGGGTACTCAAGACAAGCCTCCCCATGACACGTCAGGGTGGCTTCCTGGAGGTGGCAGGCTGAGAGGAGGTAACCCGCGCGGGCCAAGGCTGGGACCGAGCCCAGATGGACGCAGTGGAGCCCAGGCGGACGCAGTGGAGCCCAGGCGGCTGGACATAGCAGGGGGAACGAGGAGTCTTCGGGGAGGGCTCAGCCATTGGTCAAGAAGAGAAGTGGCTGGCTTTCCAAAAGTGGAATAGTTTGGGCTTCCAAGAGCGCCGGAAGTGTTGCCAGGATGCCAGGGGGCTTGGAGAGCCTGGCACACCAAGTGTGCACGCAGTGTGGAGCAGCAGGAGGAAGGGCTGAGGGGCTGGGGACACTCGCTCCCAGTCTGTTTGGGGGTGAAACTCTCCAAGGTCTGGGGCAGGATCTAGACAGCCTCCGGGTCTGCTGGGTTTTGTGT
Organism: Muscardinus avellanarius; assembly: GCF_963383645.1. NCBI lineage: Eukaryota > Metazoa > Chordata > Mammalia > Rodentia > Gliridae > Muscardinus > Muscardinus avellanarius. Next base: position 2,824,173 of record NC_137807.1, on the reverse strand, counting down.
GTGTGTGTGTGTGTGTGTGTGTGTGTGTGTGTGTGTGTGTGTGGTACTGGGATGGAGCTCAGGGGCATTCTACCTCCGAGCTACACCCCCAGCCCTATTTTTTATTCCTTATTTGGAAATAGGGTCTCACTGAGTTGCAAAGGGCCTCACTGAGTAGCTGAGACTGGCCAAGAACTGGGTCCTCCTGTCTCAGCCTCCCGAATGCTGGGATGACACGCGTGCCCACCGCGCCCGGCGTGGGGTTTTATAGGATACGTGAGCTGCTTTGGAGGAGAAGCAGGTGTGCCCTGGCTTCACCTGAAGCTCCACACACGCAGCAGGCTGGGGTCCCCCGACCCTCAGAAGTGACCCCACACGGTCCCGGGTGCAGACTCCCGGGCTAGGGGTGTAGCTCAGGGGCGAAGGGTTGCTCAGCATGCAGAGGGCCTGGGCTTCCTCCGCAACACCTTCCAAAAAAAAACTAAGGAGGAAGAGGGAAGAAAGGAAGCGGCCGGCCCCAAGCTGCCCACAGGTCCAAGTGCCCGGAGGGACCCCTGCGTTTATTGGCCAGCTCCAGGGAGTTTCTTCCTATTCCCCGAGAGCAGAGAGAGGCGGGGTCCCTCAGAAACGAACACAGGGGTGGGTCAAAGTGGGGCCCGGGGTAAATTGGTCCAGGAATGGCCCCACCCACAGAGGGACTTGGAAGCCCCTTCAGGCTTTGCACCTTTTATTAAGATAATCAATCGATTCCTTAAGTTACTTATTAACCAGAAAAGCATCTTTGGATGTCCTGCGTACAGAGAACAATATATCAGTCACTGTGCCCCTCCTCGCCCCACAGAGGGAGCTACAGCCCCAGAGGCCTCCCGCCCGCCCGGGTGGGGGGCTGCCCCCCAGCGCTGGGCACCTTCAGGCTGTGGGGGGAGGGGCGGCTCAGAGGGCAGCTCCGTGGCCATAGAGGGGTCTCTGGGGGCCACACGTTCAGGTACCGCCAGAGTGTGGGCGCCCCCGGTCCCCCGTGTGGACCCGGCTGGCCCCAGAGAGCCGGAGCCCGGCAGATCCGCAGCACTCAGGAATCTCAGGTCTTCGGTCGCACGGATGCCGAAGGCCCGAGGCGGGCAGCCGGACCCCATGGCTTCTCCTGGAGCCCACAGCTGAACTCCGGAGTCAAGTCCAGGGTGTAGACAGGTGTAGACAAGTCCCTGGAGTCAAGTCCCGGGTGTCTACGGTATAGACAGGCCTTGGCCAGGGACGCCCAGCAGGGGAGCCTCCAGAGCACCGACTCCAGAGGGCTCCGTGGGGAGAGGCCAGCCTGGGATCTTCCCTGGGAGGCCCCAGGGCCCTGGAACGGCTCAGCTCCAGACACTTTCCAGGAGTCCCCAGCCCCGAGTAAGGACACCAGCCCAGCCCGGTCCTGCTGCTCAGTCCCACCCAAGCCGCGGCCCCTGGCTGCTGCCCGGGGCACTGGGCTGGGGGAGCCGCGCATTTGAAAGGCTCATTTTGAACTCTCCCCGAGCCCGAGCAGGGTGAGGCTTCAGAGCCAGGTCGCGGGCGGGCGAGGCTGGGACGCCTCCATCCTTCCGAGGGTGCTGAGACGCGCTCCTGTCCCTCCCTGGCACCGCCTCGCCTACTTGAGAGCCAGTCAGAGATGTGTCGATGGCGATGTGCGGCCCGGGCCGGGCAGGCTGCCAGGCCGTGCTCCGGGCGGGCGGGGCTCCGCCGGGCTCCTGGCCTCAGAGCGCCGTGGGGGCCCGGGGGCTCCGCAGAGCTGCAGCCGCACACTGGCAGAGAACCAGCGGCGCGGCCGGCCCTGGCTGCAGCTCAGGGTGGTGCAGAAGGAGCTCCGGGCGTGCTTGGGGAAGATGATGGTGGTGCTGCCGAAGTGGAGGGCGCGCGGCCGCGGCTCCAGGGTCAGCTGGCTGCGGTAGCTGCGCCAGGTGCAGTTGGGCGCCGCCATGACGGTCTCGCTGTAGGCCGTGACCGTGGGCACCGGCGCGTAGAACACCTTGTCCCGGAAGTGCTTCTCGGAGGCATACCTGACCTCCGAATTGCAGCTGGGAAGAGGGAGGGACAGCAAGGTCAAGGGTACATCAAGGTCAAAGACAGGAAGGTCCCAGGAAAGGCCCAGGGGCTGTTCCAGTTGGAGATGGCGCATCCCTGTAATCCCAGGGCTTGGGAGGCTGGGACGGGAGGATCGGAGGTTCAAGACCAGCCTCAGCTACTTAGGGAGGCTCTTGGCAATTTCCAAATAGAAAATAAGGCTGGGGGTGTAGCTCAGAGTTAGAATGCCCCCGGATTCAATCCCCAGTACCAAAAGTAATAATAATAGTAATAATTGGGGAAACCGAGGCATAAAGGGACCGAGGGGTGGAATCTGAATAGGGTGTTGTCAACTCAGTGAGACCCTCTTTCAAAATAAAACATAAAATGGACGTGGTGGCGCACGCTTGTAATCCCAGTACTTGGGAGGCTGAGACAGGAGGATCGCGGTTCAGGAACAGCCTCAGCTACTCAGTGAGGCCCTTTGCAACTCAGTGAGACCCTGTTTTAAAGTAAAGAATAAAAAATAGGGCTGGGGGTGTAGCTCGGAGGTAGAATGCCCCTGGGTTCCATCCCAGTACTGCAAAAAAAAAAAAAGGGCTGGAGGTGTAGCGTTCCTGGGTTCAACCCCCAATGCCCAAAACACGATGGGGGTGCTGCGGCCTGGAGTGTCCTGACTTTGGCCTGGGAGCTGTGGTCTCAGGAGTGTCAGGTTTGCATAAACGCATCGTAGTATTGGGGGGCTAAAGGGCAGGGCGTCCGCGCTCACCTTCTCTCTGTGGTTCCCGAAAAAGTTCCTGTTTACGTTAAAAAATAATAATAAATAAATCAATAAACCAGGAGAAATCTCCATGCAGCAGGCACACGGGCCGTGGGCTTGGGTGCTCACAGGTGGCCGGAACTGTCCTTAAAAGTTCTTTTCTTTCTTGTAACTTTTCCACCAGGGTGATGGTTTATCAAAGTAAGTTTCTCAGAAAGCCCCCCCAGCCCCCTTAGGCCCCCGAGGCAGCGCCTGTCCCCCGCTCACCGGATTTCCTGCGCGGGCTCCGGGTCCACTTCAATGCCCTCACCGAAGAACACGGGCAGCATGCGGGGCCTCGTCCCGGGGGCCGGCGGGCTCTGAGGAGGGAGCCGCGGGCTGGGGTCACCTGCCCCGTCCAGCCCTGGCCGGGTCTGCCAGCCGGCTGTGTGGTCCATCCCAGCATTGCTCTGCTCCATCGCGACCCCCGGCCCCACCCTCCAGCCTGTACCCCAGTTCCCAGACATCTCACAAAGGGACCTGGGAACGGTCTAGCCTCAGCCCCCCCCCCCCCCGGGCCGCAGCAAGCCCTGGGCCCAGGCTAGAGTCCTCCAGACCCAGGCCACCTGGGCGCCCGGGTGACTGAGGAGCTGGGGTTGTACTCCTCCTAGGGGAACGCCATGGTCCCTCCAGAGAGGTGGAGGCCCAGCTGCACCCAGGTCTGCGTTACACCTGACGCTAGGCCTGGCCAGGACCTCAGAAGGGCACAGGGAGCCAGCCCAAAGACCACCGTCCCGGGAGGGCGCCGCGCACCCTGGCCGCGCCTACCCAGCATCCACCTCTTCCCGAAACAGCCCAGCATCCTCCCCAGGACAAGGACGGGTTTAGCCCTGGCCTGTGGCCCATGTGGGAGTGAGGAACCGACCTCGTGTTCAGCCAGAGACCTCCCTAAGCTGCTTAACGTGCGGAGGGCGAGTGGCCAGCTTTCCCCCCGCGTGGGAAAAACTCATCTGGACATGAAGCCACACCAGAGACCGTAAGGGATCGAACACCAGGAAAGATGCAGTCTTGCCCGTGTCGTTTGAGCGCCTGGATCAAGCCCTGCCTGAAGCTGCCTGCCCTGCCCCAAATTGATTCCGAAAACACAGACCTGATGCCTAAGGCCCAGCACGTAGTCAGTCCTTCTGCCCTCCACCTCTCCATCCTTCCCCCCAAAGGGCTCTTCACCCAGACAGCTTCCGGGTCTCCTTCCTCCTCTCACACATTCCAGGAAAAGCCCCGCGGTCCGCAGCTGGGAGCCCTGCAGTAGCACTGGAGCCCTTCCTCTTCTCTGAGGTTTTGATTTTAGAGGTTTTAGTGACCCATGGTCAGCTCCAGTCCGAACTCAATTCATGTTTTATTCGTGTTTTAAGTAAGTGTGTGTGTTACTGGGGATTGAACCCAGGGACATTCTACCTCTGAGCGACATACCCCCCCCCCAGCCCTTTTATTTTTTATTTTCATTTCAAAACAGGGTCTCACTAAGTTGCTGAGGCTGGCCTCCAACCTGCAATCCTCCTATCTCAGGCTCCCAAACACTGGGATTTCAGGCCATTTCTATTGTATTAAACCACCACAGGAGAGCGAGCTCCGGGCCTGGCCTCCTGGCTCCTCTGGCCGTCAGAGTCTGGCTGTCCCAGGCCAACAACCCTCATTTATGAAGACTCAGGCTCTTCTGGGTTCCGCCCTCCCGGGCAGGAAGAGCTCAGCCAGGCGCAGGTCTGTTCATTCCTTACCCGAGACCCGGTCACTCGCGGGCCTCCCCACGCCCCAGCCTCTGGCACCCGGGCGAGGCTTACTATACTGTTCATAAAGAGGCCGCAGCAAGGCCCGCCCCTGCTCCTCTGGGTTCCTGCCTTCTTGGCTGGTGTCCTGATTGTCCTGGGGCCCCGGGGGCATGGGGGACCAGACCACAGCCCCCGGCAGCCCCCGCGGCTCTGCGTGAAGTCGGTGTTGACCAGCTGCCAGCCCCACAGCTTGGCGTTGACAGAAATAATATTGTCTCTCCAAAAGGCATTTCCCCAAATGCACACCGCGCGTGCGCGTGCTGAGCGCCCCCCGGGCCGGGGCTGTGTGCGGGTCCCAGACACACAGCGCCTCGCAGGCCTCTTCTTGTACAAAAGCCGGGGACAGAGGCCACCGGAGAGGAGAGAGCGCAATGCTGGGTGAGGGTGGTATGAGCTTTGGGTGCAAAGTTTTGGGGCAATTTTCAGTCCAGACAAGTGGGCGGGCTGCAGGGAGTGTGTCGTGGGGGGGATGCTGCTGCTTTTGACCCATACACGTCCCCCAAAAAACACATCCCCAAGACACACCCATTCCTAAGCCTTCGGCGCCACAAGCAGGGTCCCTATCCAGGCCCCCAGAGCAGCCCGGAATGCAGAACCGGACAAACCCTCCCCGGCCGCCCCAGCCTGGGCCTCGGGCAGCGAGACGGCAGCCCTGTTTGGCCGGATCTCGCTCCGACGGGCTGCCAGGCCGGCAGACAAGGCTCGATTCACAGGCTGGGCCAGGAGCCCGCTCGGGGGCTCTGTGTGCCAAAGGGGCCCACTTGGAAAAACATCTCCAGCCTGCCCGAGCTGGAGGCGCCTTGGAGATAGACACAGGGACCTGCAAAAACCAGGTGCGGGGACGGCGGTGGCGAGGCCGCGAGGAAGTCCACAAGGTCGCTGGCTTGGGGCTCAGGGGACAGTGCCTAAGGGCAGGCACCAGGCCATCGGAAGTTGTGAGGCCGCGCTGTCCTGGCCCGGGGTTATTTTATCAACAGCACAGCAGCGGCGGCCTGCGGGGCCAGCCAGCCAGAAAGCAGGCACAGAAAGTGCCTCTGAAGGCCAGGAAGGCCTGCTGCTGGCCCCGGTGGGGCTGCCAGCCACGCTGGAACTCGACACCCCTCAGGGACTGGGTCACAGGACACCAGGGATCTCAGGGTGGGGGACAGAGTGGGATCAGGCACACTGCAGCATAAGCCAGGGTCCTCCTATGTCCCACAGCTTGCCAGAACGTGTCCACCCTGCTGCGCCTGGGCCTGCTCTATTACGGGGCCTGTGCCATCCGTGGGCCCGGCACAGGGTGAGGGACTGTCCCAGAGGTCCAGTTTCCTGGTGGGATCAGCCTCAGGGCTCAGACATAGAGAAAAGCAAGCAGCTAAGACCCAAGGGGCAGACCTCCAAGGCCCCCGAGTCTTCCTGCCCCGTGTGTGAACCCACAGAGCCGGCCGGGCAGAGGGATCCAGCTGCTTCCTGAGCCCAGGGCAGCCGGTCCAGCAGGCGGACGCCCTGCCGCATGGGCAGCCCGAGGGCGCCAGTCTGGAGGACAGGCTGAGCCCCGCAGGCCCCGCCAGGGACTGGCAGGCCCTCCCCAGGATGCAAGCTTGGGCGCCCTGCGGCTCAGCCCTGGCTGGCGGCTGCCCAGGCCACAGCAGGGAGAGACCCACGCTGGGTAGGTAGACAGCTCTGTTCCTCGCCGCGACACAGACGCCCCACCTGCCAGGGCGGTGACACACAGGGAAGACCCCGCCAGCGGAAGGGACAGGACAGCCTAGCTCTGGGAGGACTGCGGTGGCCTTCCTCGGGGCCAGGACTCCTTGCTGTTGACCCTGGAATTGGAGTTGATTGTCTTAGGTGTACACTGGTAGAAGTGCGTGTGTGTGTGTGTGTGTGTGTGTGTGTGTGTGTGTGTGTGTGTGTGTGGTTCTGGGGATGGAACCAAGGGGCCATCTACCTCTGAGCTACACCCCAAACTTATTTTATTTTATTAATTTATTTATTTGGTGGTACCGGGGTCCCTGGAAACCCTTCTACCTCCGGGCTACACTCCCAGACCTATTTTATATTTTTTTTTACTTGGAAACGGTCTTTTAAGCCAGAGCGGCTGGCTTCGAACCTGCACGATCCTCCTGTCTCCGCTTCCCAAGCGCGGGGATTACAAGTGTGCACCACCACGCCTGGCATTTCTTTTATTTTTTGAAACTGGGTCTCGCTAGGTTGCTGAGGCTGTCATGGAACTTACGATCCTCCTCTCAGCCTCCCAGGGACTGGGATGACAAGCGTGCGCCACCTGCCCAGCTAGAATGCCTTCTGAGGCCAAGAGCTCCCACGCCGGGCTACGGCTGACCCTGACCCCCACGCACAAGGATGGTGGTGGGGAAGGGCGCCGCAGCCCAGGCTCCCCTCCAAGGCCTTGCTGCGGACGCACCCCGGCCAGCACGGGGCTCTCTTTCTTCTTGCTTCCCCGACTGCGACCCATCAGATAGCACCTTAGGACTGTGGAAACACAAGGCCTATTTGGGGGGATTTCAGGAGACCCCAAAGTACCAGACCATTCCTTGGATTATTACAAGGGCCCAGCGCAGAGCCCAAGGGTCTGACACCCAACGGAGGGACACATAAATACAGAGAGAGCCGGCGCGGTGGCCACGCTTGTCATCCCCGCGCTTGGGAGGCGGAGACAGGAGGATCGCGCAGGTTCGAAGCCAGCCTCAGCTGCTGAGTGAGGTTCTCAGCAACTTAGCGAGACCCTGTTTCCAAATAAAATAGGGCTGGGGGTGGAGCTCAGAGGCAAAATGCCCCTGGGTTCAATTCTTAGGACCATCATAAGTAAATAAGTAAAGCGGACACGGTGGCTCATGCCTGTATCCCAGTGCTTGGGAGGCTGAGGCAGGAGGATCGCAAGCGGCAGCCGGCCTCAGCAATTTAGCGAGGCCCTGCACAATGTAGAGCCTGTTTCCACATAAAAAATAGAACTGGGGGTGTAGCTCAGAGGGAGAATGCCCCTGGGTTCAGTCCTCACCACCGAACACCAAAGTTAAACAAATTCACAGGGACTCAGCTCCCGGGGCGAAGCTTCTCCCTCCTCCCTCCCTCCTCCTTCGGCGCGGCCTCCCCCACCGGAACTCCCAGAGGCCTTTGCTGGTCAGGAACACACCTGGGAGCCTGCTCAGGGTCAGAGGGATGACCGCGCCTCTCTCCTCCCTCTGCCCATCCGTCCACCTGTGTGTATTTGTCCGTCCATCTGTCCTATTTATCCATCTGTTAACTTATTTATTTATTTATTTTGCAGTACTGGGGATGGAACCCAGGGGCATTTGATCTCCAAGCTACACCCCCAGCCCAATTTTTTATTCTTTATTTGGAAACCAGGTCTCACTGAGCTGTAAAGGGCCTCGCTAAGTAGCTGAGGCTGTCCTCGAACCGCGATCCTCCTGTCTCAGCCTCCCGAATGCTGGGATTACAAGTGTGCCCACCGCGCTACCCATCTGTTAATTTATCCATCCATCCATCCATCCATCCATCCATCCATCCATCCATCCATCCGTGTATCCGTCCTATTTATCCATCTGTCCATTTATTCAGTCATCCGTCTGTCTGTCCACCCCTCTGTCCGACTTCTACCTGCACGCCTCATAGATCTGACCCGAAAGCTCTTTCTCTTTGAGCACGCTGCCGACGGGGCGAGGGGCTGGGGAGGTCAGAGGACCCCGCATCTGAGGGGCCATGACGGCGCAGGGCTGGGTCCCTGGCCTGCTACTGGGGGCTCTCCTCCTAAGCGTGCGCCCCCAGGACACCCCGGACCACATCCCCGGCGCCTTCCTGAGGGCGGGAAGACAGGATGGACGGGGCCAGATCACAGACGGCTCCTACCCGCATCCGGGGACGGGCATCTGCCTCGTGGCCTCCTTCTCACAGCCCCAAACGCCAACAGCTCCACACGGCCAAATGGCGAGGCAGGACAGGACGCTGGGTGGCCACTCTGCCTGGACACAGGCTAGGCCCCGGGACCAAGGCAGCAGGGCCAGGTCTGCCTTTGGGTGCCGCAGCCCTTGGTAGCTTAGGGGTCTGGGATGAAGGCAGCCCCAGGCCCCGAGGCAGCTCGCTGTCCTGGACTCGGGGCGAGCACAGGCGCCATGCTGGCCGAGACAGGTCCACGTCGATGCTAGGGCCACGCTTTGCCCGCCCTACCCCCTCCCATCCTCATCTCTGATTTGGGTTTCCATTTGGGCTAATGGTTTTTTTAAAAACAGAACAGTCCCTGGGCACAGTGGTACACGCTTATAATCCCAGCATTCAAGAGGCTGAGACTAGAGGATCACGGTTCGAGGACAGCCTCAGCTACTTAGTGAGGCCCTCTGCAACTTAGTGAGCCCCTGCTTCCAAATAAGATAGGTCTGGAGGTGTAGCTCAGAGGTAGAAGGCCCCTGGGTTCCATCCCCAGCACCATAAAACAAATAAATAGATAAAAATAAATGAAATGGGTTGGGAGTGTAGCTCAGAGATTGAATCCCCCTGGAGTTAACCCCCAATACCAGTAAATAAATAAATATATAAATAATAATAAATAAAGTGGGGGACCTCGCTTTAGAGGTCTGGAACCTGCGATCTTCCTGTCTCATTCACTGATAGAAGCTGCGGGGGGCCCAAGTGGCCGGGCTTGGGCAGGGCTGCGGCCAGCCCCCTGGCTAACTCCCTCGCCCCCAACTTTGAGCAGGCAGACAGCATGGGGGACTGGGCGTCAGCTCCCGTGGGGAATGGGAGGACCCGCAGGGCTGAGCCGCCTCAGAGGAAAGGGGCCGCCCGGCCAAGGCCTCTTCCGGGTACATTTGAAACCCTGGGGCTCTGGGATGGGAGAGGCAGCCCCGCCCCTTCCTCGCCAGCCGGGCATGCCTGGCAGCCCCGCCTCTGCGCTGGAGAAGCCCCTCCCGGAGTCCTCTGCACGCCGGGCACAGTTAACTTGGAGCTGCAGGCGCCGGCCAGGGCTGGGGCCAGGTGGGCGGGCCCGAAGCCCGGAGGAGGTTGCCCCTGGCAACCACTTCCTCTCCCTTTATTAAAAGCAGCGTCCCAAACCCCATAGGCACACAGGCATTTTGCTGTGTTATTTAAAAGGAACTTAAAAGTCGTTCATTTCAAAGTCATCAACAGCCAGACTAGGCGGCACGCGCCGGTCATCCCAGCACTCAGAGGCCGAGACTGGAGATTCACTTACAGGTCTGAGGCCAGCCTCGGAAACAGAGCAAGGCTTTCAGCAACCTAGTGAGACTATTTTGTCCAAACAACAAAATAATAAATAATAATTTTTTAAAAGGCTGGGGTATAGCTCGGAGGTAGAACGCCCCTGGGTTCAATCCTAGTACCACCAAGAAAAAAAAAAAAAAAAAGATATTCAGGAACCGGCAGCAAGGTCTACAGTCAGCCAAGGACCCCGGAACGGAGCTTTCAGGACACAGGATGGCACTGCGGTCACGTATCGCCCTGTGGGTACCAGGCACGATCCCCAGGGGTCCGTGAAGGGAACCGGGCCTGCGCACAGGCCTGCAGGACACCCAGGCGTGCGGCCGGCCCGAGGGCGGCGGAGAGCCACCTCGCGCCCGCTCCGCCCCAGCCAACGCTAAGCTAGACTAAGTCGGTTTCCTGACCTGGGGTTCCAACCTTCCCCAGGCGCCGCCTGGGGTCCACGTCAACATCCCTTAGCACCCCGCAGAGACAGAGACGGAGACGGGTTTGTGTCTGGGTTTGGTTAGCAAAAAAAAAAAAAAAAAAAAAAAAAAAGTTCCTGTTGGCAGCAGCAGGAGCAGCAAGGGACCCGGGGACACGCCCACGGGGCGTCTGGCCTCTCCGGAGCTCACCCGGCCGCACACAACTTCTTTGGGGATCCCAGGCCCTGTCCTCCAGCCGTGCCAGCCAGCACCCCCGTTTATGGCTGCCTGCCGGTAAGGATCCCTGCGGAGAGGCCCGCCACAACGCCAGGTCTGCGGATCTGGGGGTGAAGCTGGAAACCCCTGGTTTCCAGCTGGGGAGCCGAGCTGTCGCTGGGCCCCTCGGTCTTGGAGGGAGGGAGAAATCGGGGGGCTGGCTGGGCGTTAGCAACAGCGGGGCCTTGCGATGGATCGAGGGATCGCCCTCCAGCCCGCCGCCTGCCCGCCAGGGTCCTGGTTTCTGCAAGAGGGTGAAGTGTCCCTTACCGCTCCGGTCTCGCTGGCTCCGGGAGGCTCCGAGGAGGCGCCAGCGCCCCCGGCCCGGGCATCGAGGATCCCAGGGGCCAGGGCATAGAAGGGCGGGCTGGGGCTGGGGCTGGGGGGCAGCCCGGAGTCGGGGCTGTCCAGCAGGCCCTCACGGTTGGGCTCCTTCGAGCTGTCTTCCATGGTTTGCAGGTGCAGGTGACCCACCATGTCTGGGGGGCGCGGGGCGTGGGCCCCCAGCTGCTCGCGGGGCTCCTGAGCAGAGCACAGGCCCGTGCCCTGCGCCCCGCGCCCTGCGCCCCCGGCCCGCCCAGCCCGGCGCCTCACACCGGCCCGAGCCTCCTCTTCAAGGCGCCGCCCCAACACCCCGCCCCGGCCCGCGGCCCGCCCAGGCCCGGCTGCCAGCCACCGAGCGGACCAGGTGTGTGTCCCCACCCCGGGAGGAATGAGCCGGGGCGGCGCCCATCCGCGGGGGCGGTCACCCCAAGGAGTGGGAGGAAGGCGGCCGTGCTCAGTCTGGCTCAGGTTCAGCAGCGGGAGCGGGTTTGGACGCGTTCCATTTCGGAGAATCTGTGATGGGGGGGGCAGCCTTTATGCCTGTCAAACATCAGAATGCCCCCCCCCCACCAACGCTGCCGCGGGACCCCGTCTATACTGTCCGCACCCTGATTTGTGTCTCGATTATCTGGACACCCAGTGGGCCCCTTGGGATTCCGTGGGAAGCTTTGGATGGGGCAGTTGGGTGCGCTCCCCCCCCCCCAGAGGCAGGGACCGGCTTCTGGGGTCCTCCTCCCAGCAGGGGCCCGCTCATGAACAAGGGTCCCGCAGATCTCGGCTCCTCCCCCGGCCAGAGCAAGCACCTCTTTTCCTCCTGCCAGAGGACCCGCAGCAGGGGTCCAGCCGTTTTTTTTTTTTTCAGCCCCACCCTCTTCGTCCCCCTCCCCACCCTGGGCAGGGATGTGGGAAATGGCCTTGCCGAGGGGAGGGAGCAGGAGTGTGGGCTGTTGTCACCCAGCCTCAACAGCAAAGTGAGGCCCTCAGCACCTTAGGGAGACCCTGTTTCAAATTAAAAGAAAAAATAAGCCTGGCGTGGTGGCGCACGCTTGTAATCCCAGCACTTGGGAGGCTGAGACAGGAGGATCTCAGGTTCGAGACCAGCCTCAGCTATTTAGCGAGATCCTCGGCAATTTAGCCAGACCCTGTTTCCAAATTCAAAAAATAAAAGTAAAAAGGGCTGGGAGTAGAATGCTCCTAGGTTCAAAAATTTTTTTTCTGGGGCGCCCCTGTCTTCCCCTCCTGACCCCCAACCTCTGTGTCCAGACAGAGCCGTCCTGTCTCAGAAGCATCTTCTTGACTCTGTCACTGGGGCCTGGAAGTTTCCTGGCACCCACACAGCAAATGTCAAACACCGGGTGAGCGACCCCCCACTCCCCCTGTGACCGTGACCTCTGACCTCGGGGACCCCGCTGCAGGCCGGGGCTGCCATCCTTTGAAAGCTCCTACTGTAGAGCTTGGCTCTCTCCTGGCACCCGCAAATGTCAAAAAGGAGTAGAAAGGCCACGATTTCCATAAACTTGTTTGAGTTGAGCCCGAGGCGGGAGGCTCTGTGTGACGGGCTCCAGAGCACGGGCTGGGGTCTCAGCGGTGTGAGCCGGGCAAGAAAGGGGGGTCCCTCAAGACCTGGGGGCCTGGGCCCGGCCACAAGAACAGGCCCGAGGAAGCCAGGCGTGGTGGCGCACCTTGTAATCTCCGCGCTTGGGAGGCTGAGACAGGAGGATCGCGCAGGTTCGAAGCCAGCCTCAGCTACTTAGTGAGGCTCTCGGCAACTCAGTGAGACCCTGTTTCCAAATAAAATATAAAATAGGGCTGGGGGTGTAGTTCAGAGGTAGAATGCCCCGAGTTCAATCTGCAGTATAAATATGTATGTGTTAATATATATATATTAATCTTCAGTATATATGTATATATGTATATATAGAGAGAGGAAGAGAGTGAGCTTGAGGACCTAGAAAAATTGTGCAGAGAAAGCAGATACTGCACAGATGAGGGGTCTGGGGCTCTCGCTGGAGAGGAGACCCCCGCGCCACGCATCCCTAAGAAGGGGCACGTGTACCCAGAGGCTGTTGCGGCCACCTGCTTCTAGGAGCATCAGGTGGGGAGAAGGAAAAGGAACTGAGGGTGACCCTGAGCCCGCGCCCAGCGTCGGGGGCTCATCGCAGGCCGCTGCGCGGAGGAAGCTCAATGCTGTGATTGAGGAGGCCAGAGGTCAGCGAACGGGTGTGTGAAAAATGGGCTTTTCCTTGGGAGCCATTTGCCTCGTGGCCAATTTTTATTATTTTATTTATATTTTATTATTTATCTATTTACTTATCAGTGCTCGAACCCAGGGACATTCTACCTCCGAGCTACACTCCCAGCCCTATTTTAGTTTTCATTTGGAAAGAGCCTCTCGCTAAGTTGTTGAGGCTGGCCTCGAGCCTGCGAGCCTCCGGTCTCTGGCCCCCAAGTACTAGGCGCGCAGCACCACGCCCGGCTTCCCTGGGTAAATTTCGGACGCACCACGGTTGAGTGACGGCCAGACGCAGATGCTCCTGGCCAGGTCTCACGACAGCCTGGGTGTTGCTTTCTGATTTCTTCCAGCCCAGGCCAAAGGAGACCCCAGGAGTCCCCGCTTCCCACGCCGAGGGGCTGCTGGGAGCGGAACCGGCCGGGGCGATGGCCAGCGGACTCGGAGGTCGGCGCGGGAGGCTGCGGTCTTCTGGAAGGTTCCCAGGCTGCTGTGTATCTGATTCCTGGCCCTCCCCCATGTTCTGGCTACTGTTTTTCTAGCCTACTTAGTTCAGTGACATTCATGTGGAAAGTATCACAGCGGGTAGGAAGTTTTTGCTCAAAACCCAAAGAAGAAAAAATAAAATAAAAAAGGGCAAAGGGAAGATTAAAAAAAAAAAGATGGGTAAAGAAAGAAAAGATAGCTGAGAAATACCAAATGCTTCTGCTAAACAGTTTCCTGAGTGTTTTTGTTTTGTTTTGTTTTGTTTTTGCTTTTTGGTGGTACTGGGAGCGGAACCCAGGTGGTACTTCTGAGCTACACCCCCAGCCCCATTTTTTATTCTTTATTTTGAAATAGAGTCTCACTGAGTTGCAAAGGGCCTCACTGAGTAGCTGAGGCTGGCCTCGGAAATGTGATCCTCCTGTCTCAGCCTCCCAAATGCTGGGATTACAAGCGTGTGCCACCACGCCCGGCTCCTGGGGTTCCAAGGTATGGAATATACCCGTTTGGGGTTTACGTTTTGTGGGTGTGTGATGGGTTCTGAGCCTGGGGGGACTGCTCAGGGCACTGGACAGTGGATGGACGGTGGTCACAATTGCTGCTCCTGGGCAGGCTTGGGCAGGCAGCCCTTCCTCACCCCGAGGCTTCTGTTCAAAGAGGATGTGCTTCAGGGACGCCATGCTGGATTTTTCTCCCATTCCGGGTCTGCTCAGAAGCCTTCCCTCATCGCCTGTGACATCGGTCCCTTCCACAGACACTCTCTTCTCCCCCACCCGGTTCAACAGTTTTCCGCCCCCTAGAAGTATGGGGCGCAGTGTCTGAGTCTTCTGTCCCGGGGTGGGAGGGCTTGGGGTTGCGTTCCCCATCTGATCCGTGGCGCCTGCAGGCACAGAGCACCTACTCAGTGAACACTGGCTGCAGCCAACTGTCTCCTGATGTTAGGAGCATCTAAGAAGAAGCCAGGCGCGCTGGCACACCCTTGCAATCCCTGTACTTGGGAGGCTAAGACCGGAGGATCACAGGTTTGTGGCCAGCCTCAGCTACTTAGTGAGACCCTGTTTCAAAATAAAGAATAAGAAAAAAGGCTGGGGGTGTAGCTTGGAGGTAGAATGCTCCTAGGTTCTATCCCCAGACCCGCAAAAAAAAAAAAAAAAAAAAAAGAGTTGATGTGATTAAGTCACAAGGGCTGTGATCTCATCCTAGGCAGGTGCGGGGTGGAGAGGGGGCCTCTGGGCCGCGGCATCAGGGACTGTGCTTGTGCCTGTAAATCTCCTTGTTTTGGGGCCTCCATGATGTGAGAGCAGAGCCCTGGCGCCCTCTCTCTCTCTCTCTCTCTCTCTCTCTCTCTCTCTCTCTCTCTGCTTACCACCGCCATGTCCTGAGCTCTGCAGACCCGGCCTCACATGGACTAAACCCAAAATCTCCACACTGTGAGCAAATACATCTTCCCTTCTCGAAACTGTGTGAGCAGTTGTGTTGGGTTACAGCTGTCGGAAGGTTGGCTGAGACCTTTCCTTCCTCCTTCTTTCCTTCCTTCCTTCCTTCCTCCTTCCTTCCTTCCTTTCTCGTCCTTTCTTTATTCTTCCTTTCCACCAAGTAAATGCTATGTATGGTGCGTTAGAAGGTGACAAATCTCACTGGGAGGAATTATAGCCAGGCATGGTGTGCGGTGCTATCGTCTCGTGACTGGGAGGCTGAGACAGGCAGGTTCCAGGCCCGCCTCTGCGACTTAGCGAGGCCCTCACCAATGTAGCAAGCCCCTGTTTTATTTATTTATTTATTTATTTATTTATTTATTTATTTTTGTGTGTGGTACTGGGGGTGGAACCCAGGGGCTTTCTACCTCCGGGCTGTACTCCTAGACTTATTTTTATATTTTATTTGGAAACAGGGTCTCACTAAGTAGCTGAGGCTGGCTTCGAACCTGTGCGATCCTCCTGTCTCAGCCTCCCAAGTGCGAGGATGACAAGTGTGCGCCACCACACCTGGCTCAAATCCCTGTTGTGTCCAGGCGTGATGGCACACACTTGGAATCCCAGCGCCTGGGAGGCTGAGACAGGAGGATCGCGGTTCTCGGCCAGCCTCAGCTACTTAGTGAGGCCCTCTGCAACTCAGTGAGACCCGGTTTTCAAATAATGAATAAAAAATAGGGCTGGGGGTGTAGCTTGGAGGTGGAATGCCCCTGGGTTCCATCCCCAGTTCCACAAAACAAACAAAACAAAACACAGTTGTGTTCCTATCAATTTCCAAACACACACAGCAAACCGTCCACAGGATGGAGAAATTCTGAGACACCGGCCTCGAGGAGCGCCAGGGGGCTGGGTGCGGATGGGTGGGGTGCTGCCCGGAGCCGCCCTGCCCTGGGGCTGTTTGCGGAGGGGCCCAGGCGGGCTTTGAGGAGGGGGAGATTGGGACGGAGCGGGACAAAGGGGCCGTGTCTTCAGCAGAGCCCTGAGTTTGCACAGCTGCGGCTCCTCGCCTCCAACCCGACACTTTCCAGATGTGCGGCCTCCCTTTGGTACCGTCCACAAGCGCTCTGTCCCCTGGTACGCGCACATGCACACACACACACACACACACACACACACGCACGCACGCACACACACATGCACACACACGCATGCGCAGGCCGCCGGGGGTCTGTAACTACCACCTCTTGCCGGGGACCGGGCTCCACAGACGCCACACTCTGGCCTGATGGCGGGTCCCTCCCCGAGCTGGAAATTTTATGGGCTGGATTTCAGAATTGTTCAAGTTCAAAGCCGCCCCCTGCCAGCTGGTGCCCTTCTGACCTGGCCCCGGGGTTGGGTGGTAGGAGGAGGCCCAGCGCGCTTTCCAGAAAGTTCCTCTCCACCCACATTAGCGTGAACTCCGAGCTCTGGGGCGCCCGGGAGAAGGAGGCTCCGGGGATTTGGGGGCCCAGCAGGACCCCAGTGCGGCTCCAGCGAAGCCCCTGCAGCCCCGATGCAGGGAAAGGCAGCGGTGTGCGGGCCACAGGGCCCTTGGGCTCCAGGTAACCAACCCAGAGTCTGGCCCCGCCCCTGCCCGTGCCACCCTCCGTGGTGCTTTTTAATTAAAATAAACTTTTTTTTGGTACTGGGAATGGCACCCAGGGGCATTCTACCTCTGAGTTACACCCCTGGCCCTGTTTTTTATTCTTTATTTTGAAACAGGGTCTCACCGAGGTGCAAAGGGCCTCACCAAGTAGCTGAGGCTGGCCTGCTTGTCATCCCAGCATTCGAGAGGCTGAGACAGGGGGATCGCGGTTCGCGGCCAGCCTCAGCTACTTAGGGAGGCCCTCTGCAACTCAGTGAGACCCGGTTTCAAAATAAAGAATAAAAATAGGGCTAGGGGTATAACTTGGAGGTGGAATGCCCCTGGGTTCCATCCCCAGTACCATTAAAAAAAACAAAACACATTCCCAATGCTTGTGTCCGTTACCACCATTCGTTTCCCCAACTTTTTCTTTTAATGGAAACTTTGTATCCATTAAACGCTAAATCTCCCTCACTCCCCCTTCCTCAGCCCCTGGTGACCTCTATTTTACTTCCTGTCTCTCTGGATAGTTCATCTAAGTGAAACAATGTAATACTTGTCCTCTCCTATCTGGCTTCTTTTACTTACAATGTTTCCAGCATACTTCTACACTGTGGCAAGTAGGGACCTCATCACTTTTCACGGCTGAGTAATAGTCCCTCTTGTAGCTAGCCCACAATTTCTCTGTTCATTCAGAGATAAAGGTGAGGTATCCTCTTTTTGGCTCCTGGGAGCCGCAGCCCGTTTCCACGGCCATATGGCTCAACCCCTCGGCATCCATCCACCCTTCAAGGTTGGTTTGGAGCAGGAAGGATGAATTTCTTTAGCATCTCCAGAGGAAGATCTGTTCATGAATAAACATGACCTGCCTGGGTCAGAAAAGGGCCGGCCCCAGGGAGATGGTGGGGCAGAGAAAGGAGGGCAGGTGTCAGGGGAGGAGCAAGATGTGCTGGGGAGTCTGGGGCCCGGGGCTGCCTCGGGGATATTTATATTCTGCATTCCGCAGGCTGGAGTGATTTCTGAACATTAAATTCCCTGGAGAGGGGGGTGGCGTCTTCGAGTTAAAGACAAGAAAAACACAAGTTCACTGTCAGATTGAAGAGCAGGAGATGGGCTGGGGTGGGAGGAGGGTCGCGTTTCCAGACTGGTTCACACTTTATCCTTTTGTGAATATAATCTTTATTTATTTATTTACTTTTACCCTTTTTTTTTTAGTGGAGGCCCAGTGCTGTATTAGTCATCGCTAAGTTGTTGTTGTTGTTGTTGTTGTTGTTGTTGCTGTTGTTGTTGCTGTTATTATTATTATTTTGTGTACTGGAGATTAAGCCCAGAGGTGTTCTATGTCAAAACTACATCCCCTTGCAGCCCTATTTATTATTATTATTATTATTATTATTATTATTACTACTACTACTACTACTACTACTACTATTATTATTATTTTCTTTTTTGCAGTTCTAGGGATGGAACCCAGGAGCCTTCTACCTCCGAGCTACAACCCCTGCCCTATTTTTTGTTCTTTATTTTGAAACTCTCACTGGGTTGCAAAGGGCCTCACTAACTAGCTGAGGCTGTCCGCGAACCACGATCCTCCGGTCTTGCTCTTTCCTTAAGTATCTAAAAGCCCTGCGGAGCAGCCCGCTCGCCTGCCACCTGCCGCGTCTGAGCAGCGGCTCTTAGGGCGCCGGGGCCAAGGGCACCGAGGCTTTTCCTTATTAATTAGTGCACTGTGAGTGTACTGTGATATCCTCTCCCCCTCTCCCTCTCTCTCCTCTCTCTCTCTCTCTCTCTCTCTCTCTCTCTCTCTCTCTCTCTGGCATTTGTAATTTAAATTTTTACAAAGGGCCCCAGGAGTTCTTGGTTAGAGGCAGGAATGCGGCGGGAGCTGTTCAAACCACAGGCAAATTGGCCCGTTGTCTGGAACCCTGGAGAAGAAGCAGCGCCAGCGCTGCCTTTTCTTTTCCTTCTTCTTTTTAAATTTATTTTCTTTGTGTGTGTGTGTGTGGTTCTAGGGATTGACCCCAAGGACATTTCACCTCAGAGTTACACCCTCAGCCCTATTTTATTTTTTACTGTGAAACGGGGTTTTGCTAAGTTCCTAAGAGACTTGCTAAGTCGCCGAGCCTGGCCTCAAACCTGCGATCCTCCTGTCTCGGCCTCCAGGTCCTGCGAATACAGGCGTGTGCCACACACCTGGCTCCCTTGCCATAATTAATTAATTAATTTTGCAGTACTGGGGCTGGAACCCAGGGTATTCTACCTCTTAGCTACACCCCAGCTCTATTTTTATCCATTATTATTAATTATTTATTATATTATTATTATTATTATTATTATTATTATTATTATTTGCAGTACTGGGGATGGAACCTAGGGGTGTTCTACCTTCAAGCTATACCTCCAGCCCTATATTTTATTCTTTATTTTGAAACAGGGTCTCACTGACTGCAATCCTCCATCTCAGCCTCTCAAGTACTGGGATGACAAGGTGCGCCTCCACGCCATGCTGAAACTGGTGTAATTGAGTCATGAGTGTTGTTGGTAAATATCGGGAGGAGGAGCGCACAGCTGGACGGCAGGAACAGATTTATTTGGAGATAAATAATCTGGGAGGAGGACCTGACCTGGAGGGAGAGTACATGAGAGTCAGGGCCCCATCTTATAGACATATTGTGATGTTGAAATCGAGTCCAGTGGGGGAATCGCAAAAGAGAGAAATCCCGCAAAGGAGTATGGGACTAGGCCTTCTTTATTAAAAGGAATCTCGCCGGGCGTGGCGGCTCACGCTTTTAATCCCTGGCTTGGGAGGCGGAGACAGGAGGATCGCACAGGTTGGCTTAAGAGACCCTATTTCCAAAAAAATATATAAAATAGGTCTGGGAGTGTAGCCTGGAGGTAGAAGGGTTCCATCCCCAGTACCACAAAAATAAATAAATAAATAAATAAATAAATAAATAAATAAATAAATAAATGGAATGTCGTTCCTGGTCGAGCTCTGGAGACCTCTCTTGCTTCGGGCCTCCATGATGTGAAGAACTCAGCCCAAGCACCCTCCCTCTCCCCGCCTCCCGCCGCCATGACCCGAGACCCGCGGTCCCCGGCCACACAGGGACTGACCCCGAAACCATAAGAAAATAAATCTTTCCTCTAAGTGACATGGTCAGTCTTTAGGTGATAGCTGCAAGATTGCTGACCCAAATAACATGCATGCTGGCCGGCTGGCTGGACAGAGAAACAGACGGCTCCTCCCGGGGTCCTGACCAGAGACTCCAGGAAATGCCCCTTGGGGAACTATTTTGGGGAGGGGTCCACAGGGTCGCAATGGTGTTGCTGAGCCTTGCAGCGCCACCCCGCTCTTCAAACCCCGTGCCCATCTTCATTCAGCTTTCTTTCTTTCTTTCTTTCGATACTAGGGATGGAACCCGGGGCACTCTACCTCCAAGCTACACCCCCAGCCCTATTTTGTGTTCTTTATTTTGGAACAGGGTCTCTCTGAGTTGCAGAGGGCCTCACTAAGTAGCTGAGGCTGGCTGTGAACAGCAATCTTCCCGATGTTCCCGCCTCAGCCTCCCATATGCTGGGATGATGAGCGTGCGCCGCCCCTCCGGCTGGCTTTTATTAAATTTCCTAGCGGCTCCTCCCTGCTCTGAAGTAGGAGCCTGGTGAGGAGTACAGAGATGGACCCACTGCCCTCTGGGACTCTGGGAACCCAAATCACCCACGAAGCAGACAGCGTGGGATTGGCTCTCTGTGGCTATTAACCAGCCATGCCTCCTTGACACGGGGCACCCCAGCGGAGCGGGCCTGCACCCCAGGAGAAAGCTCCTCGTCTGGGTGAGGCTCCTGGGCCAGGAGACAGCGGGGCGGGGGAGGAGCACCACAGCTGTCAGCTGCCCACCCGGCACCTCCCAGGGAGACAGCGGCTGAAGATTCAGCCCAAGATACTCAATTTCCTGCTTAAGAACAGAAATGATGTCTGGCGCACGCCTGTCATCCCAGCACTCGGGAGGCTGAGACAGGAGGATCACGGTTCCTAGACAGCCTCAGCTACTTAGTGAGGCCCTCTGCAACTCAGTGGGACCCTGTTTCAAGATAAAGAATAAAAATAGGGCTGAAAATATGGCTCGGAGGTAGAATGCCCCTGGGTTCCATCCCCAGTATCTAAAAAAAACAAAAAAACAAAAAAACAAAATAGGGCTGGGGGTACAGCCTTGGTGGAGAATGCCCCTGGGTTCCATCCCTGGCACCGCCAAAACCAAACATACAGTGCTAAAGGAAATTCGAGGCACCTGTGGGCAGAGCGTAGCGTGACCAGGTAGAGACACTTGGTTACACAGAGGCCGCGTGGACCTTTCCACAGCCGGCCCTGGTTGAGGCCCCAGGGGCAGAAGCTGAGATCCGCGCGTAGCTCTTAATTCCTCTAGGCTCAGCATTCTCTTCTCTTCTGTTATTATTGGAGGGGGGTCCTGGGAATTGAACCCAGGGGCATTCTACCTTTGAGCTACACCTCCAGCCTTATTTTATTTATTTATTTATTTATTTAATTTTTGTGGTACTGGGGATGGAACCCAGGGTCATTCTACCTCCAAGCCACACCCCCAGCCCTAGTTTTTATTCTTTCTTTTGAAACAGGGTCTCACTAGGTGGCCGAGGGCCTCAATAAGTAGCCAAGAGGCTGTCCACAAACCTGCGATCCTCCTGTCTCAGCCTCCCAAGTACTGGGGTGACAGGCGTCCACCGCCACGCCCGGTTTACTGTACCAGTATTGGGGATGACTTCAAAATGTATTTGAAAATAGCTCTGGTATTAGGAAACCAGAGTTTGAGTGCGGGCAGGCACTCAGACAGGAAAGGGACCCTGCAGAGTTCCCGACACCAGGGAGAACACAGAGAGCCTCAGGGTCTGTTACATTATTTATTTGTTTGTTTGTTTGTTTGTTTGTTTGTTTTGGCGGTACTGGGGATGGAACCCAGGGTCTTCTACCTCTGGGCTACACTCCCAGACCTATTTTATACTTTATTTGGAAACAGGGTCTCACTAAGTTGCTGAGAGCCTCACTAAGTAGCTGAGGCTGGCTTCGAACCTGCGCGATCCTCCTGTCTCAGCCTCCCACATGCAGGGATTACAAGCTTGCCCGGCATGGGTCTTTTACATTTTAGGGACAAACAAAACTCCCCCAAGGATGTGGGGGGAGGCCATAAGCCTCCAAGAGACCCCAGATAATCAATTTACACCTTTTGGGGTGTAACAAAAGGCTTGGGGTCTGTACCGGAGACAGGCCAGGCCTACAGGAAGGAATCCCCCATCAACAGACCTGCCCCGGAAGGGGCGGGTCTCCTCGGGTCTGAAGATTATTGGTAGAGCAAGATGAAGGGCCCTGTATCCAAAAACCTTCACCCCACCATGTCACCCTCTCTGGAGTAGTGTTTTGAGTTCAGTTCTATCTCTCCATCTTTATTTATTTATTTTTAATGGAACCCAGGGGCATTCTTCCTCCGAGCTACACCTCCTGCCCTATTTTTTTTTTATTCTTTACTTTGAAACCGGGTCTCACTGAGTCGCGGAGGGCCTCACTAAGGAGCCGAGGCTGTCCGCGAACCGCGATCCTCCGGTCTCAGCCTCCCGGATGCCGGGATGACAAGCGTGCGCCACCACGCCTGGCATTCTCTCTCCATCTTTATAATAATAAAATCGCTTAAGCTAACAGCAGAGAGTTCGGGCTATGCTTTGCTAAGATAGCTCAGAACAAGAACTCGTGGCGACATCTCTCTCTGTTATGGTTTGGGAGCCCGAGGGCCCCGTGTCACAATCTCATGATAACATTTACAGCTGACACCCACAGGCCTATACACACAAGCGCACACACGCGCCCCCGGCCCCCGGGTTACGTTTGCACAGAGCCCCACACAAAGGGTTAAACTGAGAGAGAGAGAGAAAAGGCATAGCTTGGAAAAACTCTGACTTCGGATCTGGACCAACCCTCCAATGTTTGCACAGCGGTCTGAGGTCGAGGAGGAGCAGGGCGGCCGGGCTCACCCGCCTCTGCCTCCACACGCCCCGCGCAAGGGCCCGGTGTGGCGGACACGGCGGGCCAAGGTAACCTTCATCAGAGACGCCCCGCTGCTGGCAGTGTGGCTCCCCGCACCCCAAAACCCAGGCTGCTGGCCAGAGCCAGAGGATCAAAGGTTCCCCTGTCACTCCAAAAATACCCCCATTGAGCTGGCAATCCCAGCAGCACTTGGGAGGCTGAGACAGAGCCATACCAGCTCCGTTTAGCTTTTATTCAAACCAGGGTCTCACTAGGTTGCTGAGGGCCTCTTTCCCTAAACTGCTGAGGCTGGTCTCCAACCTGCAATCCTCCCGTCTCAGCCTTTCAGGTACTGCTGGGATTACAGACCTGCATGACAGCAGCCGGCTTGGTTGTGTTTTTATTTATTCATTTATTTACTTATTTATTTATTTTGCAGTACTGGGGATGGAACCCAGGGGCACTCTACCTCCGAGCTACATCCCCAGCCCTATTTTTTATTCTTTATTTTAATTAATTAATTAATTTATTTTTGATGGTACTAAGGAGATAGAAAGGAAATAGGCAGATAGGGAAGAGGCTTCGGTAGAAAAAAAAGTTAATTTCCTGAGGGGTGGAGAATATCTGAACTTCCAAGGCTCAGAGATAAGAGAGACCAAAGCTTCACAAAACCATCTGTTTACTAATCAACAAACCCAGGAGACATCACTGGAGCAAGTCTGACACTTCTACTGAAAGGAGACCCTTCAAAGGACATGCAAATTCTGAGAGCTGCTTCCCAGAATTCCCAGGATCCCAAACTCACCACAACCAACAGAGGACACGCAGACATCTGTAAAACCTTAGACCAGCCACCAGGACGGTTACCCACTCTGGGAACCCCTCCCCGTTGGGGAGCTTCTCCCTCCCTCTGTCTCTGTCTCTGTCTCTGTCTCTGTCTCTCTCTCTCTCTCTCTCTCTGTCTCTATCTCGCTCTCTCTTGCAGGTCGTGGTGTTAGCCTTGAGAGAAGGTGGAATGTAACGGACGGCATGTGGCCCGGCCTACACTCGGGTAGTGACCCGAAGGCCTCTGCTGGACATCAAGGCCAACCAGGGCCCCTAGGGGTGACATACACCTCTCTTCTGGCAGATCGCGTGGACTCTGGAAGAAAGCAGCTTGCAACTGAAGGCATTCGGCTTGGGCCACACTCGTGTAGTGACCTGAAGGCAGCTGCTGGACTCGAGTTCCGACAGCCCCTTTGGGGTGTTCGGCCGCTTTTCCCTATTCCCTGCTGCTTCCAATAAACCATTTTCTCCCCTTCTGCAGGTGTCATTCTTTGCTCACCGTAGACAAGAACCCGGTAAGGAAACGTCGAGTTTCTTCTCAAGAAACCCCCGTTTCAGTACTGGGGATGGAACCCAGGGGCAATCTACCTCCAAGCTACACCCCCAGCCCTATTTCTTTCTTTCTTTCTTTCTTTCTTTCTTTCTTTCTTTCTTTCTTTCTTTCTTTCTTTCTTTCTTTCTGGTGGTACTGGGGATGGGACCCTTCTACCTCCGGGCTACACTCCCAGACCTATTTTTTTAATATCTTATTTGGAAACAGGGTCTCTTAAGAGCCAGCGCGGCTGACTTCGAACCTGCGCGATCCTCCTGTCTCCGCCTCCCAAGCGCGGGGATGACAAGCGTGCGCCACCACGCCCGGCTTATTCTTTATTTTGAAACAGGGTCTCACTGCGTTGCGGAGGGCCTCACTATGTAGCTGAGGGTGGCCAGGAACCATGATCCTCCTGTCTCAGCCTGGGATTACAAGCGCGCCACCAGGCTAGCTTAAGCGCTGCATTTGATAGATTAGTTGAGAGCTGGGTGTGAGCTGGGTGGCGTCCACGACCACGCGGGGGCTGGGGCCGGCTTTGGGGGGCTGGGACCGGCTTTGGGGGGCTGGGCTCTGCAGGCCGGGTCTGGGGTCTTTCTTCTTCCCTCCCAAGCAGACCTGCTCTCACACCCTTCGCCTCGGGTTTGTTTATTGCTCTAAGCAGGATTCTGTCATTTGTTTATATTTTTCCTCCCCATAAAGACCTTTTTATTTGGGTCTTTGAGAGCTGTTTACTGCTTAGCACATGCCGCGTGAGAAAGTCATCTGAGGAGCCTGTTGAGCTGCCCCTGGGCACCTCTGGCCCAGATGGGGACAGGTTGGCTACTCTCGCAGGCAAGGAGGGTGGAGGCTGAGCCGGAGGCCGTGCCCCCTGGCCCTTCTGGGGGAGACGGAGGTCTCGGGGACAGCTGGACTGGACAACACTAAAGACTTGAAAGAAAAGCCGGGAGTCATGGCACACGCTTGTCATCCCAGCATTCGGGAGGCTGAGACAGGAGGATCGCAGGTTCGAGGCCAGCCTCAGCTAGTTTAGAGGCCCTCCACAACTTAGTGAGGCCCTGTCTCAAAATAAAGAATAAAAAATAGGGCTGGGGGTGTAGCTCCAAAGCAGGGTGCCCCTGGGTTCTATCCCTAGTACTGCAAAAAATAATAATTAAAAAATAATAAATAAAGCTGGGGGTGTAACTCGGAGGTAGAATGCCCCTGGATTCCACCCCCAGTATCACCATACATACATACATACGTACATACACACATACGTACATACATACATACGTACATACACCAGAGGAGGGGGAGCCCAGAAGCCCTGCGGGGAGGCATTGATGCCCCTGAGCCCCAGGCGCGCTCTGTTCCTCCTGCTGATCCAGAAGGGAAGGAAAGCCCTGTTGCACTGTGCGACTTAATCTCATTTAAGTCCCCTTAATCCCCCCTGGAGTCCCCTTCTGGCCACCAGCAGCGCTGGTCTCTGGGAAACCTAAGGTCCTGCCTGTCCTGATGCTTCACCAGGAGGGCGGCACGCCATCATCCCAGGCCCCGGCCACGAGCCTCACCTCGGGCCTGGCCTCGTGGCCCCAGGGTTACGGCGAGCGGAGGGACCCAGAGCGCGGTCCCCAGCAGCCTGAGCGGCCATACTGTGTCCAGCCTGCCGGCGCTGGTGTCTGGACCGCGGGCGATCCTGCCATCCGGTGGGGACTGGGTAACCACGCAACTGCGGTGGGAAAGCCGGGGCCCAGGGACCCACTGAGCCCCGGAAAGCCGGGAACGGGGCCTCCAGAGGAGGCCTCGGTGCCCCCAGGCTTCATCCTGTTGGAGATAATAAACCAGGGCAGAAGCCAAACAGGGCCCGGGCCGCGGTGCTTAGCTCAGGGGTTATCAGCCTCTGTTGCCGGGGCGACCTAAATCCCAGACTCAAAGAGCAAACGCAGGTGCTGAGCCCACGCACGCACGCCGTGCAAACAGGCGGGGGCATGGGCGGAGGGCCTGGCGACCCTGGCATGGTGCCCAGAGCCACCTGCTTGGAGCCAGACAGGCCCCGGGAAGTTCTGTGGGCTCATAAACCCGGATACTGGAGATGGCAGAGGGCTCCAGCGCTAAGCATCGTCTGGACCCCAGCAACGTCCATTAGAGGCGCGGCTCGGAGAGGCTCGGCCGAGGGGGGGTCCGGACAGGGGCAGGAGTCCGGAGCTTTTGCGTGGGTGCTGGGTGACCCTGGTCAAGTTACTTAACCTCTCTGGATGTCCCTTTTCCCAGGCTTAAACTGCAAAAGCAGAGGAAAGGAGCTTACTGAAGAGTCATCACTCAGGAGGCCTGTTTTAAAATGTTACTTTAACCGGGCGTGGTGGCACATGCTGGTCAGCCCAGCATTTGGGAGGCTGAGACCATGAGCCCCTCCACAACTTACTTAGACCCTGTTTCAAAATAAAAAATAAAAACAAGGCTCCGGGCATGGCGGTGCACGCTTGGAATCCCTGCGCTTGGGAGGCGGAGACAGGAGCATCGCGCAGGTTCGAGGCCAGACTCAGCAACTTAGCGAGACCCTGTTTCAAACTAAAAAAGTAAAATGGGGCTGGGGGTGTGGCCCAGAGGTAAAAGGCCCCCGAGTTCACTCCCGAGTAGAACAAAGTTCCCGCCCTGAGAGGCCGGCACCCCAGGGTCACCATCTTAGCCACGTGGGGTCTGAGCGACCTCCACGCCCGTCGGGGCGGCCCTGCCGGGCTTGCATCCGGGCATTCGGTGGCTGCCGACTGTCCCTCGGATGTTTAGCTGGTCCTTCATCCAACCTGTGGCTTTTAGGCGTGTTTGAACTCCCGGGCGCTGTTTTCCTGAGGAGGGGAAGCAGAAAACAAATAGATGGCGCGGTGACAGGTGCCACGAAGGCCGTGGAGACAGAGTAAAGCGGTCACCAGCGACTTGAGGGTGAGACCGCGTTAGCTGGGTGGATGGAGAGGCCCCTCCAAGCAAGGGGCATCTGGGTACAGGTTTAAGGCATAGTTAGGAGTTTGTCATGTGAAACCCGGGGAGATGTGTCCTGTGCAAAAGCCCCGAGGCAGGACCGCTCCAAACAGGACCCAATCACGTAATCCACTGCGGGATTTCTTCTCGTTCCGGAAAAAGGCATTTGGAAACCATCGCGCTCTCTCACGGGTTTCTGTACTCCTGATGCGAGGGCAAGCCGGTGTGGGGATCTTTCCTTCGCTACGAAAATAACTGAGATAGTGGAGAGTTTGCCCGAGCCTTAATATTTCTCCACTGTCCCTCCCACCTCCAAAAACGATTTCTCTACTCCACTCTTTTTTTTTTTTGGTACTGAATGGGATCCGGGGGCATTCTACCTCTGAGCTACACCCCCAGCCATATATATATATATATATATATATATGTATATAATGTGGTGGTACTGGGGCTCCTGGAAACCCTTCTACCTCCGGGCTACACTCCCAGACCTATTTTATACTTTTTAAATTTGGAAACAGGGTCTCTTAAGCCAGTGCGGCTGGCTTCAACCCTGCGCGATCCTCCTGTCTCCACCTCCCAAGCACAGGGATTACAAGCGTGCGCCACCATGCTCAGCCCAGGCCCTATATTTTGAAACCGGGTCTCACTGAGTTGCAGAAGAGGGCCTCACTAACTAGCTAAGGCTGGCTGTGAACCGCGATCCTCCTGTCTCAGCCTCCCGAAAGCTGGGATGATGAGCCTGCGCCACCACGCCCGGTTTCTACTCCCTTTTTGACCTGGCTACCAGGAAGCTCAAGGCTGAGTCAGATGCTCCACCACAGAGATTGTTGATTCTTGTTCCTGGCGTAGTTTACGCCCTCTCCCCCTGGACCTGCCATTTCTGTTACATGAATTTTTCTATTTTCTTATTATTTAGAAATACCTCTTCTTTGTTGTACGCTGTCTCGAATTCCTTTTTGGAAAAAAACCCGGGGCAGGGAGAGGTGAAGAAAGGGCTCTTTCATCCGAGGGTGTAAGTCCGTGCAGTCTGATTGACCTAATTCCCTGTCTCTGGGCTTGTAAATTCAAACATACCCAAAGGAAAACAAACAGGGGTTTCATTCCTGACAATTAGCTTGGGGACTAGGAACGAAAACAAATCTCTGTCCTGGAATAGCTCACTATCCTCGGGTGCCCTGACCCACGGCGGCTGTCTGCAGCTGAGACAAGCGCGCTTTATGCCCGACGCCGCCTCCCTGGGTGGCGTCTGGATCTGTCCTCGGCCAGCGCCGGGAGCCCCCAGCCCGCGCAAAGCCAAGCCGGGGACCCGGCGAAGCAGGGCAGAGGCCCACTGCAGTGAGAAAGCCCCGCCCGGGCTGACAGCTTGCGGCCGCCCCGCGTCCTGGACGCGGTCATCAGTGTCTTCCGAGGACAACGTGGGGCCTTGCAATGGCGGCGGGCCTCCTGCATCCTGACTCCCGCGATGGTGCTCACGGGGCCCGACTGCCCTCGAATGAGTCAGGGCCACAAGCGCAGCTCGGGCCGCCCGGGGTCCAGGCTGTGTCAACCCGGCCTCTGAAATACCAGGCCTCCGCCGCGCCAGGTCGCTCTGAGTTAGCACCCGCAACTCCGTTAAACTCTGTGGCGGCCAGCGTCTATCTTACTTAATTTTTTTTTTTTGGGGATAGAACTCAGGGGCATTGTGCCTCCAAGCTACACCCCCAAGCCTATTTTTTAGTCTTTATTTTGAAACAGGTTCTCACTGAGTTGAAGAGGGCCTCACTAAGTAGCTGAGGCTGTCTGCGAACCGCGATCCTCCAGTCTCAGCCTCCCCAATGCTGGGATGACAAGCGTGCGCCACCACGCCCGGCAGCAGAGTCTTATCTTTAAAATGTCCCCAAAATAACAAATAATAAAAAATTAAAAGTTATTCCAGAAGAAGAAGGAGGAGGAGGAGAAGGAGGAGGAGGAGGAGGAGGAGGAGGAGGAGGAGGAGGAGGAGGAGGAGGAGGAGGAGAGTGGGGAGACCCTTTAGCAAGCGACCTCAAAAGGGCCACTTGGCATAAGGATTATGTTGAAGTAAAGGTCCAAGGAACACAGCAGTGGGAGACGCAGAACTTCGCTGCCCTTCTTTCTCCCCCTGAAAGCAAGAAGCGAGCCGGGCGTGATGATGCCCGTCTGGAATTCCAGTGCTTGGGAGGCTGAGACAGGAGGATCACAGGTTAGAAGCCAGCCTCAGCAACTTAGCAAGACCCTGTTTCAAACTAAAAATAAAAAGGGCTAGGGGTGCAGCTTGGAGATGGAATGCCCCTGGATTTAATTCCCAGTACACTCCTCCTCCCCACCAAGAAAATAAAAAGCAGGAGATAAAATTCTTGCCTGAGAACTACCCTCCCTGTGCTGGGACACAAGAAGCTCTTATCACTGGGGAGGGGAGATGGAGGTGATAGAAATCTGAATTTAAAAGACCTTGCTAAAATAATTCTTATCTTTCTGTAGCCTTTTTTAGGCACTTCTCTACAACGACCTCTTTTTGTAAAACTTAGTATGAAAACATGTAGATTTTGCAAATCCTCTGAGTGTTCGTTCCCACGGGAAGGCTCTCAGGTTGTGTAAAACGTGTATCAATAAATTTGGTCATGCTGGGCGTCGTGGCATATGCCTATATAATGCCAGTACCTGGGAGGCTGAGACAGGAGGATCGCGCAGGTTCAAAGCCAGCCTCAGCTACTTAGTGAGGCTCTCAGCAACTTAGTGAGACCCTGTTTCCAAATAAAGTATAAAATAGGTCTGGGAGTGTGGCCTGGAGGTAGAAAAGCCTCTGGGCTCCACTCTCAGTACTACAAAAAAAGAAAAAAAAAAAGAAAAAAAGAAAAAAGAAGGAAGGAAGGAAGGAAGGAGGAAGGAAGGAAGGAAGGAAGGAAGGAAGGAAGGAAGGAAGGAAGGAAGGGAGGGATAAAGATTCTCCTCCCCTACAGTGGCTTTTGGGAGAAAGTAAAAATCAGATGCGTCTATTTGTTGGTCCCTGATCAGCAGAGAGGAATAATTAGCAAGTTTGTTTTAAACTGTCTCTGTGAGAAGCACTGCAGTGGGCTTGAGGCTGGGAGCGGCGCTCTCGAGGCGTCCAAAGCGGCTCTTGGGCGACAAGTCACAGCCTCGCCTTCGTCTCCGCTGTAGCGGTGATGGGGAGGAAGCCGGGTGATGGGGAGGAAGCCGGGTGATGGGGAGGAAGCCGGGTGATGGGGAGGAAGCCGGTTGATGGGGAGGAAGCCGGGTGATGGGGAGGAAGCCGGGTGATGGGGAGGAAGCCGGGTGATGGGGAGGAAGCCGGGTTTTCCTGGGGAATAGGAGTTCTGCCTCTCTTCTGCCTGTGAGGAGTGAGAAGAGGGGAAGAGAGAAAACGTCCCAAGTTTACTGCTGTGTTGACTGTGGGGAGAGGATTGAACGTCCGCTGACTCCTCTAGGCTGCAGGGGCAATGGATGACGGGGCCGGACCTAGGAGGTCTCAGCGCCGCTGATGGCCGCATACTCCCTGGGCCAGGAAACTCAGCGGCCCCCAGGGGCGCCTGGCACCCACTCAAGGCCACGGGCAGAGGCCTCACCGGGACAGCTGGCCCCTCATGAGCCAGGGAGGGCGCCGAACCCCGAGTTTCACCAGCTCTGACTCAGACCCGAGCGCTGCATGGCTGTCTGGCCCCCCGCAGACCAAGCCGCCCACCGCCATCTGCCACCCCTAATTTTTGCAGATCAGGCGGCCACATTCCTCCCATGACCCGTCACAGCCCCCGGGAGCTGTCGACAGCCCTGGGAGGCCTCTTAGGAAAAGTCATCGATTTTTCCACTCCTTTCACTGAATGGGCTTTGGCCCATTGTTGGAACTTTCCAGAACAGGGTGATTGTTATTTTTTTCTTTTGTTTTTCGTGGTTACCTGCTGCGGGGTTGCTGAGCTGTCTCTTGCCTTTGTCTTTGAGGTCTTGTCCAGACACCACTGAAGTGTTTTCCCCTGTTTTCTTCTAGTAGTTTTGTCAGTCGCCAGGCAAGGCAGCGGCCTTCTGGGGCAAATTCCTACCCGTCATAGGGGAGAAGCCTACTACCCCTTCAAAGGCTGTCAATGCACCTTCAAAGTTGTTGTTTCAGCTAAAACTCCTTGGAGAAATGTAAGAGGAACCAGCCAAGGTCGTCGAGTCACTGACTCATTCTTGTGGATAACGCAGAGTGAACTGGGCTCTTTAGAATACTGAGCTGAGACGCCGGGCGTGGTGGCGCACGCTTAGAATCCCAGCGTTTGGAACGCTGAGACCCGAAGATCGGGGTTCGCGGACAGCCTCAGCTATTACGTAGTGAGGCCCTCTGCAACTCACTGAGACCCTGTTTCAAAATAAAGAATAAAAAGTAGGGCTAGGGGTATAGCTTGGAGGTAGAATGCCCCTGGGTTCCAAACCCAATGCCACAAAAAAATAAAAAAAAGAATCCTGAGCAGAGCACCCCCAGAAGTGCTCATGTCTTCCATCTATCCTTTGCGAATATGTGATTTATCATCTTAAACTGAGCGTGCTCAGAAATGCGCTACACCTACAGCTGCTTTCCTACGTGACTAATGACAGCTCACCCAATAAAATCTCCACACATTCTGCATTCCAGAGAGCATTGCTTTGCAACAGACCCCAGAGCTCTCTTCGCCTGCTACGAGTGACCAAGTCTCCTCCGTGCTTACATTTCCAGGTCGTGCCCTTTGGCTTCGCCCTCACTCGTTCCATTTAGTTAGTTTCACGGTGGCAAGGTCTGAAGCTAGGGCATGAGAGGATGCATCTTCCATTAGCTGCTTGTCTGCTTGTGCTTGGAAGCTGGCACCATGTTGAAAGGAAGCCCAAGTAGTCATGTGGAGAGGGCGCCATGTTGGAAGGAAGCACAAGTAGCTATGTGGAGGGGCCGCTATGTTGGAAGGAAGCACAAGTAGCCATGTGGAGAGGGCGCCGTGTTGGAAGGAGGCACGAGTAGCCATGTGGGGAGGGAGCCGTGTTGGAAGGAGGCACAAGTAGCCATGTAGAGGGGCAGCCATGTTGGAAGGAAGTACAAGTAGCCATGTGGAGGGGCCGCCATGTTGGAAGGAAGCACAGTAACCATGTGAAGGGCCGCCATGTTGGAAGGAAGCGCAAGTAGCCATGGGAGGGGCTACCATGTTGGAAGGAAGCACAAGTAGCCATGTGGGGAGGGCGCCATGTTGGAAGGAAGCACAAGTAGCCATGTGGAGGGGCCGCTATGTTGGAAGAAAGCACAAGTAGCCATGTGGAGGGGCCACTATGTTGGAAGGAAGCACAAATAGCCATGTGGAGAGGGCGCCGTGTTGGAAGGAGGCACAAGTAGCCATGTGGGGAGGGAGCTGTGTTGGAAGGAGGCACAAGTAGCCATGTAGAGGGGCCGCCATGTTGGAAGGAAGCACAGTAACCATGTGAAGGGCCGCCATGTTGGAAGGAAGCGCAAGTAGCCATGTGGAGGGGCTGCCATGTTGGAAGGAAGCACAAGTAGCCATGTGGAGGGGCGCCATGTTGGAAGGAAGCGCAAGTAGCCATGTGGAGGGGCTGCCATGTTGGAAGGAAGCGCAAGTAGCCATGTGGAGGGGCTGCCATGTTGGAAGGAAGCACAAGTAGCCATGTGGAGGGGCCGCTATGTTGGAAGGAAGCGCAAGTAGCCATGTGGAGAGGGCGCCATGTTGGAAGGAAGCGCAAGTAGCCATGTGGGGAGGTCATGTGTAAGTGTTCCCACAGAGGGCTTGGGGGAGGTTCTCACACCCTCAACTCAGGGCTGTGCATGTGAGTGAGCCTTTGGGTGATCCCCAAACCTGAGCCATCACTGCCAGTCCTAGCTGGCTCCCCGCAGTCCTGGAGCAGAGATGAACCAGCCTCACTTGTCCGTTATCTCCCCTCTTAACTTATGCAACGAAAAGCCAGAATAGAAGCCACAGGAGTCCAGGTCTTGTTCTGCAAGAGAGGGGCAGGGGAGCCCGGCAGAGTTGTAGGCAGGGGTAGAAATGAGGGGGAAGGGGAGGAGAAGGAAGGGAGGCGAGGAGGCCCCTCCCTGGGGCAGAAGGGCTGCTGGTCCCCTTCCAGCGCCGACCCGGCGGCAATGGAGTTGCACGCTGACTGCTCCTCTGCAGGCTGCTCCTGCGCCCGGCTCCCCTGGGACTCACAGGAACAGGCAATGGGCGGAATGTGCCCAGGACCCTCCCGGGGTCACTCAGCCTAACCATGCTGAGGGGCTCATCCCTCTCTACTAACAGTGCCAGCGTGTGATGCTCCTAAGATGCCGGCTTGCGTGGACACCGCTCACCCACGTGCCCGTACGGGGCAGGTTCTGTGGGGAGCAGGCCTCATTCCCCGCGGAGCTGCGGCTCTGTGCTGCCCCCACCCGCACGGCCACACCCCCTCCCCACGGAGCCAGCACCCGACAGAAAGCAGATTCGGACTCCCAGCCCCGGCAGGGCAGCGGAGCCGGGGCCGGGGCCGCAGCCAGGTCCTGCGGCGGCTCCCCTGGCGGGGTGCGCACCGAGGACAGGAACAAGGCCTCGCTGTGGCCGCAGCCCGGGAAGGCCCAGCCCGGCTCCCGAGGCCTGGCGTGGCCGGGTCCCGAAGCCATGAAAGCCGCGTTGTGGACGGCAGGGCAGAGTGGCCCAGGAGGTTCACATTTCTGATCTAAGGAGTCATGATGCCGGAGGGGAGAGTCTGAGACCCGGAGCTGGAGGCAGGCAGAGGGAAATAACATCCGCCGAGCAAATATTGACCCAGGGCTCCTGTTCACAGAACCCTGAGTTAGGTGGGCGGAGAACGGAGCCTCCGTGCGTATTGATAGTGTTGGATGCAGTGAGACCCTGTTTCAAATAAAGAATAAAAAATTGGGCAGGGGTGCAGCTCGGAGGTCGAATGCCTCTGGGTTCCATCCCCAGACCCGCAAAAGAAAAAACAAAAAAACCCACCACCACCACCAACAACAAAAAAAAAACAGATAGTGCCGGGCATTTGGGAGAAACTTCCAGAAAGGGGTGGTGCGTCTGTTATGTGTCGGGCACTGTGTTAGGGGTATGATGCTGAACAAGACAGAGATGGCTCCCGGCTTCGTGGCGCTGATCCCCCAACAAGGGATACAAACTGTGTCCAGTAAACCACTAACTGAACAAGTGGGATAATTTTTTAAAAAGCGAGTGTGTGTGTGTGTGTGTGTGTGTGTGTGCGCGCACGCATGTGTGACTATGGATTGAACCCAGGGGCATTCTACCTCTGAGCTACACCCCCAGGCCTTTAATACTTTTATTTGAAGCAGGGTCTCTCTAGGTCGATGAGAGTCTCGCTACTTGCTGAGGCTGTCCTCGAACCTGCGATCCTCCCCTCTCAGCCTCCCAAGTCCTGGGATTTCATGCGTGCGCCACCCTCCGCCCCCAGCTGCAGGCAGGATCGCGGGCGTGCCTCAGGAGATGGTGCAGTGGTAGACGCGGCTTTGTGTGGCGTGCCTGCCGACAGTGCCTCGCATCGGTCTCAGGTGGGCCCAGGCCCAGGGAGGCACACAGCAGTCAGCCCAGGTTTTCTGAGCACTGAGCAGGTGCCAGGCCCTGGAATCCATCACTCAACAAAATGGACCGAGAGCCCCGTCTCACAGAACCAACATCTTAGAAGCGCTGAGAGACAGGCAGCGCACAACCACCGGATAAATGGTCCACGCTGAATGCCAGGAGGCGACAGAATGGCTCAGAAGTGAGAAAAAGAGGAGCTGGAGGACAGGGCTGGCGCGGGCACCAGGAGGCACCAGGAGGAGGGCAGGGGCTGGGGAAAATGTCACCCAAGCAGAGAAGCACAGAACAGAACCGCGTGGATACCAGGGAGCCCAGGCAGCAGAACCACAAGGGGGAATGACCGCGCACGTCCTCAGCGTGAGCTCGAGGGGGCTGCTTGTTACACGGCAGGCAGCAGACAGTAGCAAGGCCAAGCCCAGCCTGGCCCAGGCCCTCCCACACCCTCCCTGCACCACCGCCAGTCCACATTGGCTCCTACCCTCCACCTGCACAACCTGCCCGTCAAGTTCCCTCGGCCTTGCCGGGTGTGGCGGTGCAGGCTTGTAATCCCAGTATTGGGAGGCTGGGACAGGAGGATCCCTGGTTTGAGGCTAGCCTCAACAGTTTAGAGAGACCCTGTTTCCAAATAAGAAATAAAATAGGGTTCTGGGGGTGTGGCTAAGGGGTAGAATGTCCCTGGATTCAATCCCTCAGTATCGCAATAATAAATAAGTTAAAATAAATAGATAGCTGGGCATGGAGGCTGGCTGGCTGGCTGATCTGCCTGATTCGGAACCTGTTTTCTTTCCCTGCTCTCTTGCCTCCCTGCCCCCCACGCACCCCAGCCAGCGCCCCCTCCTGGCCCTGGGGGTCCCAGGTCCTGCCTTCCCCCCGCCCGCTGCCTCTCCTGTGTGTTCCCTGGCCTGGCAGCACAACCTGCCACATCTGCCAGCTCACTCTTAAAACCTTCTTGAAAGCTCAGCTCGGCCCCTTCTTGGCCCAGGTCCTCGGCCCAAGAGAAAGAGGCCAGCCTGTGTGCTTGGAGGCGGCCGTGTGGGGGCCCCGGCGCCCCTGGGAGAGGCCCTGGGCGAGGAGGGGGCTGGCTGCTTTTTAGGGCGAGCTGGGGCTCCTTCTGAGGAGCAGCCTGATGGGTTTACAGGACACCTGAGAAAATACAGCGGAGGGGTGTTGATGAAGCGGTCCAGAGGGGGAGCCGGGAATGCGCCGAGTGCTGGGGACGGACACTGGGCCCTTTGTGTGTCTTCAGGGCCCAGCAGCCAGCCCCGGCGACGGGCAGAAAGCCGCGCTGCCCGCGGAAGGCCCGGCGCAGGTTGGTGGGGAGCAAGGCTGAAGGGCCCCTTGTCTGCTGTCTGCTCTCGGGGCCGGAGCCGGGTGCTGCGGGAGGGAGCGGCGGGCGTTTGTGCAGATGGGTGGAGAGGGCCTGGGAGGGAGGGACGGAGCCAGCCCTGCTCTCTCCTGCTACACAGCTCCTAGTGGAAGAGACAGTCAGCCCCCCAGTGCGGCCCTGGCCCTTGCTGGTTCTGGGCCCAGCAGGCTGGGGCTCGATGGCCAGGGCTGAGCACCACAGGAGGAGCGTGGGCTCCATCTTCCAAGCACAGAGGAGCCAAGAGAAGCATTGGGTTTCGATGCCGCAGCGTCTCCCCTCGCCACAGACACCTATTTGGAGGTTTTATTTTGTTTGGGTGCTGGGGATTGAACTCAGGGGCATTCTACCTCCAAGCTATACCGCCAGCCCTATTTTATTTTTTTATTATTGAAACAGAGTCTTGCTAGGTTGCTGAGTCACTCCTTTGCCGAGGCTGCCTTCGAACCTGCGATCCTCCTGTCTCAGCCTCCCAAGTGCACTACAAGCATGAGTCCCTGCGCCCACCAGGCGCCCTCTTTGTCATACGGCAGCCCCTCTCCTTCAAGGGGCAAGGCGAATTCTCTGTCCCTTTGAAGAACCAGGTGGCCTGCGTTGTCCAATAGGCCCAGGGGACATTCCAACATCTTAGTGGCGGGCCTTAAGGCTCAGCCCAGGACCTGCAAGAGGAACCAGTCTAAGTACCTGAGGAGCCGGGCGTGGTGGCGCACGCTTGTCATCCCCGCGCTGGGGAGGCGGAGACAGGAGGATCGCGCAGGTTCGAAGCCAGCCTCAGCTACTGAGTGAGGCTCTCAGCAACTTAGTGAGACCCTGTTTCCAAATAAAATATAAAATAGGCCTGGGAGTGTAGCCTGGAGGTAGAAAGACCCTGGATTCCATCCCTAGTACCACAAAATCAATCAATCAATCAATCAATCAATCAGTACCTGAGGATGCCAGGCCCTGTTAGCTGACCAGCTAACTCTCACACCCACAAGTGAGGCCGTCCCGAGCTTTCCAGCCCGGGCATTGTGCCCGGAACGCAGATGGACCGTACAGGACTCATGGGGTGCAAGGAACTCTTGTTTTACTGAGGAGACTATTGCAAGGGAGACCAGGAGGAGGACGGACTCTGCAGCCCGGTGACACCGCTGCAGGATGCGTCAGAGAAGGCACAGTACAAGCCGGGCGTGGTGGCGCACACTTGTAATCCCAGGGCCGGGGAGGCTGAGACAAAAGGATCCGGGTTCGCAGCCAGCCTCAGCTACTTAGCGAGGCCCTCAGCAACTCAGTGAGACCGGTTTCAAAATAAAAATTAAAAAATAGGGCTGGAGGTGTAGCTTGGGGGTAGAAGGCCCCTGGGTTCCATCCCCAGTTCTGCAAATAAAATAAAATAAATATAGAAATAAACATAAAAATGGAAATAAATATTCCTGAAGCAGTTCTGGGTAGAGAAGAACCCAGGCCGTGGGCGAGACAGGAGGAGGAGTGGAGTCGAGGGAGGCCACCGCGGCCCGAGATTAGAAGGCTTTCTGGATGCGCGCATCACGGCCTTTGGCTGGATGGACTGTCCGCCAGTTTGCCGGTATCCGCCTGCTCGCGAGTCCAGCCAGACACTAGAAAGCCCAGCCAGGCTGCAGTGTCTCCCGCTCCCGGCCCTCCCTCCAGGAAATCCTGTTTGTGCTATTTTGGGAAAATTAATGGGTTTTTTTTTTGCCCCCACCCCCTCCGCAGGCCTTCCGGGAGCCTGGCAGATGGTCCCAGATTCACACCGGTTTCCAGGGTGACGTCGGAGGCAGGCGCTCGGCTGACGAATCCTTTCTCCTGTGCCGGGGCGTCACAATCAAATTTGTTCCTTTGACAAATATTTATTGAAAGCCCGCGGGAGGCAGAGGAGCGCGCTGGGAGCCGGGAGATGAATCCAAACGTATTTACTGAATGTGTATCACGCTCTGTCTGGGCAAGTGGGAGCTGGCGAGGGCGGGAGCCGGGGCCAGCGCCGTCCCAGAGAGGAAGTAAGGCCTCTGGAATGAAAAGTGTTTGCGAGTAGGTGCTAGGCTGTTACCCCACGGCACACACAGACCCCGGGATGCTTTTGTACAAGCAGAATCCTATTAAAATGGAGAGAAAGAGCCGGGCGTGGTGGCGCACGCGTGTCACCCCAGCATTCAGGAGGCTGAGACAGGAGGATCGCGCGGGTTCGAAGCCAGCCGCGCGCGCTGGCTTAGGAGACCCTGTTTCCAAATAAAAATGTAAAAATAGGTCTGGGAGTGTAGCCTGGAGGTAGAAGGGCTTCCAGGAACCCCAGTAACACCAAAAAAAAAAAAAAAAAAAAATGGAGAGAAAGAGCTGTGCGTGGTGGCGCACGCTTGTCATCCCAGCATTCGGGAGGCTGAGACCGGAGGATCATGGTTTGTGGCCAGCCTCAGCTACTTAGTGAGGCCCTCTGCAACTCAGTGGGACCCTGTTTCAAAATAAAGAATAAAATAATTAGGGCTGGTGGTGTAGCTCGGAGGTAGAATGCCCCTGGGTTCCATCCCCAGTGCCACAAATAAAATGAAATAAAACAAAACAAAGTAAAATAAAATAAAATGGAGGAAAAAATTCGACATAAGCAGGATTTGATTAAAATGGAGAAAAGCCGGGCGTGGTGGCGCACGCTTGTCATCCCCGCGCTTGGGAGGCGGAGACAGGAGGATCGCGCTGGTTCGAAGCCAGGCTTGTTGGTTTAAGAGACCCTGTTTCCAAATAAAAATATAAAAAATAGGTCCGGGAGTGTAGCCCGGCAGAAGGGTTTCCAGGAACCCCAGTACCACCAAAAAAATAAAATAAAATAGAGAAAAGTTTCCAAAGTAATTTTCCCAAAGGAAAGCAGTTGCCTTCATGGAAGAACAGCGTGTGGTATAGAGACAGAAGCTGTCAGCTCAGGAACCTGCAGGAGACAGACACCCGGTTCTTTAAACTTTTGGTACTTCAGCAGGGAAAGGACCGAAGGGGGAATAAAGGCCATTTTTCTGTATCTCTGTACCTCGCCATCCTCTGAAACTAAATCAATGCCATTTCCCCGACGGCGCCTCCCGCCCTGTGCACCTTCGAGTCCCCCGTCCCCCACGGCCGGCCTCTAGACGTGTGTAGGAGCCGGCCTCGACCCCAACCCAGCTGGACGCAGAATGGCCGCCAGGGTTGACGGCGCAGAATCACCAGAGGCCAGGCCACCCCTCAAGGTGCTGGACTCTGGGGACGGGAAACCGGGCAGAGCCTGACTTTGTTTTTCCTGAGAACGTGAGTCTCTGGGAAGTTGTGTTTTGTTGACACGGGCGTCAGCCTGGCCCCCTGGCTAGGATCCCAGCTCCTCTGCTTGAAGTCAGGAAGGGGGTTCACACCGATGGCACGTGTCTTGCCCACCCACGAGAATCCAAACAAAATCCTTGGGCTCTCAGCTTTCTTTTCTTTTCTCTTTCTTTCTTTCTTTCTTTCTTTCTTTCTTTCTTTCTTTCTTTCTTTTAGTTCTGGGGGTTGAACCCAAGGACATCAGAGGCATTCTACCTCTGCCCTAATTTTTATTCTTTATTTTGAAATAGGGTCTCACTAAGTAGCCGAGGCTGACTGCAAACCTTCGATCCTCCTATCTCAGCCTCCCAAAGTACTGGGATGACAAGTGTGCGCCACCACGCCCAGCCTCTTTCTTCTTTTCCTTCATTTGGTCCTGGGGATGGAACCCAGGGACATTCTACCTCAAAGCTACACCCCAGCCCCATTTTATTTTTTATTTTGAAACAGGGTCTTGCTGGGTTGTTGAGAGTCTCGTTAGGTTACTGAGGCTGTCCTCAAACCCACAATCCTCCTGGCCTCAGCCTCCCAAGTACCAGGATGAGAGGTGTGGGCCACCTCACCCAGCGCCTAGTCGCCTTTCCAGACCCACCAAGCTCTCCTGCGCCTTTGTCTCCATCTGTCCCGGCACCGTCTTACCACAATCCAGTTTCCCATTTCTAGATTACATTTAGAGTAAAAAAAAAAAAAAAAGAAAAAGGAAAAAATATATTACATTTCCTTGATTATTATTATTTTTTATTTATTTAGTACCAGGGATGGAACCCTTCTACCTCTGGGCTACACTCCCAGACCCATTTTTATAATTTATTTGGAAACAGGGTCTCTTAAGCCAGCGCGGCTGGCTTCGAACCTACGCGATCCTCCTGTCTCCGCCTCCCAAGCGTGCCCACCACGCCCGGCTATTTCCTTGAATTTTAACATGAGCCTAAGACAGTGTTCCAGAATGACTTGCGTTTCCTGTAGTACATCTGTTTTTAGGAGTGCACTTCTTCCTCTGGGGGGCAAAGTACCCCGGGCTTTTCCGGGGCGAGACACTTTGCAGGGCGTCAGGTCTGTTTTCTAGCTGGTTTTCTGCGGCGAGGTGCCCGCGGGGCCTGGGGTTCGGTGGTGTCCGCTGCTCTGTGCCTTCCCGGGCCACCTGGTTGCTATTAGGGCTCTGGTTTTGGAGAGCGCAGCCGGAGCCTTGGCTGCGAAGGCCCAGCCCCGGGCCAACTTCCCAGAGTCTGGCAGCCATTTTCCGGGAGGCCTCTGCTGGCTGCGGAAATATCTTCCAACTTCTGCCTGACGATGCACAGGGAAATTTATTCATAGATAATTTGAAACAGTCTGAAGACCTCAGATGCCAGAGAAAGTGCAGGGAAAAATCTACAAGCCCCTGAGAGCAGGCTCCCAGGTGCTCCTGTCTGTGTCCGTCCTTCCTCCTGAATGGGTGGCCTGAAAGCCACATGCCACTAGGCCTGGTGGTGCAAGCTGGTAATCCCAGTACTCGGGAGGCTGAGATGGGAGGATCGCAGGTTTGAGGACAGCCTCAGCAATGTAGGGAGACGCTCAGAAACCTTTCGAGACCCTGTTTCAACACCAAAAATAAAAAAGTTTGTTTGTGGTACTGGGGATGGAACCCAGGGGCATTGTGCCTCTGAACTACACGCCCAGCCCTATTTTTAATTCTTTATTTTGAAACAGGGTCTCACTGAGTTGCAAAGGGCCTCACTAAGTAGCTGAGGCTGCTGGCTTCTGACCTGTGATTCTCCTGCCTCAGCCTCCCAAGTGCAGACATGTGCCACTATGCCAGGCTTTTATTTATATACACACACATAAATACATATATATGCACATATACATATATACATATACATGCATATATATACACACATGTATATGTATATGTGTATATAGTGTACATACATATACTTTCATTGGTGCACTGCAGTCTCCATCATACTGCAGATCGCAGGGGTAGTAACATGCCCACGGCTCTCAGTGCCTTCCCAGCGTCCTCTGCGCTCCCACACAGGGCACCGAGGTTGATGCTGGCATTCTCACATACATATACAATGTCAATGGAAGCTCGCCCTTCACCGTTCCTCCCTCTCCCCTGCCCCTCGCCACCTCCCTGGCTCCACCGGGACTCCTCCTCCGTCGTCTGAAGGCCCTCTGGCATCCGCTCACTCCCCAGCTCCGTCACGTGAGAGAAAACACAGGCCCTTCACCCTCTGTGATCCCGTCCAGCTTCTTGCTACCCTGGTTTTTGTTTTTCTTCATTTTGTTTTTTGTGGTCTGGGGATGGAAGCCAGGGGCATCGGACCTCTGAGCTCCACCCCCAGCCCTATTTTTAATTATTTATTTTGAAACAGGGTCTCACTGAGTTGCAGAGGGCCTCACTAAGTAGCTGAGGCTGTCCGTGAACCGCGATCCTCTAGGTCTCAGCCTCCCGAATGCTGGGATGACAAGCGTGCGCCACCACACCCGGCAGCCACCCTGTTTTTTTTTTGTGTGTGTGTTTTTTTTTTTTTTTTTTTGGTGGTACTGGGGATGGAACCCTTCTACCTCCGAGCTACACTCCCAGACCTATTTTTATATATTTTTTGGAAACAGGGTCTCTTAAGCCAGTGAGACTGGCTTCAAACCTGCGCGATCCTCCTGTTTCCACCTCCCAAGCGCGGGTATTACAAGCGTGCGCCACCACGCCCGGCAGCTACCCTGTTTTTAATAAGGAAGGCCGTCTCTTTCTTGTACCTCTTCTTATATCTCATTGGGCCCACGGCACTGGGTGACAGGTCCCTGCATAAGCCAAAGAGAGGCGGTGGTGGGGTCAGGGCCACATGTTTCCGTCCATAAACAAGACCCGGGAAGGGGCGAGTGTCTGGTTGAACGCTGGCATTCTGCCCCGACGTCCCGTCCCCAGTGACTCACGGCCACAGACCTCCATCCGCCCCGTGCAGGGCCATGGCGCCAAGCTGGCCACGTCGGGCTTCTCTGCGGGCTGGAAAGCACCTGCCCTAAACACAAAGGATGCGCAGTCTGGCTCTGCAAGCACTCCGGTCTCTGGCCCTGAAAAACAGAGCAGTGCCCCGCGGGTCCGTATCCGATGGATCTCCAGCCAACTACGATAAGGTGAAAACCCAGACGGCCCGAATCCCTGGCTCGATTCATTTCAGAGATAAGGGCGCCGGCTCTCCGTGTTTCTGCAAGCTCAGCCCTGTTTAGAAAAGCTCCATGTCGCACAGAGGCAGAGTGGGGTCGGACAAAGTTGAGCCTGGTTTGGAAACCGTGCTGCAAGAGAGCGCGGGGCCAGAGAGCGGGGAGGCAGACAGGAGCTGGGTGGGGAGCCCAGGCCGAGGTGCTTGCCTTTGTTGCTTTTTTTGTTGTTTTGGGTTTTTTTTGCAGTACTAAAGATGGAGCCCAGGGGCATTCTAGCTCCGAGCTACACCCCAGCCCTATTTTTTATTCTTTATTTTGAAACAGGGTCTCACTGCGTTGCAGAGGGCCTCACTAAGTAGCCGAGGCTGGCCGCAAGTCTCGGCCGCTACTTGCTGAGGCTGTTCTCCACCCGTGATCCTCCCGTCTCAGCCTCCCAAGTATTGGGATGACAAGGTGGGCCACCATGCCTGGCTAACATCTCCTTTCCTGTGTCCTAAGACCCAGGCGACTCCGCCTTTGGTTTCTGGAACACTCGGCTGGGGTGCATGGGGGCCCTTTGGCTCAGGGCTTTGAGGCAGATATTTTTGTTTGTTTGAGCCAAGGATGGTGGTGCACACCTGTAATCCCAGTGCTGGGGAGGCTGAGAGCAGAGGCTCTCACTTCCAGCCTCAACAACTTAACAAGATCCTGTCTCAAAATAAAAAATAAAAAAAAGCTGGGGCATAGCTCAGAGGTAGAATGCCCCTGGGTGCATTCGCCAGTACCACAAAAACCAAACAAACAAACATACAGGCAAACAAGCTGGGCGTGGTGGTGCACACTTGTAATCCCAGCGTTTAGGAGGTTGAGACAGGAGGATCGCACGGGTTCGAAGCCAGCCTCAGCAATTTAGTGAGACCCTGTTTTCAAATAAAATAAAAAATAGGTCTGGGAGTATAGCCCAGAGGTAAAAGGTCCCTGGGTTCCATCCCCAGTGCCACAAAAAGAAAGAGAAGAAAGAAAAAAAGAAGGAAAGAAAGAGAAAGGGAGAAGGGAGGAAGGAGAGAAGGAAGGGAGGGAGGGGACCATGGACAGACAGCACGGTGTCCCATCTGACCAGTGGCCCCCGTGGTCAGGCGTGTCCACTCCCCACGTCCCCGCTGAACGCCAGCGCAGGCATGGCCATGGCTCCGCGCCTCCCCGCAGAACGAACACCACGACTTCATCTTGAACGTGGGAGAATAGCAGACAAATCCCAACTGAGAACCGGAGTCACGAGAGATAGAGATAGAGAAAGAGAGAGAGAGAAAGAGGGGGGAAAACACACAGCTGCATCCCAGCCGGGCCTGGGCGCATGCCTGGAATGGGCCGCTGACATGGAGGGAGGATCGCAGGTTCGAGGCCAGCCTCAGCAACTTAGGAAGACCCTGTTTCAGAATTTTATAAAAATGAAATGGGGCTGGGGTGGGCCTTGTCGGGAGGACAGCCTTTGTAGGCGTACAGCCAGGTTGCAGAAGTACAGCCACACGTTCCCGGGGATCAAAAGGAGTAACGCCAGAGAAGCCCCTTCTCCAGAAACTGAAATGCTCTTCCTACACGGGCCTTGCTGACTGTCCGGGCTGGAGCCGTCCCAGGATTTCATGCGCAACTCACTAGGCTCGGGCTCACATTCCTCGCCACACATTCTAAAGGGTTTTTTTTTTTAAATTTTTTAAGCATTTGGCTCCAAAGTTTTTGAGCTATTGTGTTTCACGGTGTTAATTTTTCCACTGTCTAGACAGAAGGGTCAAGAGGAAAGTGGATTCATGGCCGAAAGCCAAGCCCCTCCCCTGCCTCTTCACGACCAGTATGGCGGCGTAAGAAGGAACCCTGATAACCCTGAGCTTCCCTGTTCTGCCTTTCCGGACTCCGGCACTGAATATATTTATTTTTTGTATGAGGAATGATTTATTTATTATTTTTGCAGTACTGGGGATGGAACCCAGGGGCATTCAACCTTCAAGCTATACCCCCAGCCTGATTCTTTCTTTCTTTTCTTTTCTTTTCTTTTCTTTTTTTTTTTTTTTTTTTGGTGGTACTGGGGTTCCTGGAAACCCTTCTACCTCCGGGCTACACTCCCAGGCCTATTTTATACTTTTTTTAAATTTGAAAACAGAAGCGCGGGGATTCCAAGCGCGCGCCACCACGCCCAGCTTACTTACTATTTTGGAACTGGGGTCTTGTTCTTTTGCCCAGGCTGATCTTGAAATCCTGGGCTCAAGACATCCGCCCACCTCAGCCTCCCATGTACCCGGGACTACAGGTGCATGCCAGCGTGCCCAGCTGTTAGGCTGCTGATAAAAGTACATTAATAAATGCAGCTTGAAAGCAACTCAGGATTTATTTGTGCACGGCTAAGACAGCATACACTTGGGGAAATGCGAATTACTTACGGAGCTGGGCCGGGACAATGAGACGGTGATTTAGGAAAGTAGCTGAATTTGGATTTTCTTCCTCAAACAAAAGGCAAAGCTGACATGGTAGAAGGCTTCCTGACCCACTGCCACCTTCCTCTCCACGCAGCATCTGCCTGGAAGCGCCCGCCTCAGACAGCAGCCCGAGCACGTCAAGCAGCCGAGCTGTTCTGTCTGTACTGAACCCAGGGCTGCTCGGCCTCTGAGCTACATCTCCAGCCCTTTTCTTA
This sequence comes from Muscardinus avellanarius, assembly GCF_963383645.1. Lineage (NCBI taxonomy): Eukaryota > Metazoa > Chordata > Mammalia > Rodentia > Gliridae > Muscardinus > Muscardinus avellanarius. The sequence continues at coordinate 2,779,263 of NC_137807.1, read as the reverse complement.
TTTTTGCTTCGAAACAAGGTTGCCGGGCGTGGTGGTGCACACTTGGAATCCCAGCATTCGGGAGGCTGAGACAGGAGGATCGCAGGTTTGTGGCCAGCGTCAGCAATTTATGAGGCCCTTCTCAACTTAGCTTCAAAATAAAAAATAAAATAGGACTGGGGGTGTAGCTCAGAGGTATAATGCCCCTGGGTTCAATCCCTAGTAGCACAAACTAACAAAAAAGAAACGGGGTTTAGCCGGGCGTGGCGGGCACGCTCGTCATCCCAGCGTTCAGGAGGCTGAGACCGGAGGACCGCGGTTCGCGGCCGGCCTCAGCTACTTAGTGAGGCCCTCTGCAACTCAGTGAGACCCGGTTTCAAAATAAAGAATAAGAAACAGGGCAGGGGGTGTAGCTTGGAGGTCGAATGCCCCTGGGTTTCATCCCCAGACCCGCAGATAAAAAAGAAAGAAAGAAAGAGAAAGAAAGAAAGGAAGAAAGAAAGAAGAAACAGGGTCTCCCTAGGTTGCTGAGAGTCTCTGCATTGACATTGCTGAAGCTGGCCTCCAGCCTGTGGGCCTCCTGTCTCAGCCTCCCCTGTACTGAGATTACAAGCATGTACCACCGTGTTGGGCTGAAAGTAGCCTTTAATGATAAAAAGGGTTTACTCTCACATCAAAGCCGGAGCCAACACCCCCCCCCCCCAATTCCTGAAGCCGGAAGTACAGTAAACACTCCCGGGGCCGTTGGCAAGTCCTGGCGGTCAATGTCCCATGTTAAACTTAACAGGTAGCCGGGTGTGGTGGCGCATGCTTGAAATCTCAGCATTCGGGAGGCTGAGACAGGAGGGTCACGGTTCAGCCTCAGCTACTTAGCGAGGTCCTCTGCAACTTAGTGAGACCCTGTTTCAAAGTGAAGAATAAAACCTAATGGATAGAAGAGAGGCTAAACAGGACAGGGAGCTGGGACAAGGACATCTGTCCAGGTGCCTCGGCTGGCACGGGAGACGTGTGTGCCCAGCCTCGGGAGCCTGGGGTCCCTGCTTCCTGTGACTCGGGCATCAGCCTCCACTTGCCCCAGTTTCCCCAGAGAGGCAAGAATCCAGTGAGACGGGCGCATCAAAGGCTCCGCCGGGGCATGCTAATGCCAGGCCCAGTGCCCTTATGACATTATTATTTTGCTTGATTTTGGCATGCAGCTGAAAAACAGTCCCCCTCGTGGGACCCAATAAAGCTCCGGTCTTTGCAAAAGCAAGCAGCCTTTACATAACTCAGCCGCGGCGGCACCTTTTGGCGGGCCGGCAGCCTGGGGGTTGGAGAGCCGGTGTTTTTCCACTTGTGGGGCAGCGTGGTTTATTTGGAAGAGAAGTCACCGGGCTGCGGGTTCCAAGTCCTATATTGTTTCTTTGGACTTGCTGGCCTCTGTGGCCCAAAGAGACTGAGCCAAGGCCAGAGAGAGCCAGGAGAGGAGGAGGGAGAGGATGGGGGGAGAGGGAGAGGGAGAGGGAGAGGGAGAGGGAGAGGGAGAGGGAGAGGGAGGAGGAGAGGAGGGAGAGGAGGGAGAGAGGAGAGGGAGAGGGAGGAGGAGAGGAGGGAGAGGAGGGAGAGAGGAGGGGTGGCCTTTCCGGTAATGAAATCCTATCTGATTGAACTCAGAAAAAGCAGAAGGAGCCACACCTCAGAGACAGACTTTAAACAAGGGACATTTGAGGGAAAAGAGAAAGAGAGTTTCTGGGGCTCGGCCCACAAGACTGTTCTCAATTTGCTGGCATGGGAGAAACGGGGTTGTTGTTTTGTGTGTGTGTGTGTGTGTGTGTGTGTGTGTGTGTGTGTGTGTGTGTTTTCCTGGGGACTGAACCTGGGGGAATTCTACCTCTGACTGAGTCAGCCCTATTTATTTTTTAAATTTTTAAACAGGGTCTCACTCAGTTGCTAAGAGCCTTGCCAAATTGCTGAGGCTGGCCTTGCACCTGTGATCCTCCTGTCTCAGCCTCCCAAGACCTGGGATGCTGGGTGTGTGCCACACGCCCAGCTGGGCTTTGGATTTGAGGATCTAAAGAAACAGGGCAAGCCAGGCGTGATGGCGCACACTTGTGATCCCAGCATTCAGGAGGCTGAGACAGGAGGATCGAGGTTCACGGCCAGCCTCAGCTACTTAGTGAGGCCCTTTGCAACTCAGTGAGACCCTTTTTCAAAATAATAAAAAAAAAAAATAGGGCTGAGGCTGTAGCTCGGAGGTAGAATGCCCCTGGGTTCAATCTCCAGCACTGAAAAAAAAAAAAAAAAAAAAAAAGGAGCTAGAGCAGGGAGATCTCAATGCCACGTTGTTCTTCCTGGGCAAGGAGGGGGCATGAACTGTGCTGGGATGGTGGCAGCTGGCAGTGTGGCAGCTTCCCTGGCCAAGAAGTGTAGGGAGTCCTCACAGAGGGGGGAGGAACCCTCACCCCAGACTGTAACGTCATGTATGTATCCCATCAGATAGACCCAGGCCCACACAGCCCTATGACAGCCCTGCTCCTTCCAGAAGAGACAGATGTTTCTCAAAGAGAAAAGAATGGGTAACAGGTGCAGTGGTGTGTGCCTGTAATCCCAGTGACTCGGGAGGCTGAGGCAGGAGGATCACAGGTTCAAGGCCAGCCTGGGCACCTTAGCAAGAACCTATCTGAAAATAAAGGGCTGGGGGTGTAGTTCCGTAGTACAGAGCCCTTGGGTTCAATCCCCAGTACTGGAGAAAGAAAGAAGGAAAGAAAGAAGGAAAGAAGAAAGAAAGAAAGAAAGAAAAGAAGAAAGCAGGCTGTGGAGGCATACACCTGCAATCTCAGGACTTAGGAGGCTGAGACAGGAGGATTTCAGGTTTAAGGACAACCTTAGCAATAAAGTAAGACTCCCAGCAACTTGGTGAGACCTTGTTTCAAATACACAAAAAATAAGCCAGGCATAGTGGTGCACACTTGTAATTCCAGTACTTGGGAGGCTGAGACAGGAGGATCACAAGTTCGTGGCCAGCCTCAGCTACTTAATGAGACCCTGTTTCAAAATAAAGAATAAAAAATAGGGCTGGGGGTGTAGTTTGGAGGTAAAATGCCCCTGGATTCCATCCCCAGTACCACAAAGTAAATAATCAAACAAACAAACAAACAAATAAAGGGCTAAGGGTGTAGCACAGAACTAAAACACACACACACACACACACACACACACACACACCCCTACCTCAAGCAGAGGCAAAAGAAGCCAGGGTGGTAATTTCACCAAGCCCTTGTATGAAGCTGAGATGTTATGAGACAAATCATAATCTCTGCCAGCAAGAACAAAGATTTCAAGCCAGAACGTGCTGACTGGAGATGGGGCTCCGGAGACTTCTCAACCCTAAGGTCAAAACCGATGATCCGTCCCCCAAACACCTGGAGCGCAGAGGTGGGAGCCCTCGCTGGATGGCGGGACAGACCCCGGCGCTGCCCCTCCTCTGACCAACATCTCTGTTCACTGTGGCATCTGTGTCACAGAAACAGCGTGTAGCAGGGTGTAGTGCAAGCCTGTTATCCCAGCACTTGGGAGGCTGAGGCAGGAGGATCCCAGGGGGGAGGCCAGCCTCAACAATGTACCAAGGTCCTCACAATTCAGTGAGACCTTGATTCAAAATTAAAAAAAAAAAATCTGGCTGGAGGTGTAGCTCAGAGGAAGAATGTCCCTAAATTCAACCCCCAGTACCACAAAAAAGAAAAAAGAAAAATATGGGGTACAGCCCAGGGTTAATCAACCGTGGGGAGAGGATCCTCCATTGGCACCGTCAGGGTGAGAGGTGTTGAGGGGTGAGCGGGGTTCTGTCCGCCGGATGTCCCAAGGTCTTGGGCAGCATGTAACAGTGTTATGGTTAGATACAAAATGACCCCCGAAGGGCTCAGAAGCTGGTGTTTGATGCCAGGCGTGGTGGCGCACGCTTGTCATCCCTGCACTTGGGAGGCGGAGACAGGAGGATTGTGTAGGTTCGAAGCCAGTCGCGCTGGCTTAAGAGACCCTGTTTCCAAATTAAAAAAAAAATATATATATATATGTGTGTGTGTGTGTGTGTGTGTGTGTGTGTGTGTGTCTGGGAGTGTAGCCCAGAGGTAGAAGGGGTTCCAGGAACCCCAGTACCATCAAAAAAGAAAGGAAGGAAGGAAAGAAGTTGGAGTTTGGAGCTGGCGTAACTGAGTCATGAGGGTCCTGATCCCAGCAGGGGATCAATTCACCGTGATGGATTCACCTGGCCCCTGGGGTGTGCCCGGGGGATTCTCTCTGCCTCCTCCTGTCCCTGTGTGCTCTCTTGCTTAGGCCTCCATGATGTGAAGAGCTCAGCCTGTGCGCTCTCCCTCTCCCCGCCTCCCGCCGCCATGACCTGAGACCCGCGGTCCCCGGCCTCACATGGACTGACCCTGAAACTGTAAAAGAATTCATCCTTCGTCTAAGTTACACGGTCAGTCGTTTAGATTAAAGCTGTAAGACTGATGCTCGGAACCGCGAGCCACCGGGACACCCTGGGCTCCGCGAAGCGGCCATCGCTGCTGTCGGCACGCCTCTGGGGCTGGAGTACGTGTGGCGGGACGTGCCTGAACACACGGATGGGTTACGTGTGTGTCCAAGGCCTTCGTGAGCAGACTCTGCACGGGACCCATGGGCTGTGCAGTGTGTCCACATCAGGCGCCAGGAGGACCTGGATGTACTTTCCTTTCCTATTTCTTTCTTTTCTTTTTATTGGTACTGGAGATTAAACTGAGGGGGACTTCCACCTCTGAGTGACACCTCCAGCCCTATTTTATTTTTTTTTTTAAGTTTGAAACAGGGTCTCACTGAGTTGTAAAGGGCCTCACTAAGTAGCCGAAGCTGGCCACGAACCATGATCCTCCTGTCTCAGCCTCCTGAATGTTGGGATTATGAGCCTGCGCCACCACACCCAGTTTTTTTTTTTTTTTTTTTTTGAAACAGGGTCTCACTGAGGGCATCGCTAGACAGTCTCCTTGTGTTACTGAGGCTAGCCTCGGACCTGCGATCGATCCTTCCATCTCAGCCTCCCAAGTCCTGAGACAGGTGCGCCCACCTTCCTCCTTCATGGCTCGGCAGACAACCGGCTTGTTTGCATCCTCGGAGCCGTTTTGATGCGCATGCTGGTTGTTGGATTGCTTTCTCACCTGCTCATGGGCTCCCGGGCCCTCCAAGGTTGACCTTCCTTCTCCTTGGATTACAAATGGCATCTTCAATCCCTGCCTCGCCCCGACAAGGCGCCTTTCTGTGGAGGTGGCCCCGTCCACGCTCCCCTGTGACCGCGTCACCAAGACCCAGAGGCCCTAGGCAGACCTGGGAGATCACCTGGCTTGATACCCGAGGAGACAGAAACCCAGGGCTCAGAGGACTTGCCCAAGGTCACACCCACATTTGTAATCCCAGCATCTGGGAGGCTGAGACAGGAGGATCACGGTTCACAGCCAGCCTCAGCTAGTTAGTGAGGCCCTTTGCAACTCAGTGAGAACTTGTTTCAAAATAAAGAATAAAAATAGGGCTGGGGGTGTAGCTCAGAGGTAGAATGCCCCTGGGTTCCATCCCTAGTACTGCAAAAAAAAAAAAAAAAAAAAGGGGTGTGTTAAGATTGGGTCCTCCCCTACGCTCCTCCCAGACGACAGGCCCAGGAGCCGGTCCTGGGTGACCTGGGGCAGCGGCTCCTGACCTGGGCTTGGGCTTGGCTGCTCCAGTCCACAATGTCAGTGGCACCCACAGCTGTCAGCTGCATCCAACGAGCCTATATTAAAAACTATCTCTGGAAAGTGCTCGAAGGGGCAGATTTCTTTTTATTATTTATTCCAAAACCACACCCACTGGAAAAAATACCTTCTGAGGCCTCCGCCCAGCCTCCTGGGCTGTCTTGTTTACAGAACAAAAGAAAACGGTGGGCCTGATGCTTCCAGACCTACCTGGCTGCTTAAGGCAGGATGGGATGGGACCGGGCGGAGCCTCACTCCTTCTGGGGCGGGGCCAAGGACCAGCTGCATTGCTGTCCCAATTCAGGCCTGTTCTTTGGTTTTTCATCAGTTCTGAGTGGCCCCTGGGCTGACTCCCAGCAACCCTGACCCCAGATCAGTTCCAATTCCTCAGCCTAAGGTGAAGCATTTGGATGTTCTCGGCAAACACTCATTTTATTTGGTCTTAAAAGAACCCAGGCCACAGTGACGGGGGCTGCTCGTAGCAAGTGGTGGAGAATGTATTCTGAAGCGTCATTTCTCCTTTTAGAAAAGATTTGCAGGCTAAGGAGATGTAGATTTTCCTGACAATGCAGAACAACAACAACAACAACAAAATTAGACAACCGTACCAGCCTTAACCTTCAGATCAGAGCCACAAGGTAAATAAAGCATAAATTAACCAATCACAGTCAGATACCGGATAAATGCCTTTGACAAGTCTGAATTTTCCATAAAAACACTTCCAGCTGTGACCCCTGGCTTGAGATGCACGGGTTGGAAGAGGCTGGATTTTTTTTTTTAATTTATTAAGGACGATTCAGGCTCTCAGACCTGAACGGGGACTCCCATGCCAGCCAGCCTGGCAGGAGCCAGGTCTCCACCCTCAGCCTCCAAGAGGCCTCTGACTTGCACAGAATGGGATAGAAGCAAAAAGCCTCGAAGGTCATGCAAGAGCAGAGAAAAGCCTGGTCATTCCCTGGGCTCCTGCTGCTACCCACCCACCGGAAAGAGACTGCTCAGGAGGGCGCTGAGGAAACGCCCAAGGGCCGGCCCGGATCGAGGAAGCAAGCCGGTTCACGGCACCAAAATGGGTACCAGCCCTTCACTTCTGTCAATACATTTTTTTTTTTTTTTTTTGCTGGTCTGGGAATGGAACCCAGGGGCATTCTGCCTCCGAGAGACACCCCCAGCCCTGTTTTATTTTTTATTTTGAAATGGGTCTCACTGAGTTGCACTCAGTACTAAGTAGCTGAGGCTGTCCACGAACCGTAATCTTGTCTCAGTCTCCCAAATGCTGGGATTATAAGCGTGCGCCACCACGCTCAGCTATTCTCTGCCGATAAAGTTTTATCAGCACACCACTATGTTCCTGTGTGCTCACGATGCCAAAGCTGCTGTCTCGTTACAACAGCAGCCGTCAGCTGCAGCAGAGACCATAGTATGGCCGCAGCTTAGAGAGTGGAGAGCTGAGATGACCCTGCCTGGGGGAGCTGGAACCTGGAGAGGATGAGGGAGGCCACTGTTTGAGGGGGCTCAGAGGGACGACGGTGTCTGCACAGCCAGCTGGCGGGAGGTGTGGAAGGGCAAGGAGTGTGATGGAGCTCAGGCCTGGTGCTGGCCAGCCCCAGCTGTATCAGCTATCTTCGCTATGTAACAAATGACCACAAACACAACAGCTTAAAGCAATGTTCACCAGCTCTGACACTCTGACATTACTGGAGCCCAGGGGCCCTCTACCTCCGAATGGCACCCCGAGCCCTTTTTTATTCTTTATTTTGAAACAGGTCTCACCGAGTTGCAGAGGGCCTAAGAGGCCTTGCGGTGAGGAAACCTGCACTCAGAGTCTCCTGTGCGGAGAGAGCGGCTCCGTGGCCACCTGGAGCTCGTCCATGGTCAGCTGGCCATGTCAGAATTCTATTCCTTGGGGCTGAAGAACCGAGGTCCACGCTTCCCTCGGGGCCGCCAGCCAGGGCCACTCTGAGCTCCCAGAGACCACCAGCGGTTCGTTGCCCCAGCTCCTCCGTCCTAGGCCAGCAACGGAGCACCTCTCCAACATCCAACCCCCTTCACGCTTCCAATCTTGTATTTCCTCCATTCCTGGCCACGTGTAAGGCATCCAGCAATAAGGTCAGACCCACCCGGCACCAGGCGGACCCTCAGAGGGTGCCTCGGGACGCCGTCCCAAGTCTGGAATGTTTAATTAAAGTAAGGAAAGAATCTAAGGGTGGAATTCCCAACAGGGAACCGCAAGCATCAGAGGTGGACAGGGAAGAGCATGGGGGCCCCTGGGTGGATGCTGTTCAGAGAAGCCAGGAGATGGAGGTCAGGGGCTCGCCAGGCCCCTCACCCTCTCAGGTCTGGGGAATGGCTGGCAGCTCTCCATCGTCCACCGTGTGTGTGTGTGTGTGTGTGTGTGTAACCCAGGGGCATTCTACCTCTGAGCTACACCCCCAGCCCTATTTTTTATTCTTTATTTTGAAACAGGGTCTCACTGAGTTGCAGAGGGCCTCAGTAAGCAGTTGGGGCTGTCCGCAAACTGCGATCCTCCTGTCTCAGCCTCCCAAATGCTGAGATTACAAGCGTGCGCCACCACTCCCAGCTTGTGTTTTTATTTTAAAATAGGGTCTTGCTAGGTTGCTGACGGTCTTGCTAAGTTGCTGAAGCAGTCCTTGAACCTGTGATCCTCCTGTCTCAGCCTCCCAAGGACTGGGAGTACAGGTGGGCACCACCACTCCCGGCTCTATCTTCCGCCATTTGTAAAACAAACAAACAAACAAACAAACAAATAAACAAAAGCAAAGATGCAAACAAAAACCCTTACCTGTTAAATGATTTGAAGGCCAATGTCTCAGGCTAGTCCTCAGGATGGAGACCAACTCCAGGGCTCCTCTTCTAGCTGCCTCAAACAAGGGGAAATTAAGCCTGAGTCTCATGACTGGCGGCCCAAAGCCTTGATTACTTCCAGGTAATTAAGTAAAAGTTAATTAACAGCTGGGTGCGTTGGCACACACCTGTAATCCCAGTAGTTGGGAGGCAGAGACAGGAGGGTTGCAGGTTCAAAGCCAGCCTGGGCAACTCAGCGAGGCTCAGCAACTTAGCCAGACCCTGTTTCCAAATAAATAAAATTGGGCTAGGGGTGCAGCTTTGGAGGTAGGAAGCCCTTGGGTTCCATCCCCAGTATAAAAATAAATAGAATAAGATCAGAAAGAAAAAACCACTTTCCTCACAGACGATGCTTGAGCACACAGTATAATAGACGTGCTTCTGTACCAGTGGATGCAGGTATATTCTTGCTCAGCATTTTTGTGGGCGTGACATGAGGATTGAGCCCAGGGCTGCACTTTACCTCCGAGCTAGAGCACTAACTCTTTATTTTGAAAAGGATCTCACAAAGTTTCTGAGACTTCCTCAAGGCTGCCATCCTCCTGGCTCAGCCTCCTGAGAACTGGGATTACAGGCCTGAGCCACCATGGTGTGTGTGTGTGTGTGTGTGTCGCTGGGCATGGAGCCCGGGGCATTTTAACTCTGAGTTACACTCCCAGCCCTATTCTGTTTTCATTTTGAAACGACCTCACTAGGTAGTTGAGTGTCTCACTACTTGCTGAGGCTGGCCTTGAACCTGCGATCCTCCTGGCTCAGCCTCCCACAACAGCCTTACACTCCTCACTGCCAGCCAACAGTAAAATGAATTAGGAAGTAGGCCAGTGTAGGCCAGGAAACTGCTCAACGCTGGATAAAAACAGAGAGGGACCCTGGGGACCTGGACAGCCCTGCCCTCCCCGCAGGGAGGGTGGAGGGCCTGGGCCCTGCGTGGCGCTCTGCTGCCCCCTAGCGAGCTCCGCGGTGCAGCAGCGCGTCCTGCTCCAGCCGGGGGAAGGGCCGCGTGTGTGTGTGTGTGTGTGTGTGTGTGTGTGTGTGTCGCTGGGGATTGAGCCCAGGGGCATTCTACCTCCGGGTTACACCCTCACCCTATTTCCCTGGGTGGCTGAGACTCACTAAACTGCTAACGCTGGTTGGCCTGGACCTGTGATCTTCCTGTCTCAGCCTCTCGGGAAGACCCCCAAAGCTGTCCCCAGGGTGCTGGGAGAAAGCCGTGTGGACAGGCCTGGTCTACTTTCAGTGGGTATATCTGGGGAGGCCCCTGCCTACTTCTTCTGGCCCCCTCTGCGTTTCTGCCTGCTGTTCCTGTGTTCCCAAGGAGCTCTCCCCACTTTGTCCTCTAAGCCAAGGACCTGCTCCCCTCAGGGCTGGGAGGGACCCATCAGTGTAGACAGCTTCCAGAACCTTCCCCTCTGTGGAGGGCAACCTGCTTGCCCCTCTCCCTGTTATTTCCGGCTCTAGAGGCAGGGACTGCAGGATGGTTCATAAGGCTCTCAGCAGAGATGGGGGCGCAGGCATGCTCCTGCAGGCTGCCTCCGACCACTCGGTGTTGGTGTGACCCGGGAGCCCCTGGCATCTTTCCCACAACGCCCTTTTCTGTCTACTTTCTTCCCTACTGATGGCAAGGTAGGAATTTTTTATTTTTCACTTAAAAGAAAATGGAGCCCTAGGAGATGAAGTGGTCTGCCAGAGGCCTGGGGGCCCTCCTCCTTCCCAGCCAATATGCCCCATGGCGGGAACTCCAGGGGCGCACTGCCTTCCATGACTGCCAACAACACCCCAACCCGGCATGGCTCAGTGGTGGAGTGCTTGGCTAGCACGCAGGAGGCCCTGGGGTCCAGCCTCAGCACAGAGAGAGGGAGAGAGGGAGGGAGGGAGGGGGAGGAGGAGGGCAGGCAGGCACCCCGCCTCCAGGAGGGGAGACACCTCCTAGGAGAAGCACCAGCTCAGAGACTCAACTCCTCGCTGGGGAATCGTCCCCACCCACTGGGTGTAACTGCTGGGCCCTCTGCCCACTCCCCTGCACGCCCCTGTGAGGGCCACCCCTCCATCCCACAGACAGACCCCCCCCCCCAAGCGTTTTCTGTCCTCAAGACACGCTTCCTAGAGACTGCTGTGGCGGGAAGCGCAGCACTCCTGTCTCCACTTAATCCGGCCATCTGGGCCAGAGAACCGGGTGAGACTGGGTTCCCATGGCGGGAGCAGCCCTTCCTCCCGCCGGCCAGCTGATCCCCAGCTGGCCGGGCTCGGGAGGAAGCTAGGGGTCCAGCCTGGCACAGTCACAGTCAGAATGCCCCAGCGTCCGTGAATGCCCCGAAGAAAAGAATTAAAGGGCAACTAAGAGTTCATTCCTTAGGCTGGGCATGGTGGCGCACGCTTGTAATCCCAGCATTCGGGAGGCTGAGACAGGAGGATCGCGGTTCGTGGACAGCCTCAGCTACTTAGTGAGGCCCTTTGCAACTCAGTGAGACCCTGTTTCAAAATAAAGAATAAAAAATAGGGCTAGTGTGTCACTCGGAGGTAGAGTGCCCCTGGGTTCCATCCCCAGTACTATATAAACACACAAAAAGTCCATTCCTTGCAGGACAGCCACACAGCCAGGCACGGTGGCGCACGTCAGCCATCCCAGGACTTGGGAAGCTGAGACAGGAAGGTCGCGGGTTCCAGGCCAGCTTCAGCAACTAGTGAGACTTTCAGCAATTTAGTGAGACCCTGTTTCAAAACAAGAAATCAAAAAGGGTTGGGGTGTGGCTCAGAGGTACAATGCTTCTGGGCTCAATCCTCAGTACCAGAGTAAATAAATACCCCCCCCCACCCACAATCGCTTATGGAAAAAACATGGACTAGGCAAAAACACAACAACAAAATCCCCAGATAGACAACACTTCTTCAGTTATTTGAAATCCAAAAGATCTAATTACTGGCTCTTCTTGCATTAGTCTAGTACCCTGCAGGAACGAGCACAGCGCACTTGTTCTTGGGTTGTTTCAGTGGCTCTGGGGAGTGAGCCTAGCTACCTGAGCTACCTCCTCAGCTGTTCCACCGCCGCCTGACCTCCCTCTCGTGTAAAACGGGAGGCTTTAGATGCCGAGAAAACACTGGGCAAATGAAAGCTGCTGGTGACCTTCAGCCCGTGCTGTGTCAAGACGAAAGCGTGCCTGGGCTGAGACGTGGGCTCCCCGGGGGCTGGCTCTCAACTCAGATGCGGCTGGCTCTCTGAGAGCCCCTCTCTGAGTCTACCAAGGGCCGCTGGTACAATTTCCGGCATCAGCCAGGGCAGGAGCACACGTGTTCAAGTCGCCAGGCGCCTGTATCCCTGGCTTGGAAAGTGAACGCCTGGCTAGGAGATGCCCTGCGTGGGCATAGCAGGGCACACGTGTTACTCTGTGGGCCGTCACTGGAGGTACTGGGCACTGAAAGGCTTGGGGAGCGGGCAGGGGAGGGGCCCTGATTCAAACCGTTGCTGGGAGAGCTCGTCTTTTGATGCTTAGTCAGCTTCCTGTTGCTGTGACAAATGCCTGTGATAAATCAGCTTAATAAGAAAAAGGTTTTTTAGCTCATGGTTTCAGCCACGGGTGCTGGGGCCGCTGATGTGGGCAGACCCTAGCACTAAGACGGGAACCATGGTCACTAGCTGGAGAAGCAGAAAGCTGTCCCCAGGCCTGGCAGCGAGGCATGGGCTTGTGGCCAGGCCTGCTCAACCTGGTGGTATTGTGGCCCAGATTCAGGTCCACCCGGCACCTGTCAACGTGGCCTTATTTGGAAATAGGGTCTTTGCAGACGTGACCAAGGTGAAGCTGTAACTGGACCAGGGTGGACCCTGAGCCCAACGTGGCTGGTGTCCATCTCAGTGGTACACGTGGTCACGGAAACGCAGAGAAGAGGCCGGGCTGGGCTGTACTGCCGCCGCTGCCGCCAGGAGCCTGGCCAGGACCGAGGCAGGAACAGGATGTGTGGCGCCTGCACCCAAGAGCAGCAGGGGCTGCGGGCTTCTGGCTTCCAGTTGTCAAAGAACCAGTCTGTGGGGATTTTTTTTTTTTTTTTTTTTTTTTTTTGGTTTTATTTTGGTACTGGGGATGGAAGACAGGGGCATTCTACCTCTGAACTGCACCCCCAGCTGTTTTTAGTTTTTTGTTTTGAAACAGCACCCTCCTAGGTCGCTGAGGGTCTGAGATGGACCTTGACCTTGCTGGGCTTCTTGTTTACAGGGTGTGAAGAGTGATGCTCTCAGGCAGCAGGAGGGAGGTGGGGAGACTGGGGAAGGGACAGAGGCAGAGGACCCCCGCAGACAGCAGGGACCCTGGAGTCCGCGGGCGCGGTCTTCTGGACGCCATGGCCATCGATTGCGAACTGCTTTCTCCAAGGTGCACGTGGTCCACAGAGGAGAAGCTCCATGTCGAGCCTGGGACTTGCCCGGGCCAAGTGCTGTCAATCACACACCACTTCCTCTCAAAGCCAACACAACCAGCCGGAGAGGCTCCCAAGAGGCAGAGGTTCCCAGAACGGGAGGACCGCTTCGAGTGGCTGGTCCAGGGCCTCACATACCCTGAGTGTCCTTTCCCGGGGGGTCTGAGGCAGTGCCCTGGGATTTGCATGGTGTATTTGCAGTGTTAAGTTTCCATCTCTTGGTTGGGGTCCCAGATGCTATTTCCTGGACTCTCCAGGAAATCTCCTGGGATTGCTTAATCGCAGGAGAAACCGGAGTTTTGTGAAGCTCTGGTCACTCTGGAGCCTTCTGATCTCGTTACCACTGGACATCTGAGAGGTCTGGTCTCAGGAGTTTTGAAAGTGGTTAGCGTGAGCTCCCTCTCAGGAAATGACGTTTGTCCCCCATGGCCCTCTGTCCCCACCTGCCCACCTCTTTCTACCTCCTCCTCATGACCTGCTGAGGCTGGCGGTCTTGTCCACTGTCTCTGTGGTATTTCAAGATGACTCAGGTGGGCGTGGTGACACACGATTGTAATCCCAATACCCGAAAGGCTGAGACAGGAGGATCGCAGGTTTGCGGCCAGCCTGAGCTACTTGGGCGCCCTGCAGCTTAGTGAGACTCTGTTTCAAAATAAACAATAAAAAATAGGACTGAGGGTGTAGCTTGGAGGGAGAATGCCGTTCAATCCCCATTTCCACCAAAAAAAAAAAAAAAAAAAAAAGTCAGCCATTCTCTCAGTCATCCCAGTACAGGCCTGGTCACCTCTAGGGTGGACAGATGGTACCGCCCAGCAGGCACCCACCATTTTTCTCCCAGTTCACTGCCGCCAGCCACTTCCTCCTGAGAACGCCATGTGGCGTTCCACACCACAGCGAGTTCCCAGGCTGCCAGCCCAGCTCCCCGACACACTGCGCTCCGGGACCTTCTGGCCCCTTCACCTCGCTCTCCACGCCACCCCTTCCCAGCACGGAGTGTCCCATGCCAGCTGCGCCCATGTGAACTGCTCTGAGCCCTTCTGTTGCGGAGCGCAGCTGAGCCCGTCCTGGGCACCTTTCCCTCCTCCCTGCCAGCCCAGGAGCACTGCAAGGGCAGGAACAGCTCGCTGCTGCCCCCAGTGACTAGCTCTCTGCCTTCGAGGCAGTGGGTATTCTGTACATGTCTAAAACCACCACCAAACACCACCACTAAGCCGGGCGCGGTGGGCACGCTTGTGATCCCAGCACTCGGGAGGCTGAGACAGGAGGATCGCAGTTGGTGGACAGCCTCAGCTACTTAGTGAGGCCCTCTGCAAGTCAGTGAGACCCGGTTTCAAATAAAGAATAAAAAAAAAAATAGGGTTGGGGGTGTCGCTCAGAGGTAGAATGCCCGTGGGTTCCATCCCCAGTACTGCAAAACAAAAACACAACCACCACCCAATTCCATAGAACCAAAAATTCTGAGAGAAAATCCTAAAAGATTTTATTTTCTGAAAAAAAACTTGTTTCTCTTCAATGGCGGACAGGAAAGACATTTTTAAATCATTCAAAGTGGACGAGTGCCCTCTTGTGGCTGAAGGCTGATGCTGCAGCATCACACAAAGCAGACCGCCCGCCCGCCCGGGCTGGTGGAGCTGTAGACTCGTCTAGGGGGTTGAGATTTACTCCCTGGAATCCCCGTTTGCAGGCAGGGCCCACTCTGACCGTTCCAATCATAAGCCTGCAGTCCTCGCAGCGGCTCAGTGGTTACCGGTCAGAACTTAGCTCTCTGGCCCTGCCTGGAGACAGGAACTGTGGACACACAATAAGGACCATTTTAGAGAAAAAAGGGGGGGGGGGTAAGCAGCACAACCCGGCCTCAGCATGTGGACCCCAACTGCATCATGGTTAAGACAAGACACCGCTGGCTGGGCGTGGCGGCGCACACCAGTGATCCCAGCACTGGAGGCTGCGACTGGAGGATGGCGGTTCACCGACAGCCTCAGCTATTAGTGAGGCCCTTTGCAACTCAGTGAGACCGTTTCAAAGTAAAGAATAAAAACTAAGGCAGAGGGTGGTAGAATAAGGCTCGGAGGTAGAATGCCCCTGGGTTCCATCCCCAGTACCCCCCCCCCCCAAAAAAAAAGACGAGAGACAGCTGGCTGGGCAGGGTGGCACAGGCTGGTGAGACGAGAGACAGCTGGCTGGGCAGGGTGGCACAGGCTGGTGATCCCAGCACCTGGAAGCCGGGATGGGAGGATCGCAGGGTTTGAGGCCAGCTTCAGCAGTTTAGCAAACCCCGCGTAGCTCAGGGGCACACCGCCCCTGGGTTGAGCACCCAGAACGGGCAAGAGTGAAGGAGTTCAGACACTGCATGAAGCTGGGCAGACACTTGCAAGGCACCCCTGTGGTAGCCGGACTCACCTGGCCACGACGGGGCACGTTACGTCTGTTCCTCGCAGCCCCCCGAGTCATTTCCCAACACGAAGTGACTCTGCCGTCTTGCAGGGCGTGAAGAGGACAAGGCTTGGCTCGCAGCCTCTTCAGCTGCCACAGCCGGGCTGTCGGCGACCGTGTTCCTCCCTTTGTATAATACTGTGGGTCTGACTCTGCTGTGCTATCCAGTGTGTCTTCAGGGCTGTTTTAAAATGAACTAGGTTAGGCTGGGCGTGGTGGCGCACACTTGTAATCCCCGCGCTTGGGAGGCTGAGACAGGAGGATCGCACAGGTTCGAAGCCAGCCTCAGCTACTTAGTGAGGCTCTCAGCAAGTTAGTGAGACCCTGTTTCCAAATCAAAAAAAAAAAGAAAAAAAAAAAGGTCTGGGAGTACCCTCAGTACCACCAAAATAAATAAATAAATAAAATGAACTAGGTTTTTTGTTTTGTTTGTTTTTGTACCGGGGATGGAACCCAGGGGCATTCAACCTCCAAGCTACACTGCCTGTCCTATTTTTTATTCTTTATTTTGAAACCGGGTCTCACTGAGTTGCGGAGGGCCTAAGTAGCTGAGGCTGTCCTCGAACCATAATCCTCCAGGTCTCAGTCTCCCAAATGCTGGGATGACAAGCGTGCGCCACCACGCCCGGCTATTCTTGTCCTAAAAAATTCTCCACACAAAGTACATGAAGAACTCTGTAGCACGTGATGACAACTGAGCCCTCTGTGAGCAAGCCAGCAGCTCCCAGATCTCTTTCCCGCAAAAGAAAACCAAAATAAACGCCGGGTGCCTTTTTCCTTTAAGTGACTGGTTCCTCCCCGACTTGACTCTGCGCACAGAATGGAAGCTCATTTAATTATATTACTCAAAACTGAATCATGATGGCAAATAAAACATAAATTCCGAAGCAACACATCTATCTCATTATTCTCTACTTAGAGGGATTATTCGAGTCATTGGATAATCGGCCTGCATATCAAAATTGTACTATTAAACTGGTGTCAATATTCAGAGGTAATTATCAGAGGCCCGGAGGCCTTGAGGGGCTCGTGAAAGTACTACGCATCTTCTCTGAGGGTGTGAGAAGAGGCGCTCACGGATTCTGCCATGTCCAAGCTGTTTACCCAGCCTCCTCTCCACAGCGGCCCCTGGGCCTCTATGTTCAAGGCCAGTCTCAGCAATTTAGGGAAACCCTCAGTAACTTAGCAGGACCCAGTTTCAAAATTAAAAAAAAAAAAAAAAAAAAAGGGCTGGGGGGTGTGGTTCAGAGGCGGAGCGCCCCGGGGTTCAAGCCCCAGTGGCCGCCCCACACAAATGGCCTGTGCTCTGCAAAGAGCCTGGTGACAATCTCTTTTCTCCCTCTGCGTCTTGCAGCCGAGACCTCTGGAGAGCATCTTAATTTGCGCTGTGTGGAGACAGACACGCTGGAGAGAGACGACCCTCAGGCCTCCCAGCCGCTCAACTCCAGGAGGGCCAAGCCCACTGGCCGCTGTGTGGAGCCCGAGCGTTGGGAACTGGAACAAGCCCCCAGCTCCTGTGAACTGGGGAGAGGTGGCCAGTGGCTGCCAGGGACTTTTGTGATCCAAGATAGGCTCCCCAGGTTTTGGTTTTAGTTTCTGTCTTCAAAATTACTTGTCTTGAAGCCAGGTGTGGTGGTGGCACATATTTGTAATCCCAGTACTTGGAAGGCTGAGACAGGAGAATCACAGGTTCGAGACCAACCTCAGCTACTTGCAACTTAGTGAGACTCTGTTTCAAAAATAAAAATAATAATATAGGGCTGGGGGTGTAGCTTGCAGGTGCAAGGTTGGTGGGTTAAGTCTCCAGTAAACACACACACACACACACACACACACACGGTTTTCAAGCTGGGCATGGTGGTACATGCCTGTAATCCCAGTAACTTACAAGGCCAAGACAGGAGGACTGCAGATACAAGGCCAGCCTCTGACAACGTAGTGAGACTTTGCTTCAAAATAAAAAATGAAAAGGGCAGGTGTGTGGCTTGGAGACAGAAAGCCCCTGGGTTCAATCCCCAGTGCCAAGAATAACAAGACATACAAAAAATAAAAGAGAAATTAGAAGTAATCTCTCTCCCGGGAACCTTTTCCAAAGAAATTGTTGTAGACTTTAGGAGCAGGCAGAGACCGGCACACTGAGTGTTGTGGGTCCAAGCAGCTCACCAGACCCCCAGGCAAGTTTCCAGTAAAGCGCGCGCAGTCGGCAGGTGTACCTGCATGAAGATGCCGCGCTCCCAATGCCAGCCACAAGCGCCATCAGCAGCTGACCCCAGGTACCAGCTCTCCAGGGCGGCCTCTGCGGTGCTGGGGCTGTAGCTTGGAGGTAGAAAGTCTCTGGGTTCAATCCCCATTACAAAAAAGAAAAAAAAAAAAAAAAGACACTGTGGGTCTGTGACTGGAAACCTGTCACACTTTCAGGTGGCGCAGGCGCACTGCGCTGTGGGATTGGCTTCAAGGCCTCCGTGTGCAGTGGCTGAGGGGCTCTGGGACCTGGAAGGATGGGAACCCCTGGCCCGGGGCTCCCTGGGTGCTCCTTCGAGGCCCAGAGCTGCAGATTGAACCTCTTGGGTGTTTCAAAGGCGACTTGGCGCTAAGCCATCCCAACCTGGTCCTGCCTCTCCCTTTCTAAGGTGCCACCAGCATGGAAGTCGCCTGGGTCTCTCCCGGGCCCCCCACGACAGGCAGAGGCCCCCAAAGATGCCAGCGTCCCCGGCCCCAGAACCTGAGAACACACTGCCCTGTGCGCTGCGTGGACTTGGCAGATGGGATGACTTCCTTGGGTCACCAGTGGGGCCGGCAGCCTCCCTACTGCTGTGTGTGTGTGTGTGTGTGTGTGTGTGTGTGTGTGTGTGTGAGATGTGCTGGGGACGGAGCCTGTGGCATTCTATCTCCCTCAGCCCAAGTTTATTTTTTATTTGCAAACAGGGTCTCACAAGTTGCTGAAGCTGGCCTTAAACCTGCGATTCTCCTGTCTATGCCTCCTAAACCCTGGGATCACAGGTGTGCGTCCCCAAAGCCCATGTCCTTTGCAATGGTCTACTTTGCCTCTTGTCACGGCCGCCCTGGAAGTTCTCTCAGCTGTTAGGTGGAGCGCTTCTGCGGTCCCCAAGTCCTCCCCACATCTCCACAGCAGGGCTTAGAGCTCGAGCCCACCCAATGAGACTCGTCCCCTTAAGCAGACAGCTGGCAGCTCCACGCCTTTGGTTCTGGCCCATTCTGGGAGCTGAGTATTTCCAGAGCCATTTTATGGGCGAGATGAGAGGTCCAGGGGATGCCACGCAGGGTCAGAGTGCCCTCAGCTCCCGGGCCCGCCCGCCTTGCTGGGCTTTCTCTGCCGCCTCCAAGCCTGCTTCCCATTCACCTGCTTTTCAAGTTCCTGAGAGTAACAGCAGATGCACAGAAGGGCCTTGCCTGTTTTAGAACAGCACCGAGTCCAAGCTCACAGGCACCAGGAAGCCCCGACTCCTGCGCCTGCGCGTCCTGGGAAGCTGAACATGGGGCTCTGACTTGAAGGAACTTTCAACTTGATAAAAACACAAGCTGCAAGCTTCCCAGCAGGTGTGAGGAGGGTCTCTGCTCCCCCAGAAGGGCCGGGGGAGGCTGCTGCCCATGTTGTGCTGGGCCCTGGACAGACCTGACCCTCAACGCCAGCGGCTGCCCATCGCTGTGCGGCACCCGGTTCCAAGGCTTCGTGGGGGCTGGCCGGCAGAGCAGGGCTCCAGGGGAGGACTGCCACCCGCGCCGGGCAGGTGGCTAAGGGCTGCAATGGAGCCACATTTTGAAGTCCTTAAGCTCTGTGTAAAATCCAGAGTATAGTGTACACCCCACGCCCCACCCGCCTACTGAACTCATAACCACACGTCAAACACGGAACCCTGTTATAAAGTGATTTTATTAAATTGATTTGGACATACTGTAGGTCAAATAATATTTTCTGAAGATAACAATTATGGACTTTAAAGCTTGACATAAAATTAGTAGCTTCAAAAGTGTTAGTCATATTCCCCAGCAACAGCATGATAAAATAATTCAACTATGTAGAAATATAGAACTCTAGGACTAGCTGGAAACTCGGAAATCATACAGCCTAATCTCATCTTGTAAGAAAACGACTCAAGATTAAGCGATTTGCCCAAGCTCACATACCTAATATAATAAAGCTAGAAATCAAACCAATTTCTCCTAAAACTAAAATCCTATCAGTGATATTCAACTGGCTCTATCAACTAAGTCTAGGCTCTTCTCTACTGCTCCATGCACGCGGGGTGACGGCGCGGCTGGGGCTGGGGCGCAGGCGGCGCCTCCACAGCCCCCTCCGGGGCACGCCCCTTTCCGCCTCCTTTAGAGCTGAGACTCCAGTTATATGAAAACCCCTTAGAGCCCAACAGAAGCAACTAATGAAACATGGAAGAAAACCAAGCGTAGCCTCAGTGTTCCTGACTATCTTGAATTCACTTCCCCAGCCTCTTGGACGGCTGGCGGACACCCACCTCACCACGCACTTCAGAGCTCCGGAGACCTCAGACCCCCAGACTTCCTGAGCAAAACGGACTGCATGTGGGAACCACTAACAGAGGAATGGGAAGAGAACAAAGGTACACGGCGGCTGCTTTTTGCTTTTGTCATTGGGGACTTTTGGTCTTCTCACATTCCTTGAGTTCCTCCACATGAGTTTTAATATCTAGCAAAAACAAAACAGGCCTATGTGGGCCGGGCCGGCCTCGGGCCTCCCCGCCCAGCTAACTGCCCCCCCCACACCACCACCCTACTTATTTTCTTCATAGCACTTAATCACTACCTCAAACTACACTATTACTCCTTTACTTGCTACCATCGTCTCCACCAGAAGCGAGTCCGCAGAGCAGGGACCTCGCCTGAGACCCAGTGGCACTCCCGTGCCCGGCACGCGCCCGCACCCAGGAGATGTTCAACACACACTTGTGAGTGAGGACGAAGAGGACGACTTAACAGCGACACTCACACCTGAGGAGGAGCCGGTAGCCCACACCAGGACTCCCACCCAGCACGCCCCTCGGGTCCCGAGCGACCCCGCACTGCTCCCGAGCCCAGGGCGCCTCTGCAGGGAGCAAGCCCCCACACTGCTTTGCGTCTTCCTCCCTATTTACATTCAGCAATTAAAAAAAAAAAAAAAGAATTCAAGTTCAAAATCTGTGATGCAGCCACTAGAAAATAAGTCTAACACAGAGACACAGTGATGAGCAGAATCCACAGAACTAAAGAAATGCTCCAGGGCACGTGTCTAGCGATGGTCTGAGGCCGGGTGAGTGGGTGTACGAGTCGCCTAGTCTACAATGAGATGTAATGCCACCTAGGAAGGGTGGGTCTCTACGGGCTTGGAGGGCACAGGTCAAGTGGCTGAGTGGAATCAGGACACGCGGAGACTCCCGTGGGGCTGAGCCTGTGGCCCCTGCCTGCGGCACGGCTCCTGAGCAGGGTTGTTTGGTAGATACGTGGCCGCAGGCAGGCTGGAGCCAAGGAAGGAGGGGTCCTGAGGGTTACTACGCACGGCCAGCGAGGCTGCTGTGCGGGCCTCGCTCACGGGCAGAACCCCAGAGGGGCATGCCCACGCCTGGGACCCCAGCCAGCCGCCGGCCTCAGGCAGGTGGGCGCGCTCTGCCACGCTGAGGGACAACCAACACACGACCCCACCTGGCCCGTGCCTCCCAGAGGCGCGCCCCGCTGGGGCCGCCGAGACACTCCTTGGGTCATGTAGTATAAACGGGTTTCCTTCCTAGTGGCACTTATGGGTTTAAGAATTATAACGCTCGGCAAACGCACTATATAACTGATATTTTGAGATGGTTCCTCTCCTTGGTGTGGACTCTCTGGTGGATGCAGAGGCTGGTGCTCTGGCTGAAGGCCTTCCCGCACTCATCACACTTGAACGGCTTCTCCCCCGTGTGCACCCTCTGGTGGATGCAGAGGCTGGAGCTCTGGCTGAAGGCCTTCCCGCACCCACAGCACCGATAGGGCTTCTCCCCCGTGTGCACCCTCTGGTGGATGCACAGGCTGGAGCTCTGGCTGAAGGCCTTCCCGCACTCGTAGCACTTGTACGGCTTCTCCCCGGTGTGCACCCTCTGGTGCATGCAGAGGCTGGAGGTGTGCCTGAAGGCCTTCCCACACTCTTCACACTTGAAGGGCTTCTCCCCGGTGTGCACCCTCTGGTGCATGCAGAGGTTGGAGCTGTTGCTGAAGCCGCGCCCACACTCGCTGCACACGTAGGGCTTCTCGCCGGTGTGCACCCGCATGTGGATCTGCAGGTGGGAGCTCCAGTTGAAGGCCTTGCCGCACTCGTAGCACTTGTAGGGCTTCTCCACGGTGTGGATCTTCTTGTGCCTGTTCAGCTTGGTGGTCGTGCTGAAGTCCTTCCCGCAGGCGTCGCACTTGTGCACCTTCTCGCCCGTGTGGTCCCGCCAGTGGACGTGGAGCTCCGATAAGTGGAAGAAGCCCTGGTCACACTTGTCACACTTGTGGGGCTTCTCGGCCGAGTGGCTCTTCTGATGCATGAAGAGATCTGCTCGCTCAGAGAAAAACTCCCTGCACAGGGGGCACTTGTAGATCATTGTTCCTATTTGGTATCGCGATTCGGGAGACACTTTCCTTACACTGCTCTGGCCACGCGCTTTACTCGGCCGCGCTGCAGCCTCCCTCAGGCGGTGCTGCCGGGCAAGCTCGCGGTTGGCCGGGCTCCTCCCTGCCTGGCCCCCTCCGGAAGGCTTCCTCCTGCATGGCGCTCCTCGCTCAGCGCGGCCAGTGCTGAGGAAGTGGCCGCTACTCCCTCAGAACTTCCATGCTGGCTAACACGGAGCCTTCTCTGGACCTGTGGTGCCAACGTTCCCGGGGCTGCCCCGGGCCCGCGGGGCCTCCCCTCGGAGAGTCAGTGCCAGCCCGCCTCCTGCACATCAGACGGGAGGCCCTTCCAGCGCAGGCTCCAGGCGCCAGGCGAGGCAGCTTGCTCCGGGAACTCCATGCAGGGGCAGCGCGCCAGCCTTCTGCAATACAAACAGTGAAGGAGACACTCGTTTTCTGCCCAGAGGACTGCTGGCGTGGCCACGACTTGTGGCCTCTACGCTGACAGCGGAGACACAAACCTCTCTCCCGAGGAAGCGGCTCCCCGTCCTCCAGAGGCGTCTTGGGTCCGCAGGTCTGAGGAGAGAAGGGGTAGACGTCACGCTCCCGCTGCACACCGCGCACCGTCCAAGTACAGCTGCTCACTGTAACCAGCTGAAGGGCTGCAAGGGAACACACCGGGAGGGGACAGAAAGCCTCCAAAGAGCCCAGGTGAGCGCGAGCAGGGCCGCCTGCAGGAACGAGGCAAGGCCACGCGCAGAGGGAGTGCCTTGGAGCGCTGCCTTCTAGTCTACAGAAAGAGAGGACGTGTGCAAGCGGGGCGTCAAGTGGCACCCCACTCAGCTGCTCGATGGCCTCCCGATGCACTTACAGCCCTGCGTGGCCCAGATTTCCTCTGCAGCTCCCACATCCCACAATCCCCTGCCCCAAAACCTTTGCACAGATGCCCGAGCGCTGGGAGCACTCCTCTGCGGTGCGGCTGCCCCTCCCCTGCCCAGAGAAGGCGCCACTCTTACTCTTACTCGACTCCTTCAAAGCACACAGCTAGTAATTATCTTCTTTCTCTCTGGCTTTTGACCCATCTCCTGCCTGGGATGTAACTGCCAGGAGGGAAGAATTGGGTGTTGCCCACTGCTACGCTCCAGCCACGGCAACTAACACTGCTCAGCTTATCCCTGGAGCCTTTGGGAGAGGGCTTCATCCTGGGAGAGCAGATAAGGTCTGTTTCCCAGCACCTGGCAGGGTACAAACTCCACGACAAGTAGAACAAGGAGGAGACAAAGGAAGAAAATCAGTCCCCAAATACCCTATCTTAAATCCTTGGGGGTCAGGACCACGGCCACGATCTTCCCATCGCTTGGATTTATGCTTTATACAGTGGCACTTAGATCAACTGACTAAATGAAATCAACAGGTGTGTGTGCGTGTGGTACTTGGGATGGAACCCAGGGGCTATACTGCCAAGCCTATATTTTACTCTATTTTCAAACAGGGTTTCACTGAGTTGCAAAGGGCCTAAGTAGCTGAGGTTGTCTGTGAACCACGATCCTCCCATCTCAGCCTCCCAAATGCTGGGATTTGGGAAGCATGCGCCACCACGCCTGGCAACAGATCCTTTTAAAATGACAGCCTGATCTGGGCATGGTGGCACACGCTTATAATCCCAGCATTCAGGAGGCTGAGACAGGAGAATCACGGTTCAAGGTTAAAGGCTAGCCTTAGCTACTACTTAGTGAGGCCCTCTGCAGCTCAGTGAGACCCTGTTTCCAAATAAAGAATAAAAAATAGGGCTGGAGGTATAACATGGAGGTAGAATGCCCCTGGGTTCCATCCCCAGTAATGCAAAAAATAAAAAAAGAACAAAAAATAGGGTTGGGGGTATAGCTCGGAGGTAAAAATACCAACATGTTTCATAAAAATATAAAAATAAGTCACTTAAAAGAATAAAATGACGCCCCGGACAGCAAGCAGCATGCATGGCGCCTGCGCCTAGACAGTGTCTGCCGCACAGTGCCCGTGCTAGAATTCAACTAAAAACTCTAGGATTTCTGCAAAACTGCAGCCATATCTCTAGAAAAATTAAGTATGCATCTATCTTTTGTCCTAGAAATCATACTTCTAGAAATGTCCCAAAGTGACACCAGTAAAACCGGGAAAGGTCGCGGGACCAGGGCGTTCCTCACGGCACTGGAGCACACAGCCTCCCTGCGGCTGCTGCCGGCCAGGTCACACGGCACGTGCAGCGCAGTACTGGCAGCGAGCACACCAGAGCCACGCCTCGGAGCCCACCAAGAGGCAGAGGGCGGCTCAACTCACAAGGGACCCCGGGCAGAGCAGTGCGACCGAGCACCAAAGGGTAACCCAGCAAGTGCACAGACCTGGGTGTCTGTGCAGCAGGCAGCAGAGACCCAGGGTGCTAGGCAGTACAGGAAACAGCCGACTGCGCAGTGCCCAGCCCGGCCGTGCAGGGGGAGGCTGCCAGTGCCCAAGGACCCCCGGGGTCTCAAGACCCCACAAAAGGGCTGTCCAGGGGAGAGGAAGGCGGCCTCAGCACCGGTGACCCCTGCGTGCACTCGGCCAGGCGAGTTCGGGGCGTGCCAAGGCCTGCCGGCCAGGGGAGCCTCCACACCCTGTGCAGCTCACCTCGACGCTGCACTATCAAAGAGCAAACGCGAGGGGCTAGCCAATAATTGGCACTAAGGCCCAGAAGTTAAAAAAAAAAGTCTTATGTCCCAGAAAATAGGTCCAAGATCCTAAGTGCTCTGGGCTGTGGCACTAGAAGGGGCGCCAGGAGCAGGGTGATGGAGGGCTGCCCAGGCCACAGCTCCTCCTCGGGGAGCGGGATCCAGCGGCTGCCGGGGATGGGGAAAGCAGAGATCCAGTGTGGTGGGCCTGCCAGGCGGGCCTCGGCCACGGGGCCAGCTTGTACCTGGAGCGCACGGCAGAAGGCGCCAGTCTGCTCGCACCTCCCAGCGAAGGGGCGAGGCTGCAGGCCCCCAGCTGCAGGCTGCGCTGGGTGGCCCTGGCCTGGGAGGTGTCTCAGTGCTGTGCTGGGGGAGGGGAGCGACAATCACACAGTGAACGTCTGCTTCTGCCCTTTAGCCTTTCTCCCTTTCTCATGGACTTTTTGATCCAAGAATCCCTCGGTCGCAACTGGAGGCTGGTTGAAGCAGGAGGCTGGCGGTTGGGAGGTGGCTAACCCGGCACATCCCATGCTCCCGGCCCGCACAAGGCAGTTGTCAGGAGGGCAGCGCACCGCAGGACCGTCCAGCAGGTGGCACCGAGGCCAGCGCATGGGCCCGTCTGGATGACGTGCGGCACAGCCTGGGCCTTCTGGATTCGGCAGGGAGGAGGGTCCAGTGACACTCCTTGAGGGGCCACCGCCAGGAGCTCCAGCATTGTCCCCATGCACATGTTAAGCCAGCTCCTGCTAAGTGGAAGTAGGGCTGGTGTGGGGATGAGAAGCCAGCTCTCCCAGGACCAGGGATGGCCCAAAGACCCGAAGAGGAAGAGGGGACTTTGAGACGTACCCCACTTAGCCTTGGCATTTCAGGCAAGGGTATCACTGTAGCATCTATCTTATACACGGAGATAACGTCACAAAGAAAAAAAGTTTTATAAGGCACAGAGTCTTATTATGGTCTAAGAGTCAAAATGCAAAGGAGCCAGCTTTGGACACTAAAGGCCCAGTAACGGCTTCTCTTATCATTGTTTGAAACGGTGACTGCACATGTCCAATGTGACCTGTGGTCACCTGTGAAATCCAACTCGAGGAGTGGACGGACTTGTCCCAGTGCAGGGATGAGGACAGCAGAGGTAGATGGCTCGAGCCTGGGTTCGTCCCGAGGGCACAGCTGCATAGGGGATCTGGAGGCACGAGAACCCAGAACGGCACAAGACGGCTCTCTAACTCAGCGCTGCGCACATCCTGACCCACCCGTTGTGACAAGGAAGACGGCCAGGCCGGCTGCAGGCGTGCGCTGTCCACGGCGGGCCAAGCCGTCCCCGGTCTTAGCCCCAGCGGCCCTCACCACCCGAGGCCCATCTGAGCGTGTGCCAAGAGCGCAAGGTGGGCCCTCGCTGTGGCCAGTAACCGAGGCCAGGCCCCTTGCGTGCTACGCCATAGCTCCTGCCGAGCCACACCCCATCCCTCTGTTAGGCTATTTTGAGACAAGGTTTTGTGAAGTTGTCCGGGCTGGCCTCAAACTAGCAATCCTTCCGTCTCAGACTTCTGAGAGGACAGGATGTGTCATGTGCCACCATGCTCAGCTAGCTGCTGTTCTTAGTGTAAAATGTGTCCCCCCAATCCTCCATAATGGTCCTGAAGCTTTGCATGTGAGGACTACAGGCTGCTCTCAAAGGCTTCGGGAAGAGGCTGATGTAAGCGCAACTCACTGACCCGTTCCCCTGGGACCCTGACATAGCGCAGGAGCCGCCTGCTTGGCCCATAACTGTAGCACAACGGACGCCCCACCCAGGCGTGTCCTCCCAGGCGGCTGGATGCACTCCTCAAGGACAGAAAACCCGCCGGGCATGGTGGTGCATGCCTGGAACCCCACCATTCGGGAGATGGAGAACTGCCGTTCGCAAACAGCCTCGGCTACTTGTGCCCTGTGCGATTCAGTGAGACCCTGCTTCAAAATTCAAGAAGACTAAAAACTAGGGCTGGGGTGTAGCTCGAAGGCACAATGCCCTAGGCTCCATCCCCAGCACCACCAAGAAACCACCAGGAACCCAGAAATCCATCAGGCTTCTTAGGCTGGAGGCCTGGGCAGAGGCAGACCCGGGTCCCTCGGCCGCCCGTCTGCAAGCCCAGCACACGAATGTGAATGGACAGGCGGTGTGCGGCCCAGGAGCAGCAACACGGGCGCTCATTCTGTCCAGGGCCACGCTCCCTCGTGCCTTAGTGCACAGGGTCACAACAGGGCAGCTTCTGCCTCCGCTGGCCACACCTTCAACAAAGTCCCACTCACGGGGCAGGAGCCTCAGCGCGGCGACTGCACTACCCATCACTCAGCGGCCAGCACCGTGCAGGCCACGTCACCTTCTTGTCTCTGTGTCGCCATTGGTTCTAGAAGAGAAGGGCTGCAGCCCGGAAGCAGCCCCGCGGGACTCTCACGCCCGCCCAGAGCCAGCACGGCCCAGAGCTGCTCAGGCCTCTCTCCCGCTCTCACGCCTCATCCCTCCAGCTGAGGGCGCCGGCCACTTCTCTGGCGCGCTGCCCAGGCCTCCTCCGTCCTCCTGGAGAGGCAGGTGGGGTGGGAGGTGAGCACCCATGCAGTGCCCGTGTACACCTCTAACTCCGTCTCCATCTAGTGGCCAAAGCCCCAATGTCTCTGGGTGCTGTGGTGGGAGGCTGAGGCAGAAGGTCCGTAGGTTCAAGGACAGCCTCAGCAGGTAGTGAGACTCTCATCAACCTAGCGAGACCCTGTTTCCAAAGAAAAAAATTAAAATAGGGCTGGGGGTGTAGCTCCGAGGGAGAATGCCTCTAGGTTCAATCCCCAGCGCCACAAAAACCCAAAGCCTGCTATGTTGGGGTGGGCAGCCCGAGGACAGTGCAGGCCTCCACGCCTGGCCTTCCGCCCCGCACGGAGCAGGCTCTTCACACACCACCCTGCCCCTCGTACGGGGCACCCACCCCAGTCAGGACTGGAGCCTGGCCAGCGCTGCCTCCAACTAGCCCTCGGAGGTCGGCAGGGCTCCTCTTCCCCTCCTGGAGTCTGGCTCCTTTGTGAGGGGCATTCGGGGCACCTCTGGGTGACCTGGGAGCACTGAGGGAGCCGCTCTGCACCCCGCCCTCTGCCAAGTCCCAGGCCCAGCTCACAGGGCCGGTGTCGAGAGCTGCAGGAAGGAGGTGCTTCCAGTCGCTTCTAGGGCACTGCCCTTCGTGGGCTTGGCCCAAGGGCTCCTGACAAAGGACGAAAACATCTGTGTGTGGTTTTCTCTGCTCGAAATCAGCACGGGGGCCATCAAGCTCAGTCCAGAGCAACGAGTTCAGAGAGGGCAGCCGCCAAGCTTCCTCCCAGGGAGGGCGAGGGGCATGTGCTGGGCCTGCGCAGCCCCTCCTGGCCAGGGCAGGCTGCTGCTCAGTCCAGGCTGGGCTGCTCACGCAGGGGAACAATGTCTGCAGCCCTTTCCTGGGCTAATGAAAGAAGGCAATGCATGGGAAAGCACCTATCGGAGTGCCAGAGCACAGCTGAGGACGAGTAAATATTTGTTTATTCCCGTACTAGTGCGTGGCGCGTTCTTCTGAACGCCGCGAGCGAGCCTGCGTCCCAGGCCGCCTGTGACCCGCCTCCACCGCCGCTGTGCACCCCTCTGCACAGGTGCTCTTGACAAGCCCCGCTCCACTGAGACCCTCCCAGTGTGTGCCTTCAACACTGCACACAGAAATGTCTGGGCACTGGCAAGCATCTCCCTCAGGGCCGGCCCAGGGGGCCACACACAAGCCTCATCTTCCTAGTGAATGTGTCCCCTCAAGTGCAGTCAGGGCCTAACAACTTGGGGGTAGGACACTAGACCCTCAGGCAAGAGGCCCGAGTCCAAACTCTTGGTCTGACACCAGCTAGCTGTTGACACTGGTAATTCATTTCCAGTTGCAAACAGCTGCGGTTAACTGTGTTACAGGACAGAGGCAACCAGGCTGGGCCGGCCTCTGGGGGCGGGGGCTCAGCCACGACCTCCGCTCCAGGTCCAGGGACAGCTGACCGCTACCTGCCAAGGAGGCACAGGAGACGGCAAGACTCCTCACGCCAATGGCGGCTCAAGAGGAGCATGGAGAGACGCACTACTGCCCTGCTCTGGGAAAGGGCCCAGGCGTGGTTACGGAGTTATGACGAGCTTCAGACTGACCTTCATTCAGACTGGCGCTGGCTCTGTTTTGGGAATCAGAAGATCAACTGTGGCCAGGTAACAGCACACACCCTAGCTAGCTTCCAGGGACTTTGGACAGAGCTGCAAGATGGGCAGGCTCCCGTCGGGCCTGGGAGCGGTGCCTGGCACAGCGGCCCACATGCTGGGCGAGGCCTCATGGAGGGGTCCCTTCCCTAGGTCGGGGCAACCTCGAGCCTGAGACTGGAGGTGGCACTGGCAGTGCCAGGCCCGACCTTCAGCCTTGCCTCCTGTGACCAAGAAGTATAGTTATTTACAAACTACACTTCCAGACCCTTTCATTTTTATTTTGAAATAGGGTCTCACTAAGTTGCTGAGGCTGGCCTCACGTCTGCAATCCTGTCTCAGCCTCCCAAACACAGGGATGACAGGTATGTGCCACAGTGCCCAGAGGATATATTTTAAAGGAATACATGTGGAGGAATTTCAAAGGGGTTCACTACTGGGCCAGGGCTTCTCCTCCTCGCTCAGAATGCCAGCCTGAAACCAGGAGCGTGCAGCGGGGTGCGCTCTGCTTTGGGGTGGGCCCAGGCTGCGGGCAGCATGACGGCTAGGAGACCCAGTGCAACCGTTGGGCCTGTGATGTGATTTGGAACAGTAACAAGTAGGTTCACGTTCTGGGAAGAGGCAGGCAGCTGGGAGGTGCGGCTGAGAGGGCACGAGGCCCCAAGGGGCTGCAGAGGGCAGAAGGGTCCCAGCAGCGGACCCTTGTTAAGGGAAGCAAGACAGAAGTCCAGGAGAGGAAAGACAGCCAGAGTAGGTAAGCGCGCAGAGCAGAGGCGTGGAGGCTCGCCGCCTGGGAAGCCTTTCGCCGCCCTGGCCCAGGCTTCCTCCTGGTGCGTCCACACCACACATCCCTTCTCTCAAAACGGGCTGAATAAGTCTATGATCCTTGCAACCACAATGTCCCTAGCTAACAGCTGCGGCCACTCCCACCCAGACCAGGTGGCCCTGCCAGGCACACTGAGACCCGCCCGGTGCTGAGTGCCAGCAGGGCTCAGCCTAGGCAGGCAGGCACAGTTCCCAGGGCTTACGAGCACTCAAAGGTCCACGAAAACGTGGCAACCTGAAGACAGCTTTACTGGATGGAAAGTACGAAAAAACTTGCAAGTCAAAGTTAACAGACGCTGAATGTCTACGACGGGTCAAAAGCAGCTCAACACCTACAGCCGCCAACTGTGTACGGATGGAGCTTCCTAAGTCTGATGTGCTGTGGCGAGGGCCGCACAGGTCTCAACAGCAGGCGCAGCGCCCTCCTGCCCCGTGTGCAAGCGCACCTCAGTGTGCCGGCCCAGGGCCCACACACGATCCCAGCAACTCAGGAAACTGAGGCAGGAAGACAGCAAGTTGGAGGCAACTGGGCAACTCAGTAAAACAAAATACCCGGCCAGGCCTAGAAATCAACTCCTAACCCTCAAACTGACATATACTGTACTTGGCACATTAGTGCTCACGTAGGCGTCTACTATCATCTCTCTCTCTCTCTTTTTCCTTGGTGGTACTGGGGTTCCTGGAAACCCTTCTACCTCCGGGCTCCTCACAGACTTTTTTTTGTTTAATAT
Source organism: Muscardinus avellanarius (assembly GCF_963383645.1). Taxonomy (NCBI): domain Eukaryota; kingdom Metazoa; phylum Chordata; class Mammalia; order Rodentia; family Gliridae; genus Muscardinus; species Muscardinus avellanarius. The sequence continues at coordinate 2,748,809 of NC_137807.1, read as the reverse complement.
ATGCTTTATTTGGAAACGGTCTCTTAAGCCAGCATGGCTGGCTTCGAACCTGCGCGATCCTCCTGTCTCTTCCTCCCAAGTGCGGGGATTACAAGCGTGAGCCACCACACTGGGCTCTAGGAGTCTACTATCTTCTGTTAATGAAATAGTTTAAGTAAAACCAAGTAACAGCCATTAGCCATCCTACTGGTTTACCAAAAAGAAAAAAAAATGTCATTCATGATAGCAAATGGTCCTACACAGTCACATTATTTAACAACCAGGCATGGAGATGCGCACATGTAACCCTAACATCTGGGAGGCTGAGACAGGAGGGTCGCACTCTGCCACTTAGCGATGCTCTAGGCAACCTAGTGAGACCATTTCCAATTAAGAAATAAAATCGGGCTGGGGTGTAACTTGGAGGTAGAATGCCTCTGGGTTCAATCTCCAGTACTAAAAGAAAAAGATGTAACATTTGACATTTGCCATAATAATAATAATAATAATAATAATAATAATAATAATAATAATAATAATAAACCAGTCCTGTGTGCAAGAACCCCTCAACTGCCAGGAAGACCTACGGATTCGCTCGCACACTCTGAACACACTCGTCAGTCTGTCAACCTGAGAATAGGGGGCAGCACACACGCGCGCGGGCCCTGGCTCACTGCAGCCAAGGCCTCCGGCCTCCCTCAGCGTGGGCTCCCACGCTCCAGCCTGCCCTGCAGCCCTCCAGGCTCCTGCTATGTCTCTGCCCCCAGACCACCTTCTGCCTTCTCTGGCCTCGCTCCTACTGTCTAAGTTCAGGCACGCATGACCCACCCGCCTCCTGCTACCCTCAGCCTTGCCTCTCCTGCGTCTCCCACTGCTCCCACGCCCGCCCCAGACTGAGCACCAGCGCAGCACCTCAAGAGAGGGGACCCAGGACCTGCGCGTCTCTTCCCAATGGACTCCTGCGTTGTTTTTTCCCTTCTGCATTTAGACACAATGCAAACACCAAAGAAAACCACACGTAGTGCTCCGCAGTCTAGCTGGGCAAGCTTGCCCCCACCTCTGTGACTCCAGGTCAGCCCCACCGCCCGCTCCCATCCACCCAACCCTGTAGTTCTCAACGCTGGCTCCCGGCACCTCCAGAGGGCACTCGACACTTGCTGTGAAACCAGCCCTGCAGCGCACTCATGCTGCAGCGCGTCCCAGCTAGACTGCGCCCTCTGGTCAGTGGCCAAGCAGCTGGGAAGCCATGCAACCTGCTGGGTGTGGGCTCTCTGGTCCATCACCAGGCCCTCATCACGCGATGAGACAAAGGCACAGCGGGAAGTTACGACAGCAGGGCTGCTGCACGGCTGGGGAGACTTCTTAACACTCTCAGGCTGACTCCTACCCACAGCCTCAATCTAAAATGATTCCGAAAGCCAGAGGACACAGGACATTCACTCTGCAGAAGAGACCCAATTCTTCATACGAGCTGCTCACAGCTAACTCCCTTCTTTGGGACAGAGGAATTCTCTGGCTGAAGGCCCTCCTCGCCAGCCTGGGGACCGGCACTGGGAGCATGCTGCAAAGATGTGGAAATACGCTATCATTATTTTATGAGCCCGCAGGGCTATGAAAAATGAATGAGCTCTAGAACAGCTCTACTGAATTTCTTATAATGTATCCGGTGACAGAAGACGCCGAGGTTCCAGAGCTGGGATATAGGTGAAGAAGTGCTCTTGTGTTAGAAGGCAATACGAATTACTCTTCCTTAACTGTAAATAAATCTCCAACATTACATTTCATTAATAAGAAGTAAAAAGGCCGGGCATGGTGGCGCACGCTTGTAGTCCCCGTGCTTGGGAGGCGGAGACAGGAGGACCGCGCAGGTTCGAAGCCAGCCGTGCTGGCTTAAGAGACCTTATTTCCAAATCAAAATATAAAATAGGTCTGTGAGTGTATCCCGGAGGTAGAAGGGCTTCCAGGAACCCCAGTACCACACACACACACACACACACACACACACACACACACACACAAAAAAAAGTATTATTTGCTCATCATGTGTTCCAGGCCATCTTTGACTTCATGTCTTGCTTTAAATTGTAGGTTGTTTCCCTTTTCTTCTTAAAGTTTTAATGTTTTATATAGTCTAATAAACTGAATTTGTATTATTTTCTCCAATGTTTTAATACCATCTAGCCACAGATTTGCAGCCCTGCAGGTGCCAGGGCCTTTATCACTCTCCTAACACCTTTAAGGCGGGGCTTAGCTTCCTGACTGAAAGATCCTGGTCTGGTACACTGATGCACAGGCTGGGCTCAGTACGTAGAACTCCTTTCCAGATGTCCAAATGTTGACTTCCATTTTCTTAAAAGTTTAGGGGCATTTTTGGTTTTATAAAAATCATACGTTAAATTTCCATATAAAATAGTTTATTTCTGGGGGTACTGAACAAGTTCCAATGATCTGTACAGATACTCTAAGCCCAGTACAACTGTTTTAGTGAATGTGGCACTGCAATGTATTTAAGCACCTCTGCCCCCTTTCAGTATTCATTCTGAGTTTGCCCCCAAATAGACGTCTCTGTAACATTTACACATCACACCTAGAGCTCTCTTTGCGTTATTAAAGATATCCTCCAAAAAGCTGGCCACAAAGCACACTCCTGTGACCCCAGCAGTTGGAGGCTGAGGCAGGAGGATCGCAGGTTCACTGCCAGCCTCAGCTACTTAGTGATCCCTGATCACTCAGGGATCTGCCAGCACAAGGGCAGCACTCGCCTTGGCACAGCTGTGCCCACGTCACCTATGTGCTTTCTGCTCTACTCTGGTCAGCTCTGAGCCAGTTTTGTTTCATTTTCTTTTCTGCTAGACAATTTTTGGTACTCAGAAAACTATGAATCGTACACACATCAATAAACCAATTATTGTCTAATCATTTTTTTCTTTGTATTACTGGGGATTGAACCAGGGGCATTGTCCCTCTGAGCTACACCCCCAGTCCTATTTTTTTATTCTTAATTTGAAACAGGGTCTCACTAAGTTGTAGAGGGCCTCACTAAGTAGGAGGCTGGCTGCAAACCCGTGACCTTCCTACCTCAGCCTCCCAAGCACTAGGATTACATGTGTGTGCCACTACGCCTGGCCTAATCACTTTTCTAGTTAACATCATTTCCAAATACTTCTCATCTTAGATCCTCACCTCACTCCTCTGTTATGGCTTTGTCAAAACTTAAAAAAGGCCCTAGTCTCCCCCTCCTACACATACCACTGTGGTACTAGGGATTGAACCAGGAGTGTTCTACCCCAGCCCTTTTTATTTTTTGTTTGGAAACAGGGTTTTACTAGGTTGCTGACAAGGTCCTCCAACTTGCGATCCTCCTATCTCAGCTTCCTCCTAAGTACTGGAATCACAGGCATGGATCATCATGCCCGGCTGGACTAATCCCTAATTTAAAATTTATGCGTTCTTTGCCATTAAAAGGTACTTTTTATTGCTAGTTTTATTTAGTCCTGTTTAATATAAGAAATGAGATTTTTTAAAAAAGAAAAATCCAACATTTAGCTGGGCATGACAGCACATGGTTGTGATCCCAGTACTTGGGGGCTGAGACAGGAGGACTGCAGGTTTGGCTATGTAGTGAGGCCCTCTGCAACTTAGTGAGACTTCCTCCCAAGCGCGGGGATCACAAGCCACCACGCCCAGCTTAGTGAGACTTTCAAAAAGTAAAATGCCCAGTACCACAAACCAAAACCAAACCAAAGCACCTGTTCTGACTTTGGTGCAATGGCGGCAAGGACCCCCTGTGAAGTGCAGGCCAGGCCCTGGCCTTCCAGACGGCACTGTGGTGCCTGTGTGGTCTCCCCACGTCTACTCTCTGCCCCACACTCCCGCTTTCTGCATGTGGCAACCAGAGTGGTTGCCTGAAAATGCAAGTCCGATGATGTCCCCCTCTAGCTCAAAACCCGACCGTTCACTTGGGGTGAAACACAACACCCAAGCTGCCGTACCAGACCCTCTCTGAGACCTTCCACGATCCGGCCCACCCGGGAGGCTCCCTTACCGACTACCCAAGCCCGCGGAGCTCCCCCCACTCAGGCCTTCCCACATGCTGTTCCTCTGCCTGGAAAATTATCCCCTATTTCATTTGACACTAACCACCCACTCACCTTTCAAACCTCAGCTTAAATCTTATTTCTTTTTTTTTTTGGGGGGGGGGGCTTTCCTAGGTCCCCTCACTCCAATCTAAAAAGCGGTCCTGGTTTGCACACCCTCCCACAGCAGGGCGGCCTAACTTTCCTAGCAGATGCCAGTTTGTGACCAGAGGCAGCTGCGCCATGAACTTCTGGTGCCCTAGGCCCAGGTTAGAAACTCCAATAGGATGGACAGGGACAAGGTGGCTTTTAGGCCACACTTCAGCCAGTCACATATGATGTGAATGAAGGAAAAGTACCCACAAAGCCCCTAATTATTAATCCTATCATGTAGATTGATGCCTCGGTATCTGTCTGACACTGCCTATAAATTCAGTAAGAGTCCTCTTCCCCTGAAGAGACGTAAAAGCTAATCAGAATCTTCTGCCATCACAAGAAAATACATGTACCATTTATGTCACCAGTAAATAACATATTTTTGCCGTACTGGGGATTGAACCCAGAAGAATTCTACTGCTGAACTATACTCCCAGCCCTACTTTTTATTCTTTTTGAAACAAGGCCTCACTAAGTTGCAGAAGGCTTCACTAAGTAGCTGAGGCTGTCCACGAACCGTGACCCTCCTGTCTCAGCCTCCCAAATGCCGGGATTACATGCATGTGCCACCATGCCTGACTAACTTCTTTAAATATCACAGTGGGCATTCTATCTGGTGTTCAATTTGCCAATACACTGATTTGCCGTCAACTAATTTAAGTGCCTTATTTCTCAAAAGGAAAAATGTGCTTTGCAAAATATCTTAAAAAAAAGTCTTTAGTATTATCCCGACATGGTGGCACATGTCTGTAATCTCAGTACCTGGAAAGCTGAGACAGGAGGATCACAGGTTCACAAACAGCTTCAGCAAATTAATGAGATCCTGTTTCAAAATAAAAAAGAAAATGGAGCTGAGGTATAGGTCAGTGCTAGAATGTCCCCAGGTTCAATCTCCAGTATCATAAAAAAAAAAGTCTTTAATATTGCCAATATTTGCTTAAAATCAATAAAATACAAAAACCAAAGTTGACTATCCTCTGTGATACGAACATCTCATATATTGTATTGCAAATGAACAACTTCTGAATTGCAAAAACTAGTAACATCATCTTTGTCTGCCGCTGGTATAGCCTACAGAGCACTTCACATGGTATTGCTGAACTCTGTGAAGAAGACAGAGGGGGTATTACACCGTTTATAGAAAACTGAGGCCTGCAGTGATTCAGTGTCCTCCCCAAGGTCACAGGACGTTTAAATGGTACAGTCATAGCTGCCACAGGGGAGGGGAGAGGTTCCCACACGTAAATTCTTAACAGAACTTCCACCATAAAGGAAGGCCTCTGTAATTAGCACAAGTCTGTGCTACCTTCATTAAAACTGCACAGCACCGGAGAATCGCCACAAAAAAAAAAAAAAAAAAAGGTTTTAAACTAAAATTGCTATCAATCTAAGAAAATGGCTAAACTATGGTCCACTCAAACTGTTGAACAAGCTGCAGCCGTTCTAAGTGAGTTAAAGCCTTATATGCTAAAAGAAACATAGAATACTAGTTAGCTAACACTTGTTACAACAAAGGTACACGAACCCCTCCCCCCAAAGATCTTAAAAGACCTAGACACACACACACCATACACATAATAGTCCCTCTCTCCGGAGACAAGGCGGGTTAAGACTTCTGCCACCTCTGGGATGCCTTCGTGTCTACAAAGGAACTGATTTTCTAAGTGTTAAGCGAACCCGCAGGTTGAACAAGGTCATTTTCTCTGCTCTGAAAAGCTGCGCGTCTACAAAGGAAGTAGGGATCCCCTCTAAAAGAGAAAACAAAATACGTAAAAACGGTGCCAGTTCCCGTAAAAGGTCGCCAAAAAAAAAAAAAGAAAAAGAAAAACCAAAAAACTATACACACACAAAACAAAAAACAAAAACCACCGCTCCTTTTTGGAAGGCAACAGCTGCTGAGTACCTTCTGAAGATCGGGTCTCCTTTGTTGCGGCGTCCGACTCGGCGATCAACAAGCCGTCGAGGGCCCGGGACGGCGCGGGCCCCCTCCTCGGGACTGCGCTGCTCGGAGTGGGGCCGGGGAGGACTCACAAAGAGGGCGACTTTTAAAGGGAAACGGCGGCGACGCGGGCCGGCTAATGCGGGCGGGGCGCGGAGTCGGCTGGCCGGGCGGGGGCCGCGCGGCCGGGCGGGGGCCGCGGTACCTGGGAGGCGGCGCCGGCGTGGTCAGACAATGGAGGCGTCCGGCGGCGGCCGTGGGCTCGTCATCCCCGGGGCGGACGCTGCAGCTCGGCCTCGGCCCGGCGCGGGCGCTGCAACAACAACAGCCACGACCACACGGCCTGCGGCGGCCGCGCAACAATGGGCCGGCCGGCCCCGCCGCCCGCCCTCCCCGCGCCCGCGCCAGGCCGGCCGCCGCGCCAGGCCGCGCGCCCCGGGGGCTCCGCTCCCCGCCGCCGCCCCCGGCCCCGGAGACACGCGAACGGCGCGGCCGGGCCGCGGAACTCACTCCGAGTGCGGGCTGCGAGCGCCCACCGCCCGCCCGCCCGCGGCCGCCGCCACCTCACAGGTGCGCCTCCGAGCCGCGCGCCGCGCACACCCAGACGCCTCCGGGGGACGGCGCGTGCGCACGCGCGAGGCCGGCCGCCCCCCCACCCCCGCAGCCGGGCGCACGCAGGCGCGCCGCGCCGCCGCGCCCCACTGCGCACGCGCGCGCGCCGCGCCCCGCCCCGCGTTACCCAGGGCAACCGCAGTGCGGCCGCACCTGAGCAGTGCGCCTGCGTCCCACCCGCCAGGCCCTCCCGCCCTCCCTCCTCCCTCCCTCTCCTGCGCGCCCCCGCCCCGCCAGAGCTCCGGGGAGCGGGGCGTCGCCCCCTCCCCGCCGAGTGAGTATCGATCGGCCGCCGCCCCTCCGGCGCTCACCGCCGCCGCGCCGGCGCCTCGCCGCCCTTGCTCCCGCCGCCGGCTCAGCGCGGCCGGGCCCCGGCGCGCCGCTCCCAGCGTGCACCGCGGGCGCTCGCCGGCCCCGGGCGGCGCCGACCTCCCCGCCCGCCGCGGCCCCGAGCGCCGCCCGAGCAGCAGGTGAGGCGGAGCCCGGCGCCGGCCTGCCCCGCTGGCTCCCGGCGGCGCGGCGGGCGGCGCGGGGACCCCTGGCGGGCAGGCGGCGCTGGACACCCGGGCTGGGGAGGAGGACCGGCCGCGCGCGGGCCCGGGAGCCGCACTGCAGGTGCACCGGGCCGGCGGCCGGGATGCTGGGAGGAGCCCGCGCCCGGCCGAGCGCCTCTGTCCGCCCTCTGGACGCTAGAGACCTTCCCCGCTAAGCGGCCTCGCCGGCGCCTCGGTAGCCTCCGCTGTAAGTACTCCCGCCTCGCCGCCCCGTGCCCCTGGCCAGCCTTCCAGGTGAGCTCTGGTTTTAGCCGAAACCACGACGCGCCTGCGACTCCCGAAGCGGAGCCTCGTCTGCAGGGGCGCCCCAGACTTGGCTGCGAGCCGCGGGCCGCGCCCCCAGCTCAGGCTAGGTTCTGGTAGCTCGCCTTCCGCCGCTGACCCGCTCTGTGTCGCGTCCAGCCGGCCGAGTTAGGTCCGATCCGGTTCCCGAAAGCAGGTGGGGTGGCCTGCGAGCGCACGGAACCGAGCTCCGTAATGTCTGCGGCGCCCGTCGGTTCGATGGCAAAATACGGACTAGCAGGCTGGATGCGCCGCCGCCTTTGTGGCTACCCATCTCCAGAAACCTGTACGAGTGTGAAAGCCGGAGCCGTCGTTTAAAAAGCTGTCAAGTTTGAGGTCTGTTTAAAGAGCACGGTCACGGTTTTATTAAATGATCTTTGCACAGACAAGGAATTCCTCGCGTTTTCTCGTCATTGAGTTGTAAGGAGATGCTCCTATTTTAAAGTGTTTCCCCCCCTCAGAGATGTTTCGAGATTGTGTTTCTTTTAGCGGACTGAATGTTACACGTCTGGAAGAAGGCATTTAAGACTTGTTATTGTGTATGTACTTGTATGCATATGTACCTATACACTTCGGAAAGCCCTTACTTTGAATTGCTTCTCTGCAACATAATTACTCAGTAAGTTTAAAGAACAGGGTGATTATGTGTGCCAAATGTTTATTGTAACACGTTTAAATGTATCAGTCTAACAAATAGTTATAGTGGGGTTTTTTTTGGAAATTAGATATTTTTATTGTTGCCTCGAGAAACAGAGGTATCCTTTTAACAGCTGGGCGTGGTGGCATTCACTAGTAATCCGGGTACTTGAGATGCTGAGACCGGAGGATCCCAGGTTTGTAGCCAGCCTACAGAATCAGGAGATCCTGATTCCAAACAAAAATTAAAATAGGACCAGGGGACCAGGGCGTGGTGGCGCACCCTTGTAATCTGATACCTGGGAGGCAGGGACAGGAGGATTGCAGATTCCAGACAGCTACTTATGGGCCCTCTGCAACTTAGTAAGACCTTGTTTCAAAATAAATAAATAATAAATAAATAATAAATAAATAAAAAATAGGGCTGGGGGTATAGCCCAGAGGTAGACTGCTCCTGGGTTCCATCTCCAGTACAGAAAAAAAAAAAAAAAAAAAAAAAAAAACTAGGGCCAGGATTGTAGCTCAGAGGTGGAATGTTCCTGGGTTCAATTCCTAGCAGTACACACACGTAACCTTTTGTTTATAACAGATTGCTCATCTTTGGCTTCTTAACTCTTGTCTTTCATAGATTGGAAAATTGATTTTAACATCATTACCTAATTGCCGGGATGCACTTGCAGCGATACTGATGTTAATTAGAGTGTTGATGCTCTTAGCAAATACTTACAAAGCGTTTTCTCATTTCTGGCAAGAAAAGGCATGGATCCTTTTCTCTCTGTAACAAGGTCAACCATAAATAGACCCTATCACATCATGGGCACACGTGTCTATTAGCCAGGATTAATTATATATTCGGAGTGGCATTTCCTTCGAGGGCAGTGACCAGGGCCTTTCTATGCCCCCACACACCAAAGCTGTAGTGAGTGAGTGAGCCAGAAGGAAGCGGCGGGCCAGTTAGGTGGGGTCCAGCCTGGAGCAGCAGCGCTCACCTCTCCGGCTCTGAGGTTTCCTTCAGGCTGCAGAAAGCTTTGGGCCGGGAAGTGACTGCATCCTGACCCTCCTCGGCTGGTCCAGGCCCGTCAGGCAGCAAAGGGGTCGGAATTCCCGAGTACAGAAGGAGACGCGTACTAGTTACGGGGAGACAGAGTTCCACTGAAGTCACGGGGAAAGTTGTGTATAATTAGAACACCCGGCAGTAAAAAAAAGGGGCTTCCCCTCCCCGGGGCTCTAAGAAGCTGGTTCTGCCCTTAGCAAGACTTTTTTTTCGTACTAGGAATGGAACCCAGTGGCACTCTAACTCCAAGCTACACCCCCAGCCCTATTTTTTTATTCTTTATTTTGAAACAGGGTCTCACTGAGTTGCAGAGGGTATCAGTAAGTGGTTGAGGCTGTCCGTGAACTGCGATCCTCCTGTCTCATTCTCCCGTTTTTTTGGGGGGAGTGGTACTGAGGATGGAATCCATGGGCCTTCTACCTCCCAGCTACAACCTCAGCCCTAAGTTGTATTCTTTATTTTGAAGCAGGGTCTCACTAATTGCGAGGGCCCCAAGTAGCTGAGGCTGGTTGTGAATCTGTGATCCTCCTGCCTCGTCTTCCCAAGTACTGGGATTGAAAGCATGCGCACCCCTCCCCGCTAAAAAGTCTTTTAAGATAACTGTGTAGCCTGTGTGGTGGCACAGGCTTGTAATCTCAGTACTTGAGAGGCAGAGACAGGAGGATCACAGGTTTGTGGCCAGCCTCGGTTACTTAGTAAGGCCTTCTGCAACTTAGTGAGAGCCTGTTTCAAAATAAAGAATTAAAAAAAAATAGGGCTGGGTGTATAGCTCAGAGGTAGAATGCTTTGGGTTCGATCCCAGTACTGCAAACAAAACAGAAAAAAGAGGGCTGAGAGTGTATCTCGGAGGTGGAATGCCCCTGGGTTCCATCCCCAGTACTGGGAAAAAAATGATTGGTGCATTGTTGTCGCACAAGATGGTAGAGGATTACGTGCACACAGCTCTCATTTAGCTATCCCCAGTTCCCACCCCATTCCCTCCCCCGTTAAAAGACTCCTTAGTTATGTTTTGTATTTCTTTTCCTTATCTTCTACAATAAACATTAAATCAAGACAGGAATTGCCTTTTCTAGGAAAGCAAGCAGAGGAGTCCTTTTTTAAAAAAAACCTCTTTAAAAATTCAGTGATGTCAGTTATTCTTTTGAGTCAGCAAGTTGATAGAAGGTCCAGAGGGTTTTTTCCCCATAGCTGAGAGTATTTTTTTTTTTAAAGATATGGATCAAGAGATGCTTCTTGTGCTTGCTCCGCATTTTACTTTATTACTCAAACATGAGCCAAGTGTCACAGCAAAAAAAAGTCCAGTCATCCCCAGCAGAGTGAGCCGCAGGGTCTCAGCATCTGCCAGCCGCGGGAGGTAAGAGAGGAGGAGGTGGGGTCACTGCGACCTGAAAAGAAGGCCGGCTGGAGCGGAGGCAGCCCGGGAGTTCTGCCGGGCTGGAGCGAGGCTGGGAGGCTCCAGGCGGCCAAGGGCGGAGCCGGGTGTCCTGAGCCCCGAATCCAGTGGGTCTGGCAGGGTGGCCGGTGGGGAGATCATCGCCCCGCCTGAGCCCAGGAAGAAGTAGGAGAAGGAAGCCATTGGGAACTGCTGCGCCCGTGTCCTGCATTATGTAAACCCCTTTGGACAACAGCTCCTCTCCTCCTTTAGCCCGTGCGTGTTTCCCACACGCAGGGGTGCCCGCCGGCCATCACTACATTTGGGTGTGATGTGATCACCAGCAAAGGTGATCCAGGTTTGTTTGAATAAGGAATGCCTCGGCTATTTGTATTGTATGCGTGAAAAGAAAAGACAGGAATATCAAGTTTTCTGGCCAGTCCAAAAAAACTTACAAGTATTTATTCCTTCAGTAAAAAAAAAAAAATCACACATGCTATTTGTTTTTTTGGGGGAAGGGTTACTAAGGATTGAACCCAGAGATGGTCTACCTCTAAGCTACACCCCAGCCTTATTTTTTACTTTGAGACAGGGTCTCATTAAGTTGCTTAGGGTTACGCCGGGCGTGGTGGTGCACGCTTTGTAATCCCTGCACTTGGGAGGCTGAGACAGGAGGATCACACAGGTTCGAAGCCAGCCTCAGCTACTTACTGAGGCTCTCAGCAACTTAGTGAGACCCTGTTTCCAAATAAAGTATAAAATAGGTCTGGGAGTATAGCCCGGAGGTAGAAAGCCTCTGGGTTCCACCCCAGTACCACCAAAAAAAAAAAAAAAAAAAAAAGTTGCTTAGGGGCTCACTAAGTTTCTGAGGCTGGCCTTGAACCTGTGATCTGCCTGTCTCAGCCTCCCTAGCAATGGGACCACAGGCGTGCCCCACCATACTGGGCTCCATAGATGCTGATTAATTTTTTATTGCAGTACTGGAGATGGAGTCCAGGGGCATTTGACTTCCAAGCTATACCCCCAGCCCTATTTTTTATTCTTTATTTTGAAACAGGGTCTCACTGAGTTGCAAAGAGCCTCACTAAGTAGCTGAGGCTGTCGGGGAACCGAGATCTTCCTGTCTCAGCCTCCCAAATACCAAGATTATAGGCGTGTGTCACCACGCTTGGCTCAAATGCTACTTTAAATATTACCAGGACAACAAATGGTCGAGTAAGTCCAATTAGAAAGTAGCCATTTTAGAGTCTAACGATTACACTTTAAAGCTTCTAGCCCCAAACTGCAAAGTTACCACACAAGGGTTTTATTGTTTGTTTTTTTTTCTGTTTTGTTTGCAGTACTGGGATCGAACCCAAAGCATTCTACCTCTGAGCTATACACCCAGCCCTGTTTTTTTTTTTTTTTAATTCTTTATTTTGAAACAGGCTCTCACTAAGTTGCAGAAGGCCTTACTAAGTAACCGAGGCTGGCCACAAACCTGTGATCCTCCTGTCTCTGCCTCTCAAGTACTGAGATTACAAGCCTGTGCCACCACACAGGCTACACAGTTATCTTAAAAGACTTTTTAGCGGGGAGGGGTGCGCATGCTTTCAATCCCAGTACTTGGGAAGAAGAGGCAGGAGGATCACAGATTCACAACCAGCCTCAGCTACTTGGGGCCCTCGCAATTAGTGAGACCCTGCTTCAAAATAAAGAATACAACTTAGGGCTGAGGTTGTAGCTGGGAGGTAGAAGGCCCATGGATTCCATCCTCAGTACCACTCCCCCCAAAAAACGACTTGTTAATGAGAAAACTTGGTATTTTAATGCAAATCACCCTGGAGAGTGGGCTGAGTGATATTCCTGATTATTCCCAATTTGCCATTTCTGCTTTAGGAAGGGAGGCGTCTGCTGCCCTCAGCCGCAGGGGAGAGGAAACACTCTTTCTCCTTGAGGCGGAGACCCTTCCTCTGGCTGAGTCTTAGGACTGAGCCTTGGAGTTCCTGGGCTGGCGGCAGGGGAGCCAGCCTAGATCTGGGTGTTTCAGCGATGGCAAAAAGTGGGTAATAAACACCCAGGGTTCTGCACCAGCCCCTTACCCTTTGCAGAGTCCTCATTCTGCTCGGGGTGACAGGTGGGAGACTTTGTGAGGCCTCTCACGGGTATGGTTTCTACGCATCTTAGGAGTCTTCCGGGCAGTCCTGGGTCAGCCTTTATGTTACCAAACAGGCATGTGAAAACCGTTCTTCTTGTTTGAATAAAAACAAATCTGAATATACTTACAAATGCCTCCCCCCCAAGCAGCTCTTTGTCCGAATAGCCCCCCCACGAGACCAGGAGGGTGAGCCTCCAAGGCCTGCGAGCTGCGTGGGGAGCCTGGAAGCTCCTTCCTAGTTAGCCCTGCCATCCCTGCCCACCTGTGCCCCCCCCACCTTGGGCACAGAGCAAGGCGTGAAAATGGCACCCTTTGGAGCTGTGGGGGAATCCAGTGCCAGTCAGGTGGCAGACGCCGGCCAGTTGTCAGAGGCCCCTTTTCCACGTGGACCTGGCAAGGGGCAAGGACATCAGGAGACAGCTGTCCTTGGGGCTGGCTGGCCCGAGGCGGGTGACCAGCCATGGATGGCCCCGACCGACTGCAGTCCTCACCAAGGGAAGTGTGCTGACAAAATGGCCCCCACACGGGCGGCACGGAGCAAGGCGCCCACGGGGTAGAGGGCGGTGGCCCAAAAGGCGAGGCTCCTCTGCGTGGAGCATAGATCCCGTGGAGCATAGATCCCCTCCAGGCCAGCTCTGCCTCCTGGGAGCCACTAGCACCCCTCCAGGACATGTGACGCTTGTTGACTCCGCACAGCCCTCCACACAGGGAGTCACACCAAAAGCTCTAGCTAAATGACAACATGTTATTTAGATATTTCAGTTTGTAGTTTTTAAATGTTATCAAGCATATGTCAACTCTTGCCATCCTAAGTTCAGCTTAAAAAGCATGTCTTCATCCAGGCGTGGTGGCGCACGCTTGTAATCCCAGCATTCGGGAGGCTGAGACAGGAGGATAGAGGTTCACGGCCAGCCTCAGCTACTTACTGAGGCCCCCTGCAACTCAGTGAGACCCTGTTTCAAAATAAAGACCAAAGTAGGGCTGGGGGTGTAACTCAGAGGTAGAATGCCCCTGGGTTCCATCTCCTGTACTGCAAAAAAAAAAAAAAAAAAAAAAGTCTTAAAAAAGACCCAACAAGAGCCAGGTGTGGTGGCGCACGCTTGTAATCCCAGCATTTGGGAGGCTGAGACCAGAGGATCGTGGTTCGCAGATAGCCTCAGCTACTTAGTGAGACCCTACTTCAAAATAAAGAATAAAAAAACATAAGGTAGGGAGTGTAGCTTGGAGGTTGAATGCCCCCGGGTTCCATCCCCAGTACTGCCAAAAAAAAAAAAAAAAAAAAAAAAAGACCCAACATGCCAGACGGGGTGATGCACCTGTCATCCCAGTACTTGGGAGGCTGAAACAGGAGGATTGCCGGTTCAAGGACCTCAGCAACTTAGAGCCTTCACATCTTTTTTTTTTTTTTTTGGTGGTACTGGGGTTCCTGGAAGCCCTTCTACCTCCGGGCTACACTCCCAGACCTATTTATTTTACATTTTTTATTTGGAAACAGGGTCTCCTAAGCCAGTGTGCGCAGCTGGCTTTGAACCTGCGCGATCCTCCTGTCTCTGCCTCCCAAGCGCGGGGATTACAAGCGTGCGCCACGCCCGGCGAGCCTTCACATCTTAGTGAGAACCTGTTTCAAGACAAAAACAAAATGGGCTGGGGATAGAACTTGGGGGTAGAATGCTAAGGCCAGTCCCCAGGACCCCCACGAGAGTACATGGAGAGGAATCTCACTGTTGGTATTAAGCACTGACAGAGAAATACAGCACCTTAAAACATGACTCAACTAACGGGGAGTAGCTGCGTAGGTTTTCAGAGTATGTAATGTCTGAGATTTTTTGTAAAAGGCAGTTTTCAAAGGTGGAGGTTCAGCTCACAGGAGTTGTGTTTGAATTTACCTACTCTGAATGACCATGCCGGCGATCTATTTATTTATTCGCCAGTTTGTTTTATAAGCGTAAGAAGTGTAGGAAGTTCCTGTTGGCTTATCCTTTGTGAATAAGCACAACTTTTTGTATGGATTGGTATTTGGGGGTCGTCCGTCCTCCCCGCCTCAGCTCCGCGGGCGGGCGGCTTCTGTGTGATCACTGGTGTGTTCCCGGTGTCCCCTCGGGCCCAGGCCGAGATGCTCAGAGAGCGCGGCTTGGCTTTACTGAGACAGTGGACTGTCCGTATTGCCTCTCAGAGGGACTCCAGAGCCACGGACTAGGATTCACCTTAAGAGGACTAAAAAGAGGTTAATAATTTCTTTTGCCGTCTTCTACATTACCCGGGAGCACCCTCATTCCTAGTACAGAAGGGTTTTCTTTCTCCCTTCCCTCTGCTTTTTTTTTGTTTTTTTGTGTGGTAATGGGGATGGAACCCAGGGACATTCTACCTCTGAGTTCACCCCCAGCCCAATTTTCTGTTTGTTATTTTGAAATAGGGTCTCACTAAGTTACTGAGGACCTCGCTAAGTGGTAGCCGAGGCTGGCCTTGAACCTGTGATCCCCCTGTCTCAGCCTCCCAAATGCTAGTATTCCAAGGATGCACCGCCATGCCCGGCCAGCCCCGTTTTGTCGTTTTAACTGTTGGTAAGAGCCTCACTAGCTGACACTGTACTCGACTCTGCGATCCTCCTGTCTCAGCTGTCCACGCACTGGGATTACAGGTGTGTACCACCATGCCCGGCTTCCTTTTCTTAAAGATAGGTAGCTTTGCCGGGCGTGGTGGCACACGCTTGTAATCCCCGCGCTTGGGAGGCGGAGACAGGAGGATCGCGCAGGTTCGAAGCCAGCCGTGCTGGCATAAGAGACCCTGTTTCAAAAATATAAAATAGGTCTGGGAGTGTAGCCCGGAGGAGGAAGGGCTTCCAGGAACCCCAGTACCACCAAAAAAAAAAAAAAAAAAATAGGTAGCTTTGTGACTTGGGTCTTTAAGTTTTACTTTTCAACTTGAATATTATAACTTAAGCAATAGTCTTTACTTTGAAAATGACCTTTCCAAGTAGAAAACAACTTTAAGACTTAGTAGGTCAACACTAATTTCTTGAACTTCTCTCTTTTATTTGTGTAAATTACAAACCTGAAATTATGGCTCTTCCTTGTAAGCAGGGTTTCCCAGAGACCCGGAAGCCTGTGCTTCAGTGCTTCCAAGCCTGGGAAGCTTTCCTTAAGGTGCTACTAATATGCAAAATATTAGGAATTTGGGGGCATAATTTCATTTCTTGAGACTCTTTAAAATTTTTTGAAAGTTTATGATGAGTGATCGCCTTAACAACTGGAATCCCCCTGTATTTAAGCCGTGTTGAAGCCTTTAAGCATGTTACATGGTGACTCACCCCATCCAGATTGGGAGCACTCCCACGGAATTGCCCACCTGGGGACTCACCCCGTCCAGATGGGAGCACTCCCACAGAATTGCCCACCTGGGGACTCACCCCGTCCAGATGGGAGCACTCCCACGGAATTGCCCACCTGGGTGATCTCAGTGGCTCCGCTCCAGAAAGGCGCACCTTTGCCGGGCGTGGTGGTGCACGCTCGTCATCCCAGCATTCGGGAGGCTGAGACCAGGGGATTGCGGTTTGTGGACAGACTCAGCTACTTAGTGAGGCCTCCGCAACTTAGACCCTGTTTCAAAATAAAGAGTAAAAAATAGGGCAGAGGGTGTAGCTCAGAGGTCAAATGCCTCTAGGTTCCAGCCCCAAACCCGGAAAAAAAAAAAAAGGCACACCTTTGAAAAACCATAATCCTGGTCCTCACTCGGGATTCCAGAACCCTCTTGCACGCACCCACTTCATTTCTCCATCTGCTCTAGTGTCTATCCAGGCAAAACAAAATCTCTATCAGAAAGTGGGGAGGGGATTCTTGAAGTTGTAGTCAGCTTGGAGTTGATGTGCAGCCTTTCCTAGCAAGGGCGATGCTGAGGAGGAGGAGAAGCAGGAGGAGGAGGAGGAGAAGCAGGAGGAGGAGCAGGGCTGGCTGTCTTGGTGCCCGCGCCTGCCCCCCAAGGGGCTCGGCCTTGAGGGCACTCCTGGCGTCCTGTGGCCTTTCCTCTCATGGCTCCTTTTTCTCCAGGATCAGGAGCTGTTTTATGGAGGAGGCTAAGAGTCAGGGCCTGGCCTCGCCCCCCTCAAGCTGTGCACACCCACGGTTGACCAGGAAACCCAGGAGGGCAAGAGGAAGGGACCTCACTCTAGGTAGCTCCGGCTCAGGCTTCTCAGCCGCAGCGCAGGGCTCCTGGGGGCTGCCTGCCTGTGCACACGAGGTGCTGAGCAGCCCCCCGTGTCTCCCCTACGCAGTCACCCTGCCGAGATCAGAGGCACCTGGAGGAGGGGGTTCCCCACGCCTCCCGTAATTCTGCTGACAGTTGTCTCAAATGAGGAAATGTTTATGATAATGCTTCGGGTTTGGGAAGAAAGGCCACCGTACCTTGCATCAGCCATAAAACAATGATCACGCAGACCGTGTGAGGCAAGTAATACTCATCGCGGAGACGGCTGCGCCCGCCGAGCAGGCACAGGCAGCAGAAGCCTGACCCTTGCGGAGCCCCATGCCGGCCACTTGGGCTCCCGCCTTCCTTTCCACGCCCCACCCCGTCCAGCCACCAGCCACAGGAAAAAGACCAGGCCCAACTGTGTCTAAATGAAGGATTTGTCGCCATAGACGCTTGTTCTGAGCTCGTGTGTGGAGAGGAATCTCCAGCCCCTCTTGCAGCTGCAAGAAAACCTTCAAAGTCTCTGCGTCTTCAAGAAAGAGATGCATCCTAACATTGTACTATTAAGACGATACGTTGCCAAGGGGGACAACCAGTTAAAAAGGGTGAAGTTTCAGAAGCTGATGGTTACGTTTGAAAGGATCCCGCGATCGGCTCTAAAGCCGGGGTTTGGCCTGAGTGGGGGCACGGTTGACGGTTCTACGCGTGTTTCTACACAGAACGGCTCGCAAGCTGCTGGTTCTTTAACACAGCCCGCCTCCAGCCGGGATGCTGTCGGCTCCCTGCGGCTCGAGGAGAACAGCTCTCTTATTCTGAGGTTTTTTTTCATAAGCAGCGCACTCATGATAAACACCAGAATCCCATTACCACAAAAGCAGATCACGTGAGGGCTCGCCACTTCGAGCACCAGCAAGGAAAGGCCGAGAAGCACTTTTAGGAAGCGAACCCGGAGCTGCGCTGCCCTGGGGACGCGCCTGTTCTACGTGCCAGTGGGTGGCAGCAGCTCGCTGCACCAGGACACGCGTGTCCTTCAGAGCTGGGCCCCAAGGCTCAGCTTGGTTTGGGAAGACTCCCAGCCAGCCGCTTACCACCTGGGCTTCCGAGAACTTGCTCGAGCCCTCTAAAGCTTGCCTGCTGCTGTGTAAAATAAGGGTAACGACATCTGCCCTCTTGAGGATTGACGTCCACAGCGCACGGCCCGGCAGGTAAGCTGTCCATCCAGGGCCACTGTCCATCGCCCCCCTCCGTGTGCAGTCAAGGACTACGCTCCGGCCTCTGCTGTGCGGAAGCCCACTCCCCCTTTCCTGTCTGTGCAGCTTTCCTGGGCAGCCCTCAGCGTGCAGCTTCAATCTGACTCGAGCCTGTTCATCTAATCTTATTTTCAACCACTCTCCAGAATGTTCTTTCTGGGCCCGATGGCTCAAGGCTCTCACTGTGGCCTCCGAGACTTGCTTCATGTTATAGTAGCCTCATCGGAGCGCCCGCTCCTGACCAGCCCTGCCGTCCTTTCAGGCCCGCAGCCCTCCTCCTCAGAGTACGACCTTTGTCCCTCCTCTGCGACACACAGTCTGAGCTTCCTCCAGGCCCACTGCTGTAATGGAGCCGGCCCCTGCCTCCGGGCCTCCTGGGTCCAGGAGACCGCGGGGACGTGAGCGTGGGTGCCGTGGCGGGTGCCTCCTCGGCCCGGCTCCCGCGCACCTCAGGAGCATTTAATTATAGGTTGTTTTCTTTGGGCTTTAGTGGCTGAGTCACGCGGCCTCAAGTGCTTGTAAGCACAGAGCTGAGGACACCGCGTGCTAGAGACACACGTTGGCTTCATCTCCAGCCCCGAGGCACAGTGTTAAAAAGAAGACTGATCGATTGCCCAGCCTGTCCCGATGGCCGTAAACATGAGAAGATAAAACAACTTGAGTGGTGATAGGCTCCCGGAGCTGCCAGCGTCTCTGGGCCACTCGCATGGTCCCCGGGCTTGGGCTTCGGGGCCCTTGGAACAGCACGTTTTGAAATTGGACAAGTCATAGTTAGCGTGTGGCATAATTAGCCCTGTTGTGGGAACACGAGGTCAAGAGTCAGCAAAACGAGAAAACCCAACAAAGGGGGAAATGACCAATAGATGCACAGGTGAGCAGCCGTGACCCTGACCGGGGACGGGCGGGTGCGACTTGCACCCCAGGCTTGGAGAAGCCTAGGACAAGGCCTGGCATCCCCGCTCCAGCTGCTCCTCTCCTCCAAGAGCTGATCCATAGCCAGAGAAACACAGCTGTCCTCCTCCTTAATCTTCTCTCTTTGTGCCGTGGTTAAGGTACTAGTGCCGCGTTTCTCTAAGACGATCGCTAGAGTCACTCAGCACAGCACTACCTGCTCCCCACCTCCTCCTCACCCGCCCACCTCCACTGGTGCTTATATGTTCTGGATGTGTTTGGGGGTTTTTCCTTCTCGGTACCAGGCACTGAACCCTGGGGCAGTCTACCTCTGACACACACCCAGCCCTTTTACTTTTGAAATGGGGTCTGGCTAACTTGCTGAGGTCAGCCTCGTACCTGTGATCCTCCTGTCTCGGACTCCCAGGCACCGGGATTCTAGGCACGTGCCGCTGCACCAGCTGGACTGCAGAACTTCTTCCTGGGCAGGTGTTGGGGATTTCTTTTCCCCCCCGAACTTAAAGACCTGGAATCTCCATGCCTGCGCCTTCTCTTGCCCCTGACACAACAAAGTGCGATTGTGAGGAGGAGGAATCTCCCGGGAGTCAGTCAGCAGTGCCGCCAGCAGAGGGGCCTCCTTTACGCTCCACGGCGCGGGTCGCTCGCGGAAGGGCAGTTCTAAAGGAGCGTGCGGTCCACGCGGGGCCGCCGGCTCACTTGATGGACAGCCGAATGTGCGAGGACCTGTGAGTGGAGCGCTGAAGCCGTCCAGGAGAGCCCTCGGAGACGGAGGTCTGGGGAAATGGTAAATGTCTGCCGAAAGGATAAGCTTATCTTCTTGTGCCTGTCCTGGTATTCACTTGAGCTGTGTTGTTCTAAAAAACCAAAATGCTCAATAAAAATGGATCCCCTAGCCGGGCGTGGTGGCGCACACTTGTAATCCCGGCATTCGGGAGGCTGAGACTGAGGATCGTGGTTCGCGGACAGCCTCAGCTACTTAGTGAGGCCCTCTGCAACTCAGTGAGACCTGGTTTCAAAATAAAGAATAAAAAATAGGGCAGGGGGTGTAGCTCGGAGGTCGAATGCCCCTGGGTTCCATCCCCAGACCCGCAGAAGAAAAAAGGTCCCCCTAGCCAGGTGTGATGGCGCACACTTGTAATCCCAGTACTTGGGAGGCTGAGACAGGAGGAGTGCGGTTCGCCAGTCTCAGCTCCTTAGTGAGGCCCTGCACAACACAGTGTGACCCTGTTTCAAAGATAAAAAATAGGGCAGGGGAATAGTGTGCAGGTAGAGTGCCCCGGGTTCCATCCCTAGGACCCCAAAAACAGCAAAGCCAGCTCCCACGGGCGACGACCAGGGTGTGTGGTCATGGCGCGCTGCGGCCTTGGCCCGTCACCGCCGTGCTGGCCGTCTTTGGGCTGCTCTGATGTCTCAGAGGTCTTTAGTCATTTTGTCTGTGGTGTGGGGCTGAACCCAGTTGCTGGGCGCCTGGCTGCGCTGCCGAGGCTGCCGTGACGTGCCCTGCATCTGGGACGGCGCAGCTCTTTTGGCTACATCGCCAAAGTCTCTCTTCCCTGTCACCGGCAGCCTTCTTCTCAGATGCCTGGCGTAGCTAACGCCATTGTCTTAGGGCTAATGAAAGCGTTATTTTACCTTTTATAAGTGATAAGGGAGAAGCACGGCCAGACTGAGATGTCGAGGGCGCCGGTTACTGAACGCCCTGTCCTTCCAAGCCGGCAGGATGGACAGAAGGCGTCAGGTGAGCCGGAGAAGTGGTGGGCCTGGCAGAGCACGCGGAGGTTGAAAGCAAGGGAGACGTATTCTTGACCCAGCGCTGCTGAGAGAGATTTCCTGTTTGATCGGTGTGAAGAGTGAGCCCGGCCTCCGGGGTCGCTGCGCCCTCGTCACCAGCGCAGGCCACATCTGTGCTGGTCGCGGTCACGTTTAGAAATGAAGCCGTGACTAGACATGCCCTGCATGTCTGCCCTTCCGTTAGAGGGAAACAGAGGTAGAAGCGTTTGCACAGGAACTTGTAAGGTTTACGTCCTCAGATTGGTGGCTCGTGGTCAGCCTGGTAAATTAGAAGTGCACAAATAGCATTTCTGCGAAGCTGCAAATGTTTTTGTCTCCAGCTTATGAGACAAGGTCTCCGGGCAATTCCCACAGGGCAGTTATCCTGAGCGCTGCCCAGAAAGAGCAGGGGGGACGCGGGAGAGCGGCCAGGCCGGGCACCGCCACCTCCCGCAGAGCCGCTTCTGTCTGCTTGAACCTGAAGTGCCGGGTTGACAGCGTGGTCAACAAGCCCGGGACTGGACGGCAGCCCCTCCTGGCCCTGAGGCCTGGGGAGGGCCTCTGCCACGGCTGCATCTGTTTTCTGTGAGGCCCAGAGCTGCCAGACAGGTGCCATGTGTTATGTCCATCTTAGCCCGTGCAGCCTGCCTAGACACACCCCGGGCAGCCCACCTTATCCGTGTGTGTGTGTGTGTGTGTGTGTGTTTTGTGCGGTACTGGGGATTGAACCCAGTGGCATTCTACCTCCGAGCACACCCCCAGCCCTATTTTTAACTCTATGTTGAAGTGAGGTCTCACTAAGCTGTGGAGGGCCTAAGTAGCTGAGGCTGGCTGCGAACCTGTGATCCTCCAGTCTCAGCCTCCTAAGTATTGGGATGACACACGTGCGCCACCACGCCCGGCTGCGTGCTTTCTTTATGGGACTTTTCCACTCAGAGCGGTCCAGTCCCTGTCGGTGCACAGACGCTGGACGTGGTCTTTAAGTAGAAGCCCATACGAGAGTGCGGGGACACGACGGAGGAAGGCGTCCCGCAGGCCTCCCACCAGGACCGACTCCCAGGTCCTGCCAGCCTCTCCAGTCACGGCCGCCACAGCCTGACGCCAGCCTGTGCGCTCGGTGTCTCAAGCATCGTTGACGGGCCTGGGAGCTCAGGATAGGAATGCCAGAGACTTCCAGGACGCAGCATGCTGGGGCCGGGAGACCTGAGCGCACACCACTGTCATTTTCTGCGGGTTGTGGGGACACGAACCTGTAGCTTTTGCACAAATTGCATTCCTATTAATTCTTGTTGTTTGTGGCAAATTGATTACAATCCTGGCAATCCCAGATTATCCCGGAATGATATTATGAAGATGTATATTAACACGTTGTTGGTGGGTGCCTAGTGATTAATTTTAGGAGAAGCTCCTTTATAATTTCTCCTATGTCATCTCTATACGTGCATTATCAAAGAAGCTGAAGTAGGACCAAAATAGAATTTTGAGTACGAATCAGCTGGGCGTGGTGGCGCACGCTCGTAATCCCAGCACCCAGGAGGCTAAGCCAGGAGGATCGCGGGAAGGACAGCTCTGTGACGTAGTGTAATCACGTTCCAAAATGAAACAGTGCCGGGGTGTCACTTAGAGGTAGAATGCCCCTGGGTTCAGTACCGTGTAACACGCATACGCAGTCAGCCTTAGTTGGCCATCTAGAGATACACTTAATACTTTAGTATGTATCTTTCTAGGTTTCGTCACTCCTTAAAGGTAAAAAAACGTGATATTATACATACAACTTTTTTAACATTTTTTGTGTGTGGTACTGGAGATTGAACTCAGGGGCATTCTACTTCCGAGCTGCACTCCCAGCCCTATTTTATTTCATCTCAGGGTACTGTTTGTGGTGGGTATCTTACAGAAGATAAGAGTTCTGTGTGTTCTGTTGGTTGGTCGTTCCTCCTGGAGCTTTCCTTTGTCGGCCTTTTGAGACATACCTATTAAGACATCTGCCGCCCAGCCAGAGGACGGGCCAGCACACTGTTCCAGCCGCGGTTTCCATATTTGGGTGAATCTAAATTCGGTTCATTCACTGGCTGAACGCAGCCAGACATCCTGCCGAATGCTATATCCGCAACATCTCATGTCTTCCGTCCCAGGTACTCCGACTGCGCCTCTGGCTATAGAGAGCCAGGTGAGGCTTCGCGGGTTTGCAGCTCGAATGTGGCCACATCACACCCAACATTCTGACTCCCACACCAGGCTCATAGCCACGGCTATCTTTGTTAGGTTAAAAAAAAAATGCTTAGCCAGGCGTGGTGGTACACACTTGTAATCCCAGCATTTGGGAGGCTGAGACAGGAGGATTCAGTTCAAGGAAAGCCTCAGCTACTACTTAGTGAGGTCTTTGCAACTCAGCAAGACCTTTTTTCAGAATAAAAAAAAAAAAATAGGAGCCAGGCGTGGTGGCGCACGCTTGTAATCCCCGCACTTGGGAGGTGGAGACAGGAGGATCGCTCAGGTTCGAAGCCAGCCGCGCGCGCTGGCTTAAGAGACCCTGTTTCCAAATAAAAATATAAAATAGGTCTGGGAGTGTAGCCCGGAGGTAGAAGGGCTTCCAGGGACCCCAGTACCACACACACACACACACACACACACACACACACACACACACACACACAAATAGGGCAGGGTAGAGCCGGGCGTGGTGGCGCACGCTTGTAATCCCCGCGCTTGGGAGGCGGAGACAGGAGGATCGCGCAGGTTCGAAGCCAGCCGTGCTGGCGTAAGAGACCCTGTTTCAGATATATAAAATAGGTCTGGGAGTGTAGCCCGGAGGTAGAAGGGCTTCCAGGAACCCCAGTACCACCAAAAAACACAAAAAAACAAATAGGGCAGGGTGTGTAGCTCAGAGGTCAAATGCCTCTGAGTTCCATCTCCAGATCTGCAAAAAATAAATAAAAACAAATAGGGCTTGGGGTATAGCTCAGAGGCAGAATGTCCCTGGGTTCTATCCCCAGTACTGAAAAAAAAATTATAATGCTTGAAAAATGATCAGTAAACAAGATTTCTGCCTCTTTAGAAGACAGTTGCAAGCTGGGCATGGTGGCGCAGACCTGTAATGTATTGTAGCACTTGAGGAGGCTGAGACAGGAGGATAACAGGTTCGAGGCCAGCCTTGGCAATTTACTGAGGCACTCAGCACCTTAGTGAGACCTTATTTCAGAATGCAAAATAAACCAGGGCTGGGAGCAGCTCAAGGTAGAAAGAAGATCCCTGGGTCCAACTCTCAAAGCCCCACAGTCCTGCTCCTGCATCGCATCCCACATGTGTCTACTCTGAAGGGGTGTGCGGTCTTCACCAAGACCTTTATGGGGTCATTTTCTTACTGCCTACCCTTTTTAGAAAAATATCATTTGTTTTCTTACAGCCCCAACTTTCAGGGATTTTCAAATCACTTGCTCGTTGAATTTCTTAAACACACGTGCAGGTAGGGATAGTCAGGCCCTGCGGCTCAAAACAGGCGTGTGCTCGGCCACCGTGCATTCAGAATAGCACAGCGCTCGCTAAGAGCCGGCGTGAGGGATGCAGTCTTTGGCCTAATTAGCCGCGGGCCGATTTTAGCCCCTTGTAGAGAGCGCTGTGGACCTTTCAAAGGAAGAAGTGGGCTTTCCTGCCCTCCCTCGGGCGCCTCTTCCCAGCTTTCTCCCTCCGCGGCCCCTCCCAGCGAAATGGAGAGGGAGGGCCGACAGAAAACGCGGTCGCTCACATTCCCTCCTCGGAAGGGGCTGGAGTTTCTCCGCGCGTCCATTTCTGTACTTTGATGGTGTTCAGGAAACGCTCCCACAAGACCGAGTAGGCCGCGCGGAGGTGCGTTTATGGCTGCGGTGGCAAGAGAGCTCGCCTTTACTGAGCGCTCGGTGAGCCAGACGGCCCTGGCTCCTGTCAGCGGGCCGAGGCAGCCCTCGGAGCCAGCCCACCGCATGGCACGGCCCTGCCCCGCCCAGCCCAGCCTCCTCACGCTTCTCCACTCTGAGTCGAGCCGGGCAGGTGCGCCTCGGCTCGGCTCCTCTTCCTGAGACAGGCATTGGCAAGCCGACGCCCCTCGCCCGGTGTCTTCCCAGGCCCTGACTCCACCAGGGGAGCCCCTCCGGGAATCCTGCACCCCGCGTCACTGCCGCCCTCGTCTCCTAGCCGCCCTCGTCTCCTAGCCGCCCTCGCCTTCCTGAAGGCAGCGCCTACACTCTAGGACCCTGGAGCAGCGCAGAGATCGCCCACAAGAAGCCCCTAGGTGCCAGGTGCCGATGCTGAGCTGCCTCGGCCCAGGCCCGGCCAGGGAGAGTCAGTGCCTCGGAGGAGACAAGGCGGCGGCTGCGGGAGAGAGCCCGATGCGAATAGGTTATAACTTATTCATGACTAGAACCTAAAATAACCCGCTATAACTAATTCACAGCTCCCACCTGGGCGCTGGGTGCTGTGCTTTCCCATTCTAAAATTATTACCCTATTTCTGAAAGCTTAGTGTTCAGTTAAAAGGTCTGCTTTTGATGGCCCAAGGACAAAGAAACTCCCTATTTCTAAATGGTGAGACCCTTTCCTCCCAAAGATAACCCATTTCTTATAGCGCAAGAAATGTGGCTGCTTTAAAACTCCCTTCTGCTTGCCAGGGCGGTCTGGGAGAGCTGCGCTGCAGTCATGAGTGCGGCGCGCTTCTGGCTCAGCTCTCCACCCTGAGGCAGGGCCAAGCGAGGTGCAGCCGTAATGCAGGGGTTCAGGGGAGGGGAAGGGGCTGGGGGCCGGCGGGGGTCCAAGCCCATGCTGGACAGGCGGCAGCTAGCCAGCACTGAGGCTGGTCCCTAGGCATCCAGGGATGCCGCGGGTCAGAGGTGGGCTCCGGCGAGGACGGCTGGAGACTGGAGAGGGAGGATGAGGTGGCCTTGCCCCTCCCTGCCGGCCTGCGGCTGCTCCTCCCGCTCTGGCTGAGCAGCGCAGCTCCCTGCCTAGCTCGCCTCTTGCTGACTCAGCCCGCAGAGGGCGCCCGCCGCTGGCACGGGAGAGGGAGAGGGTGGGTGTGGTCCCGGGGTGGGGTGGGGGTGGTCCTGGCGGGGGAGGGGGGGCACCTGCCAGGAAGGGATGCGCCTCCTTCTCCTGCGGGCACTGGCTCTCCCAGCTGCCAGAAGGCGCTGCTGGTATTAAAGCTGGACTCTGAGTCTGGGGGTGTCCCGCCTCAGTGTGCTCTCTACGTGGGGTGTGCAGCACGGAGGGCCCGCTCCCCTGCGGCAGTGCCTTCCAGGGGGCACCTCTCCCGGCTGCCTCTCCTCCCGGCCAGGAGGCCCCGGACTTGCTTCCTCTCAGCAGTGTCAGAGCACCCGAGACTTGAGGCCCACAACTCAGTGTCCAGACTTCTGCATGAAATCAGACCTGGCCCTGCCCGAGACTGGCAGCGTCCTCCTGGGGCTGGGCGTGCAGCGCCGGTGCTTGGCTGGGGTTTCTGCTTTTCTGGGCATTTTCCTCTTCCCTCAGAGGACGGTTGAGAACAGATGACCTAAGGGACAGTGCAGCGCTCTGCTTACACGGAAAGATGGCTGTAACTGAAGCCCTTAGGTCATCACTGACGTTAAGAGGGAGGAGCACCGCCTTGGAGGACAGCAGGCCCTTTGTCCTGCGCTGGCAGGGGCGGGGTCAGCGATGTGGCTTCTCCGTGTGAGCCCTGGGGACAGTGGCCGACCTCCTCCCCCGGGGCTGGGTCTCAGAGCCCTCAGAGCCCATCTCTACGGAATTTGGAGCATCTTTTCAGGGCTGAATTTTCTGAATGTGGAAAACATTGTAAACTGCTAGCAAGTTATTGCCCAGTGGATTAGCCTCAGGAGTAGAGTGCGCCGAGGCTCGCCCTTCCCGGCAGTCGGGCCTAGCGCAGGAGCCTGGTCCCTTGGCGTGGGGCCGGGCCCTGGAGTGGACAGTCACCTGGAACCTGACTGTGCTGCCGAGAACAGGGAGCCCAGAAGAGACCGCATCCAGGCCACACTCCCGGTGCTTGAGCAAAGACCCTGATGTTCTGACGGCCCCAGCAACACTTAGAAACAAAACTGGATTGCTCAGGGCCGAAACCCGCAGCCCAGATACCGCATCCAGGCCACACTCCCGGTGCTTGAGCAAAGACCCTGATGTTCTGACAGCCCCAGCAACACTTAGAAACAAAACTGGATTGCTCAGGGCCGAAACCCGCAGCCCAGATCGTCCGTGGCCGGCAGCACCAGCCCTCTGCACAGAAGCGCGCGCTTGCAAGCCCCATCCCTGGCCGACACACGAGATGGGTGGACGCCCAAGCTCGCTCAGCAGCTCATGACTGGGCAGACGCTGTGCCCTGCGCCGTCGCAGTGACCCTCCTGCTCCGTCACCAAAGCGCCGTCTCCTCCGACCCCGCTACAGGGTCTAGCCCTCTGCCGCTCCAGACCATCGCCATCCTCATCTGCGTCTCCCGGGCCCCGCGGCTCAGGGAGCGAGCCCAAGAGGATGTGGAGCACGCACAGCTGGGTGGCCCTGGGCTCCCCTCTGCCCGCTCCCTTCCTGTCGCCTTGGCTGGCTCCAGGTGCCATCCCGAAGGACATGCGGTGGGCACAGGTGCCAGGACCCTGCAGGGAGCCCCGGGGCCAGGCTCGTCACTGAGCTTGGGCGTGGGTGTCTGGCCTGGGTTTGGACACTGCTCCATGGGCAATGGCTGCGGGACCCCAGACTCGTGCACTCACCCCACACCAGGGACACGAAGCTGGTGGGCTCTGCCAGGAGGGGCTGGCGTGGCCCTGAGTGGAGGCCTCAGCCTTGGCCTGGGCCTCCCCGCCAGGCTCCACTGTCGGGCCTCCTAGGCCCCCGGGCTGGTTCAGTGGCAGGTCTGTGTGTCCGCAGGTCACCTAGATGTCAGCATGGCAGCCACAAACCTGGAGAACCAGCTGCACAGCGCGCAGAAGAACCTGCTGTTCCTGCAGCGAGAGCACGCCAGCACGCTCCGGGGTCTGCACGCCGAGATCCGGCGGCTGCAGCAGCACTGCACAGGTGCGCCGCGCCCTCGTGCGGGCTGGTGACGGAGTGCAGCTGCGCCCCGTCGGGCTGTGCGGGGATGGGAGGGAGCGCTGGGAGCCCCCCGCCTCCACCCGGCAGCCCGGGAGCCCCGTCCACCCTCAGAGCGCTCCGGTTTTGAAGCACACTGTCACAGAAGTAACGCCTAACTTTCCTTTCTAGATTTGACGTATGAACTGACACTCAAGAGTTCCGACCAGACAGGTAAGCGCTCCCCTGACACGGCGCTGGTAGCACGTCCCCCGTGATGCCTGCCACACTCGGGAGAGACCTCTGCTCTGAGGGTCACGTGTGGCCAGTTACTGGAGAGGCCCAGACAGGAGGACCGCAGGTTTGAGGACAGCCTCAGCAAGCAGTGAGACTCATCAAACTATGGAGATCCGATTTCAAAATAAAGTAGGGCTGGGGGGGCAGCTGAGAGGCAGTATGCCCTCGGGCTCAATCCCCCGCAGCGCACACGCACGCACACGCACGCACGGCAGGACATTTGCATGGCTCAGCTGTCCGTGGCGGGATGAATGAGTTTGCTTTGTTTTCGTTGGTGTGGATGTAGAGTGTCTGCTGCAAGCTGGGTGTGATCTGCACACCTGTGATCCCAGCACTAGAGAGGCTGAGACAGGAGGATTCCAGATCCAAGGACAGCCTCAGCCAGGAGAGTCTCGGCAACCTAGCAAGACCCTGCTTCAAAATTAAATAAAGTAGGGCCGGGAGGATAGCTTGAGGGTAGAATGCCCTCGGTTCGATCCCCAGTACAAAAAAAAAAAAAAGCTTTGGTATGCTTTTCTGGATTTGCTGATTTCTCTAAATGACCGAGCGTCCCTGTGTAAGTGGGAAATCCACAGGACGTGACTGCGCCTCGTGAGAAAGGGGCGGGGCAGCATGGGCAGCGCGTCCTGAGCTTTGCCCGGCCAGGGACGAGCCGGATCAGTGCTGGCTGGGGCCATCCCGTCGCTCGGCAGCCTGGAGGCTTGCAGCTCCCAGAAACGCCTCCCCAGCCGGAACCCTCGGGCGCAGGGAAGCCCAGGGCTGGCCTGGGAGGCCGGGGGCCGCTTGCCTGTGAGCAGCTCGGAGCGCAGACCTGCGCGGGGCGCACGCCTCTTCCCAACCAGGCTGGCGGCAGTGGTCGCATGGTTGAGCCCCTCCGCAGCCCCGAGGTTTCCTCCCAGGTTACGGGTGAGTTATGTGACCAGATCACACGGGCCCTCCGGAGGCCCCTAGGGAGGCAGGCCCAGGACTTCCGCTGCCCCAGGCCCGCCGGAGAGCAGGACTTGAGCCAAGCTCCGTCCCTGCCGTGATGGGAGCCCTTGGGAGGCGCTGCCCAGGTCCCAGAAGCCGGGTGTCCTCACCAGTGCCTCCCAAGCCAGGCCAGTCCACGGTGGCACCCAGCCCGGGCCAGCTCTGCAGTGCAGGGCTCGGTGACATGGCCGGGTGCACCACGGCCAGTTTGAAAGTGCCCCCCTGGGAGGGGCTGAACTGCGCCCCCTCAGCGCTCCCCAGTCTCCCTAGCCCTAAGATGCTCAGGGCACAGGTGGAGAGTTGGACTCCTGGGTCCCGGCCCGCCGCTGGCGCTGAGGTGGAGGCCGGGACTGCAACGGAAGGAGTGCTGCCGGCCGGGCGCGCGCAGGTTCAGAGCCGCCTCGGCACTGTAACTAGGCTCTCGGGAACCTAGTGACATCCTGCCTCAAAGTTTACAAAGATGGAATAGGGCTGGAGGTGTAGCTCAGAGGTAGGGCGCCCCCGAGCCCAATCCCCAGTAGCACACACACAAATCTGCAGTGACAGTGCTCAGCTGGCCACACGCACGGAGGTGCGATTGTGATGAGGGGCCATGGCTGCCGGCTCCATACATGGAAGACGGAAGCTTCTAGAAAGGCTGGTGGGAGGGTCCGTCACACTGGAGTGAGGTGGTGTGGAGGGCAGAGGGCAGCGCAGCAGGGGTGTCGGAGGGCGAAAGGCCGCTGGAGGCCAGCCCCAAGGGCGCCGCAGTCAGAGCCCCGGCCCTCTCCTCTCCCCGGCACACAGGGGGGCGTCTCTGACCTCCACCCATCTCCAGCCACAGGTGCCCACGGTGCTAGCTCCCACCCGGCTCCCAGGGGCGTTCAGGTGCCCATTGCAGGCCATGGGGAGGCTGTTACCAGGTGTCCCAGCCCCCATCAGCCTGCTGGGGGTGGAACCAGGCTGCTGGGGCAGTTGGGAGTAGGGTGGAGGCCTGGGGAGCAACAGGGGCCGGGGGTCCAGCACAGAGTCCGAAGCCGCTCAGGCCAGCGTCTGGCTAGCAGGGCTCGGCCCGGGCTCTTGCAGGCGCCATCTTGTCGCCCTCCGACCTCTGCAGCTCACTCCACAGTCCAGTGCTCTTAGGCCCAGGGACAGCATTGTGCTCGTGGGTTCTAAGGCCTTTGCTGCCACACGCACACACGCTCTGCCACGCAGGCACCACCCACGGATCCCGCGTGCACGTGCAGACGCAGGGCAGGCGCAGTTGCTGCGGGCTCCAGGGAGTGGGGCTTGGCCAGCCGGGGTGCTCACCACAAAGAGGCGTGAGGGGGGCGCCCGGGGTGCAGGACAGAGGAGCGCACGGGCTGCTACTGTGGGGGCAGGGAGGATGGCCAGGGCCCACAGGGTGGGAGGCCAGCAGGAGGGGTGTGGGTGCTGGGGTCAGGGGAAGAACACAGGGCGGCCTGGTGGGCGCGGCGGCGCAAGGAGCAGAGAGGGCCAGGGGAGCCCGGCACAGGTGCAGGGGCCCGGCCTGGCCTCCCCCAGACGCGAGGAGTCTTCTGACGGTTCGGTTTCAGAACAGTGCTTGGAAGGTAGCAGGCATTGCTAAACACCGAATCCACACGACGCGTTTCGCACACGGCAGCTGAACGCTCCAGGCATCTCCTAACACCCCGAGCCGCAGGGCGGCCCTCTCGGGCCCACTGGACCCTAACGCCGGTGTCACTCTCGCCCTCCTAGGAGACGGGAGCCCCCGGAGCGCGGTGCTGCGGCGGCGCTGCGAGGAGCTGGAGGGCCAGCTGCGGGCCAAGGAGCAGGAGAACAGCGAGCTGCTGCGGGAGCTGGGGCAGAAGGACGCGGCGGTGGCCGTGCTGGAGAGCGCCATCAAGGAGCGGGAGAAGAAGTACCTGGAGGAGCTGAAGGTGAAGAGCCACAAGCTGAGCCTGCTGTCGGCCGAGCTGGAGCAGCGCGCGGGCGCCGTGGCCTACCTCACGGCGCAGCTGCACGCCGCCCGCAAGAGGCTGCTGAGCGCCGGCGGCCCCGACGCCGGGCCCGCGCTGGCCGCCTACAAGCCCGCGCCGCCCAAAGACAAGCTGCCCGAGACGCCGCGCCGCCGCATGAAGAAGAGCCTGTCGGCCCCGCTGCACCCCGAGTTCGAGGAGGTCTACAGGTTTGGGGCCGACAGCCGCAAGCTCCTCCTGCGAGAGCCGGTGGACGCCATGCCCGACCCCACCCCGTTCCTGCTGGCCCGGGAGTCGGCCGAGGCCCAGCTGGTCAAGGAGCGGCCGCTGGTCATCCCGCCCATCGCCCCGGCCCGCGGGCAGCCGCACAAGGCCCACGTGGGCGTGGCGCACCGCATCCACCACGCCAGCCCGCCGCAGGCCCAGCCTGAGGTGGAGACGCTGGCCGTGGACCAGGTCAATGGAGACGAGGCAGCGCGCAAGCACTCAGGGACGGACAGAACTGTGTGACGGCCGCCCGCCCGCGGCCTGTCCTCGCACTGTGAGCGCCGCGCCCCTCCCCTGCCCGAGCATGCCAGCCCTCCTCCCCACGAGGCACCACCCATGGCACCAAGCGCTCGGCCTCGCTTCGCCCTGCAGCCACGCGGGATCGACGGCAAAGCAGGCAGTCACCCTCTCGCCCGCCCGAAGCCAGCAGCCAGAGCGACTCCACCTTCACCTCGGCCTGTTCCCACCCCACTCCCCGCGGCACGATCTCGAGCAGCTGTATTGTATGTCCCGGGAACTAAATAAGACGACATTGCTCTACGCCACCGCGGCCTGAATGTGTGCTCATATTTTTTTTGTTAGTTTTATCCAAAATGTTCAAGATCCCAACAAACTTTATTTTCTAAACCTGCCTTCTTTCTGCGTTGTGTCTTTTATTAACCCCATGAGGGAAGGCCTGGAGGAGGTGGGAGGGAGGCAGAGCCGACCGACCCCTCGCCCCCTGCATGGAGAGCCACCCCAGCAGGGCGGAGGGCGGGACACCCTGGTCCTGGGGTGCTGCTGCCCCGCCCACAGACCCCCTGGGCAGGAGCTCACAGGGACCAGGCACTAAGCTCGGTCACCTCGCGGGCCCAGCAGGCCAGGCCAGGCCGGGAACGGCAGGGGCTTCTTGCTGGGGGCAGAGTGGCTACGGGTGGCCCCCGCGGGGGAGGGAGCCGGGAGGCCGGGGCTCCCCGGGCAGCCCCACCGCATGCCACACACACTCGGTGGCACCACAGCCCGCCACTCTCGCCCACCAGGCGTTGCCTCCAGGAAGGAAAGAAAACACAACACGTCTTCACAGGTGGCTAACGTTTACTTTCTGAACACAAGAAATCCTTTAAAATGGTAGTTAAAAAAACAAAGCCATTTACGTTTGATATGAAGATATTCATACAGTTGATTTCAAATGAAAGAAAGATCAGTGTCCATCCCCTGCCGGCCTCCAGAGCGGCCCCAAGAAACGACAGCAGACCGGACCCAGGGCAGCCCAGCCACGGTGCGGCCTCGCAGAGCGGTGCTCCGCCCCGGCGCTAATCAGAATTCAGGGTGAGACACACCCCTTGCAGCACCCAGTGGGAGATGTGCCTCGTGGTAAAGAGATCCGCCTCGAACACCAGGCCGATTCCCATGGCGTTCCTCCTCATGGACGTGGTGTACACAGGCGTCCGGAAGGTGTTCTGCAAGGGAGGGCAGGTGAGGCCCCGGCCGGCTGCGCCCAGGCGCAATCCAAAGCCGGCTCCAGCCGGGGAAGTAGACGGCGCCCGCTGCCCACGGGAGACGGAGCTGCCTTCAGCCCCGGCAGTGTCCACGGCATGTCACAGGGGGGAGGGGGCCCCTTAGTCTAAACCCGGCCTGACGCCTGTGGGTGACACGTCCGCGCATCCCTGATCCGGGATTCCCCTGGGAAGTGGCTCCACAGCTGTACTGTCTCCAGGCTTCCCCAGCCCAGGGAGGTTAGACGCTCCCTTTCTTTTCTCTCTTTCCTTCTTTCCTGAATCAAACCCAGGGGCATTCTACCTCTGAGTTATACCCCTAGCCCTATTTTATTTTAATTTGAAATAGGGCCTCGCTAAGTTGCCATGGTTGTCCTCAAACCTGTGCTCCTCCTGTCTCAGCCTCCCGGGGACTGGGATTCCAGGCTAAGCGCCCTGTTTTCAAAGCGAGCAGCGGGCCACAGCCAGTGGGGCGCAGCCCTCACCTGCAGCTTCAGGCGGTGGGCTTCTATGGGGATGACCTTGAGGATGGGCAGGTCCACCACCAGCACCTTGGGCTTGCTTTTGACGAGACAGCCTCTCTCCGCGTCCCAGTCGGCGCCCTCCAGGTACAGCCCCGAGACAAAGCAACCTAGAGGCCACGGGAAGAGGCCTAGTAAACTCGCGGGAGGGAGGAGGCCTCTGCCACACTGCCCTGCGCCGGCCGGCATCATGGTCCAGACATCAGGCCTCTGACCGGCCTCCTCCGCACCTCCCAGGACGCGACCAGGCCGTGTGCGCGCGTGCGTGCGTGCGTGCGTGCGTGCGTGCTTTACTGGGGATGGAACGCAGGGGCATTCGACCTCCGAGCTATACCCCCAGCCCTTATGTTTTATTTGAAAATAGGGTTTCCCTAAGTTGCTAAAAAAATCGCTAAGTTCCCGAGGCTGCTCTTGAACCTATGATCCTCCTGTCTCAGCCTCCCACAGGCTGAGATTACAGGCATGCACCACCATACCTCGGCTCTAGCTCCCCCCCCTTTTTTTTTTGCAGTACTGAGAAAGGAACCCAGGAACATTCAACCTCTGAGCTACACCTCCCAGCCCTGTTATATATATTTCGGGTCTGGAATGGAACCCGGGGGCATTTGACCTCTGAGCTACACCTTTGTCCTAATTTATTTATTTATTTATTTATTTATTTATTATTTAATTTCTTTCTTTCTTTCTTTCTTTCTTTCTTCCTTCCTTCCTTTCTTTCTTTCTTCCTTTCTTTGATGGTGCTGGGGAGGGAACCCTTCTACCTCCAGGCTACATGGCCAGATCTATTTTTGTATTTTTTATTTGGAAACAGGGTCTCTTAAGCCAGTGAGGCTGGCTTCAAACCTGCGTGATCCTCCTGTCTCCGCCTCCCAAGCGCAGGGATTACAAGCGTGCACCACCACACCCGGCTTTATTCTTTTTTTTTTTTTTTTTGGTGGTACTGGGGTTCCTGGAAGCCCTTCTACCTCCGGGCTACACTCCCAGACTTATTTTATATTTCTCTTTTATTTGGAAACAGGGTCTCTTAAGCCAGCGTGGCTGGCTTCGAACCTGCGCAATCCTCCTGTCTCAGCCTCCCAAGTGCGGGGATGACAAGCGTGCGCTGCCACGCCCGACTTTCTTCTTTATTTTGAAACATGGTCTCACTAAGTTGTGGAGGGCCTTACTAAGTAGCTGAGGCTGGCCACGAACCGCGATCCTCCTTTCTCAGCCTCCCGAATGCTGGGATGACAAGCGTGTACCCCACACCCAACTTTCAGCCCTGTTTTTTATTCTTTATTTTGAAACAGGGTCTCACTAAGCTACTGAGGCTGGCTTTGAACCTGGGATCCTCTTGTCTCAGCCTCCCACGTACTAGAATGACAAGCATGCACCACCACACCCGGCCAGTCTAGTCGCATCCTATTTCTGAGCTATACCCTAAGCCCCATCCTATTTAAGTTTGAAACAAGATCTCATGAACTGGCCTGGATCCTCTTTGTCTCACCCTCCCACGTAACTAGGATTAGAGTGGAGCAGCACTGCGCCTGGCCGCAGTCTGACTGTGAGCTGGCCGGCCCACACGACACCTGTCCCCATGACCATGGATGGCCGGGATCCCCCACCGGCTGGCCGTACCTTGTCCCGCCCGCTCGGTCACTTCATCGGCTTCTTGGAACTTGGTCACTTGTGTGAACAAGGTTGAGCGGTCCAGCGGCCAGCCGTTCTTCCGGCAGGTGGCCTGCACCAGGGCCGTGAGGTAGGACTCCGGGATGTGCAGCCCCGAGAGCCACATGACGCCGGGCTCACCCTCTGTGACCTGGGGAAAGGCAGGGGCGAGGGGTGAGAGTTGCGGGCCGTTACTGAGTCCCGGGTCAGAGCCAACATGGAAGGTCAGTCCCTGATCAGGGAAAGACGGATTTTACCTGCTGCAAACCGGCGCGGCAGGCGCGGCCGCCCACTAGGGGAAGGGGCTGGGCCACGGACCCAGGTGCAAACCACAAAGGACCCACCCAAACCTCCAACGCACCTTCTCCTGACCTTCACGGGGGGCACAAAAGCCCAGGAGCCAGAAAAGACAACTGATACTCAACTACCTAAACGTTTTACACTCTCCTATGAAAAAACAGTCATAAGCAAAGTCCAAGGACTCCTGACAAGCCTGGAGAGAGGTGTGCCACACAGCAGACAGGCTGACTTCTCTGATCTACCAAGGGCTCTAAACTTCAACGAAGAAGACAGAGTCCTCGATAAAAGTGACATCAAGATACCAAAACACAATCCAAAGAAAAGGCACACGATGTCTGGAAGCACACGACATACACTCGGCCTGCCCCTCAGTCAAAAGACACAGGACAAAATGGGCGGACAGCACCTCCCACCGACCGATGGGACGATGGAAGGCCCAGACGTGGAGGACGCGCAGGTCCCAGAGAGAGCACACGACCGCCCCGTGCAGGTGGCTCCCCGGAGAACCGTCCAGCAACACCACCCAGATCCTGCAGCCAGGCCCTGGGCTCGCAATTCACCCACAGAACACGCTCCCAGGAGCATTCACAGACACACACGGCGGAAAGGTGGTTATACGGGGGGAAAACATTATATATAAATGCCCGTGGGAAGGGCAAAGGACACGGAGTATTTGTCAGGTGGAGTCCTAAAGAGGATGAGCCGCCCCTGCGCCTAATACGGAACAACGGACGCGGCTATTACTTTTAGGTAAGATGACCAAGTGTACCCTGTATGCTTCAGAGTCAAAAACCAAAAGGAAAAAAATAATAATAAATGATCCAGACATGCTGGGGGAGTCTGAAGACTATTTTTTTCTTCCCAGTACTGGGGATGGAAGCCAGAGGCACTCTCCCTCCGAACTCCGCCCCCAGCCCTATTTTTAATTCTTTATTTGGAAACAGGGTCTCGCTGAGTTGCAGAGGGCCTCACTAAGTAGCTGAGGCTGTCCGCGAACCGTGATCCTCCTGTCTCAGCCTCCCGAATGCTGGCATGACGAGCGTGCGCCGCCACGCCCGGCTCCAAAGACGCTTCTAGAAGCCCAGTGAGCTTGTGCAGCGGCGCCTCCCGAGGGCGGCGAGGGGGCTGGAGGGACCCGGCGTGGCCCCAGACTCACCCATCGCGTGTACTGGCTGAACCGCCGCTGGAAGTAGACCATCCAGCTCCCGAGGGACTTGAGCGTGTCGGGGGCGAGCTTCCTCCAGATGTTGGGGATCTGCCCGATGAACAGCGCCCGGGCCACGTCGTCCAGCTCGTTGCTCATCCCGACCTCCCCAGCCAAGGCCTGTGTCCAGCACGGAGCCCTCAGGCGGGAAGGCCGCCGGAGCCCGGGGCCCGCCCGCCCGCCCGGCCCGCAGCCCGCCGAGCCTGCTCACCCGCTGAAGCTCGGCCAGAGACTTGCTCATGCGCACCAGCAGCTTGTTGAAGCGCCCCAGCTCCTGCAGGAGCACCACGGAGGTGGGGGACATGCCCAGGCCCAGGTGCTTGCGGACGACGTCTAGGTCAAACACCTTGGGCATCTTGTTCTCGATGTCCTTGGCCACCTGGCCGATGTAATCGTCCCGGCTGATGCCGCTGCTGGATTCCCCTGAAACCGGGACACTCTCAGAAAAGGAGCCAAGAGCGGGCGTGGTGCGGCACGCCTGTCTTCCCAGGACTCGGGAGGCCGAGACCTGAGGAGGATGGAGTGAGGCTCGCAGCGACCTAGTGAGACCCTGTTTCCAAATAAAAATAAGCCAGGCGTGTGGCGCACGCTTGTCATCCCAGTACTTGGGAGGCTGAGACAGGAGGGTTCGGGTTCCTGGCCAGCCTCAGCTACTTAGGCCCTCCACAACTTACACCCTGTTTCAAAAATAAAGAATAAAAAAATTGGGTTGGGGGTGTAACTCAAAGATAGAATGCCCCTGGGTTTCATCCACAGCACCACCAAAAATAAATAAATAAAAATAAAATAGGGCTAGGGGTGTAGCTTGGAGGTAGAAGGCCCCTGGGTTCCACCCCCAGTACCACACACACACACACACACACACACACACACACACACACACACGTAAATAAAACAATGACAGGAAAGAGTGGCATCCCTCTGGTGGGGGATGAGGCCTCCTGCACCTCCTGGGTCGTGGGAAGGCGTCGGCAATGTGGGAAAGCCGCCAGAACCAACCGGCAGCACCTGAGCGAGCCCCGCGGCCCAGGTCGCGTTAATGGGCTCCTCTGGGTTCGCCTCACCTGTCTGCGGCTGCAGCTCCAGCAGGTGCCCCCACATGTCCCGCGCCGCCTGCGTGTAATACCCAATCTCCGCGTTGGAGTGGAGCCCGAACACCTCAGGTGTGTTGGCGAGCGGGAGGGCCTCGATGGCTTCTAGGGTCACAGAGAACAAGCAAAGCAGAGGCTGCACCGTGCGACCTCATCCCTGCCGGCCTGCAGCCCCCAAGCCCACGCACTTGAAACACCGATTTCCTCTGCTGAGTGGGCGATGTGGGTTTGTTTTCTTTTTTGGGTAGGAGACTTTTTTTTTTTTTTTTTTTTTTTGTAGTACTAGGGATGGAACCCAGGGGCATTCTACCTCCGAGCCGCGCTGGCTTCGAACCTGCACAATCCTCCTATCTCTGCCTCCCAAGCGCAGGGATTACAAGCGTGCGCCACCATGCCCAGCCCTATTTTTTATTCTTTTTTTTTTTTTTGAAGATTTAAAGAAGTTTATTAGAAAGATAGAAATACAGAAAATAGAAATACAGCTCCATACCAGACTGGCACGGAGGGGTGACTCGAAATGAATACACCCTTTATTCTTTATTTTGAAAAAGGGTCTCACTGAGTTGCAAAGGGCCTCACTAAGTAGTTGAGGCTGGCCGCAAACCGCGATCCTTCTGTCTCAGCCTCCCGAATGCTGGGATGACAAGCGTGCGCCACCACGCCCAGCCAGGGATGTGCTTTTGAGTAAAACCTTCCACACCACCATACCCGATCCAGCGTATGCTTATCTTTCATGGAAATGGCTCAGTGAGCGTCCACAGGGCCAGTCTGGCCTTCCAGGTGGACTCTAATAGACTGACCGCCATTCCAGGATGGGAACGGTGCCCACTGTCAGTTCCGAGGCTAGATCAGACAACCCTGACCAGTCACGACGCCCCCAGGACGAGGGCGGGAGCGCTCCCAAGACAACCGCAGGACGCAGAGCAGGCAGAATTTCTGGTCTTCTTTACAAAAAACCTTAGTGATCCTTTTCACATCTGAGAGGCCTCCTCACCAACAAACTTCTCCTTGACGTCGCCGGGAGGGATCTTGTAGTCCACTTCCTTGTTCCGGAAGAAACGGAAAGGCTGGAAGGTGTCAAAGATGAAGTCGCCCAGGTACTCGTCCATGTAGGTAGTCAGGATGCGGCGGTCGAAGCTGTCGATGGCCCGCCCTCCGTACATGACCTGAAACCACGACAGGAGCTGCAGCTGGTGAGAGGCCCGGCCCGGGCCTGCCCCCGGCTCCCCGGGCTCCGCAGCCTGGACCCGCGAGGAGCCTCTGGGACTAAAGTGTCCACGAGCGCTTGTCGGCAAGACCTGCCGAGGCTCCCTGACTTCCCAGGACACGGTCCAAAGTGAGGGGAGCCCTCTGAGCGGGGAAGCCAGCGCGCACCCAGGGACCCGCAAAACTCATCGGACAAAAAGCAGAAAGAGCCGGGCGTGGTGGCACACGCTTGTCATCCCAGCACTTGGGAGGCTGAGACCGGAGGATCACAGGCTCAAGGCCAGCCTCAGCTACTTAGGCCCTGTGCAACTCAGTGAGACCCCATTTCCAAATAAAGAATAAAAAATAGGGCTGGGGGTATAGCCCCCCCACCCCTGGTCCATCCCCAGTACCGCCAAAAAAAAAAAAAAAAAAAAGAAAAAAAAAGAAAAGAAAAGAAAAAAGAAAATGAAGCCAACACCACTCTGTCTTGGGAATTAAGGTCAAGTCTGAACCAGGTACAGGCCACAGAGGAAGAAAGCTTTCCGGCCCGGCCTTGTGACACACATCTGTCATCCCAGTACTTGAGAGGCTGAGTCAGGAGGATCGCAGGTTCGAGGGCAGCCTCAGCAACTAGTGAGGCTCTCAGCAACCTAGCAAGAGCCTGTTTCCTAATAAAAATAAAAATAAGGCGGAGAGTGGAGCTCGGTGATAGAATGCCCCTGGGTTCAATCCCCAACACCACAAAAAGAAAAGAAAAAAGAAAGCTTTCCCATGAGCACTGTGGGGTGCCAGCTGTCCAAAGCGGGCCAGGGTGCAGGGGGACAGGACGACGCTGCTGACGGCACGTCCCAGGCGCGGCCAGGCATGAGCCCAGGGCGTTGACTCCAGCCCGGGACCCTCCATGTGGCCGAACTCACTAAGGAGTGTTTCTCAGGGGCGTGGGGGCCTTCGGGAGCAAGAAGGGCCAACGCCGAGCTCTGGTACCCCGGGGGCAGCCCAAGGATGGCGTCCCCAGGCTCCCCTACCTCCCCGATGAGGTATTTGAGGCTGCCCCAGGGAATCCGAGGGTCCCGCTGCTGGAAGGCCTTCGTTAGGTATGTATTCAGAATTTCCATGCACACCTGTCAAGGGCAGACACAGGCGAGGTTAAACTCCTACCAGCCGGGCGCGGTGGCGCACTTGTAATCCCAGGACTTGAGAGGCTGAGACAGGAGGATCCGGGTTCACGGCCAGCCTCAGCTACTTAGTGAGGCCCTCTGCAGCTGAGTTAGAACCCATTTCAAGTTAAAGAATAAGCTGGGTGTGATGGCGCACGCTTGTAATCCCAGCGTTCGGGAGGCCGAGACAGGAGGATCCCAGTTCACAGACAGCCTCAGCTACTTAGGCCCTCTGCAAACTCAGTGAGACCTTGTTTTAAAACAAAGAATAAGAAATAGGGCTGGGGGTGGAGCTCGGAGGTAGAATGACCCTGGGTTCTATCCCCAGCACCAGAAAGAAAGAAAGAAAGAAAGAGAGAGAGAAAGAGAGAGAGAGAAAGAAAGAGAAAGAGAAAGAGAACTGTGACTGTAGCTTAGAGGTAAAGTAGCCCTGGGTTCAAACCCCAGCAAAAACAAAAACAAAAACAAACCCCAAAACCCAAAGCAACAATCCTTGGCGTCCTGACTCTTGTCTCACAACCGGGCAGGAGACCCTGGGTGGCGACTGGGGGGCGGGGGGGGGGGGAGCTGGGGGGGGGCTTGGGCGGAGACTGGGAGGCGGGGCCCGCGGCCGGCACCTGGAAGTCGGACTCGTTGAAGTCGTAGTACACGTTCCAGCCGATCTTGCCGAACTTCCTCCGCTCCTGCACCACGGCGTGGAAGAAGGCCAGCACGTAGACCAGGGGCTTGAAGGCGGCGTGGGGGCACTGGTCCAGCATCTCCGGGGAGATCTTGAAGTACGTCGCCCGCATGTTCAGTTTGAGCCCGTTAGGCGGCTCCGTGACAACCTGCAGAGGGGGAGGAGGCCCATCATGGCCTCAAATTGCGTGCAAAAGCTGGCTTTCCATAGCCGGGCGTGGTGGCGCACACCTGTGAGTCCAGTCCTGGGGAGGCTGAGACAGGAGGATCGCAGGTTCGAAGCCAGCCTCAGCAGCTTAGTGAGGCTGTCAGCAACTTAGGGAGACCCTGTTTCCAAATGAAAACAAAATGGGGCTGGGGGTGTAGCTTGGAGGTAGAACGTCCCTGGGTTCTATCCCTCGTTATAGAGGGAAAAAAATAAAGGCTTTCCGACTGTCCTCCCAGCAAGCCCCTGCCGGGCCCTGTGGAGAAGCCATGGAGCCAGGATCCGTCCTAGCCGCGTGGCTGGGGGAGGCCCTAACCCTCTCTCTGAACCCTGGGTCCTCAGCTGTCAAAGGAAGGTGGTGAAGCCGGGCGCGGTGACTCACGCCTGTCGTCGCAGTACTTGGGAGGCTGAGACAGGAGGCTCGCAGGTTCGAAGACAGCCTCAACAAGCAGTGAGACTCTCATCGACATAGCGAGACCTGTTTCAAAGTAGAAATAAAATAGGGCTGGGGGTGTTGCTCAGAGGTAGAATGCTGTGGGTTTAATCCCCAGTACAAGACGAAGAAAAAGGAGGAGGAAGAGGAAGAAGAAGAGTAGGAGGAGGGGAGGGAGGAGGGAGGGGAGGAGGGTGGCCGTGAGTCTTCCCTCTGCCTGTGTCAGCGATAATAAAACCTTCCCCAAAGAATTCCCTGAGGATGAGTCACACGGGCATGCGCCCAAGTCCCGCGCCCTGCTGCGTCTGTCTTTGGAGACTGTGGGACGGTTCAGGGAATGCGCAGCCTCTGGACACCAACCTACCCCTTGGGGCCGTGCAAGGTGCAGGAGGGAGGCTGGGGCCCCAGCGGCCAGTCCCAGGGGTCCCTCTGAGGAGGGGACCGGGAGGGGTCTGCATGAGGCTTTCGCGGCACCCTGAGGTTATTTCTACCCCCACGCCTGGCCGGACCTTGAGGGACTTCTGCAGGATGCCGATGGGGAAGCCCTTGGCGGGGTCCGTGGTGAGCCAGAGGCGGAAGTCGGGGTGGGGCTTGGTGATCCTCTCCAGGGACTTCTCCAGGTCCTTCAGCCACTTGACCAGGAGGTGGCAATTCTGCAGCATCAGCCACTGGCCCCGAGCCACGGCCGTCTCCAGCAGCTGCAGGGCCACCTGCAGGGAGGGCGGAGGGGCGGGGTGGGCTCCCAAGGCCACCACCCATGCTGCCCTCAGGCCCCTGGCAGCACCCAAAGGGAGTGACCACGGGGCGGGCGGCTTTAAGGAACAACCCTAGCCGGGCGTGGGGGCCCACACCTGTCATCCCTGCACTTGGGAGGCTAAGACAGGAAAATTGCAGGTTCGAGGCCAGCCTCAGCTACTCAGTGAGGCCCTCCGCAACTTAGTGAGACCCTGTTTCCAAATAAAAAACCAAAAGGCTAGGGGCGTGGCTCGGAGGTGGACCGCCCCTGAGTTCCATCTACCTATGGCACCACACAAAAAAGAGGACAATCCTTTTTCCCTCTTTTTGCATACTGGCGGGGGGGGGGGGGGGACCCAGGGGCTTTCTACCTCCAGGCTGCACTCCCAGACCTATTTTTATACTTTATTTGGAAACGAGGTCTCGCTAAGTTGCTGAGAGCCTAAGTAGCTGAGGCTGGCTTCGAACCTATGCGATCCTCCTGTCTCAGCCTCCCAAGCGTGGGGATTACAAGCGTGCGCCATCATGCCCGGCTAGGAACAATCCTTTTATTGGGGAGGGGGGACTGGGGGTTGAACCCAGGGACATTCTACCTCCGAGCTACACCCCAGGCCTATTTTATGCTATTTTATGTTTTATTTGGAGACAGAGTGTCTCTAAGTTGCGGGGGGCCCCACTACGTCGCTGAAGCTGGCAGCGAACCTGCGATCCTCCGGCCTCAGCCTCCCAAGTACCCGGATGACAGGTGGGTGCCCGGCAGCACTGCTGTCTCTGATTCCTGACGCCTCTGTGGCAGGCTGGGGAACACGGCCACAGACCCACAGCGCGGCCCTTCCAGCGTGCACCCGCCCCTTGCGGCCAGCAATACCTACCTTCTCCTGACCTTGACCCATAGCCAGGAACTTGAGCCGGTTTCCCCCAAAGCCAGACCTCTCGGCCAGCTTCATGAGGTCGCTGGCAGGGTCGGAGCCGGGGCTCAGGATGAACACGATGGGTGAGTTCGGAGAGCTCTGCTCAAAGATGCCCTCAAAGCTGATCATCGGCGGCTGCACGTACCTGGGGGAAGCAGCGGAGTTAGAAAATCCTTGTGGAGCCGGGCGCAGCGGTGCGCACTGCGACCCCAGCCTGTGGGAGGCTGATTGCGGTTTCAAGGACAGCTCAGCAACTTAGGCCCTATTTCAAAATGTACATACAGGTGGGCGTGGTGGCGCGCACCTGTAATCCCAGTACTTGGGAGGCTGAGACAGGAGGATGGCAGGTTCGAGGACAGCCTCAGCAAGAAGTGAGACTCTTATCAACCTAGTGAGAGCCTGTTTCAAAATTAATATAGGGACTTCCGGGAAGATGGCGACCGAGAAAAGCGGGGCTTAAGAGCCCCGCTAACAACAAATATCCATTACCACAAAATCAGTGCCTTTCAAAGCCAGAAAACAACATCACCAGAGAAACAAAAAAAATCACCAGGCTCCAGAGAGAAAGCGGACTGAGAACAGAGCCACAGAGGAGATCCTCACGCCCGAGGACGCGGCAGACGCGGCAGCAGCGCCATACTGCCGGCGGCAACGGCGAATTCACGGGACGGCCACAGCAAGCCGAGGGGAGCCGCTGCGGAACAGCCAGGCGGGATTTCTCGGCGCAGAGGACATCTAAAGCTCCCAGTGTCTGAGCTCAGCACACGCTGCAGGGATTCAGAGTCGAAATCAAAACCAAGAAAAAAAAAACACCAGCCCAACAGCCAAGGGCGTAGCAGCGGCGCCATATTGCCACCGGCGGCAGCAGCACCGAATTCACTACAGCTACATCTGCGTACTCAAGAACAGTGAGTCAAATTGTGGGCCACAGCGGAGAAATCCCAGTACTGTACTCACTGGGACTTGACCCAGTGGGAGAGGGGCGGTGGCAGTGATATCACACCATAGGAGAACGTGCAACCTGGCACCCCCCATGGTCTAAAGCAGCCTCTATCGACTCTCTGGGTCGGAGACTCTGTGATACAACCCAGTAAAGGAGTAGTGGGGTCTGAGATACCACAGACTCGAGATCCAGAGCACCTTAAGTGAAGTCATAGTGACCCAAGGGAAGAACCCAGAGAAGGCACAAACTTCCGAAATCATGGGAAAGAGGAATAATACTAGAGCAATGAATGCCCACAACCCCACAACATCAGAACCCGATAAAACAGAAAATCAGAGATTTCTAGAAGATCAAATCAGGAAAATAACTGTAGAAATAATAGAGGTGCTTCGAAAAGAACTCAGAGAGAGCCAAAAAGAGATAAAGGATGCAATTAATGAAGTAAAGGCCTCAATTCAAAGCACAAACAACCGATTAGAACACATGGAGAACAGAATCTCGCTCTTAGAAGATGATCATTCCAAAAATGAACGCATAGTTTCTAATCTAGGAAAATATATCCGACAGCAGGAATCTGATATTGAAGAAATATGGGCCCATTTTAAGAGAGCTAACCTAAGAATAATTGGAATAGAGGAGGGAAAAGAAAGTGAAACCAAAGGGATCAACAATCTCTTCAAGGAAGTAATAGCAGAAAATTTTCCAGACATAGAGCAGGAGGTCGATACGCAGGTCCAGGAAACTTATAGAACTCCCTTTAGACAGGATCGGAGAAGAGGATCCCCACGCCACATAATTGTCAAAATGACCAATGTGGAAGCCAAGCAGAGAATCTTAAAGGCAACAAAAGCAAAGGGCCAAGTGACATTCAGAGGCAAACCAATTAGAATCACTCCAGACTTCCCAAACCAA
This sequence comes from Muscardinus avellanarius, assembly GCF_963383645.1. Lineage (NCBI taxonomy): Eukaryota > Metazoa > Chordata > Mammalia > Rodentia > Gliridae > Muscardinus > Muscardinus avellanarius. The sequence goes on along the minus strand of NC_137807.1, from coordinate 2,704,006 downwards.
GTCATGAGAGCCAGAAGGGCTTGGAGTAACATATTCCAAACTCTGAAAGAAAACAACTTCCGGCCAAAAATTTCCTACCCAGCAAAACTTTCTATCAAATTAGATGGAGAAATAAGAAGCTTCCATGACAAACAGAAACTGAAGGAATTTATGTCTTCAAAACCAGCGCTAGAGAAAATACTCAAAGAGATTAACTACAAAGAAGAAATAGGTAACACACATCAGAACTAGAGAAACAAGATTTTCCATCCAACAGACAACTAAGATTGGTTATCTGTGGAGATTCATTATTTATGTTAGTCTGTTACCTATCTCTAAAGGGTATTGTTTGCCTTTATTGTTGTTAATTTTTAGGATTTCTAGTTGGAATATAAATATACCTTCAGATATAGCATTTGGAAATATTTTATCCCATTCTATTAGTAACTGTTAACTCTGGTTACATTGTCTTTGGATATACAATATGTTTTTTATTTTTTAGGGAGTTTGTATACTCTTCTGTTGCCTGTGCCATTGAAATCATAACCAAGAAATCACTGCCAATTTCAATGTTGTGAGGTTTTATGACCCATATTTTCTCCTAAAAGTTTATAGTCTTAAGATTTATATTTAGGTCTTTTATCTATTTTGAGTTAATATTTGTATATGGGATTAGGTAAGGGTCCAATTTTATTATTTTCCATGTAATTATTATTTTCCAACAATATTTAGTTAAAAGATTATTATTTCTACCACCAAATGTTCGTGGAAACCTTGTAAAAAATAACGACAATATAGGGAAGAATTTAGCTCTAGGCTTTTATTTAACTCCAATGGTTTATATATCTGCCTTTAGAATAGTACTACACTGTTTCAATTATTGTAGCTTTATATGGTTTGAAATCAGAAAATATATATCTTCTAGCTTTGTTCTTTTTCAAGATCGATGTGGGTACCTAGAGTCCATATTCCATATTAGGATAGATTTTTTTTCTGAAAAATAAATATATAAATATATGATAGTTTCACCTAAAAAATAGAAAAAAATAGATTCTCTGGTAAGAAAGAAAGCAAAAAGAAATATTGAAATGTTATCTTTAAGTCATCAAAAGCTTGGTATCAGACAAATGAAACTGTTATGTGAGATTATCATTTTTAATTTTGGATAAATTGCTATATTACTAGATGTCAACTACTAAGCCAAGCATAGGAGGGGGGGGGATAGGGAGAGAACGGGATGGGGATCAGGTGGGGGCTGACTGGGCAATGTGTGCATGTATGTCTACAAAAGTATGTATCCCACTATGATGTATGAATACAGTGCACCAATTAAAAATAAATATGAAAAAAAATTAATATAGGGCTGGGAGTGTAGCTTGGAGAAAGAATGCTCCTAGGTTCAATCCCCAGTACTCCCCCCCAAAAAAAGAAAATAAAGGAAACAAAGTTTGCAGCCGGGGCCCTCCTCTGGTGTCTGTAGGGAAACCCTGTTTCAAAATGAAAATTAAAAAAATAGGGCTGAAGGTATAGCTCAGAGGTAGAATGTCCCTGGGTCCCATCCTCAGTACCACACACATTAAAAAAATTAATTAATTAAAAAAATAGAGCTGGGGGTTTTTCTCAAAGGAAGAGCGCACCTGGGTTCAATTCCTAGCCCCAAAATAAATACATAACTAAATTATGTTAACCTTATAGAGTAATGACATTTTAATATATTCAGTTCCTCATGCTATTAACCCTGAGCTAATCAGCCTAACGTCAAGGGAAGACTACCCCGTGTCCGTCCTGCCCGTGGCTCCGCTGTCCCGCCGACCCCGGAGCTGGCGCCAGGGCTGCCGGAGGTCCAGCGGGGGGCGCAGCGCGCACTCACTTCTCCCCCATGGTCACCGTCACGTAGTCGGTCACCGCCCGATACACCCGGTCCACGCGGAAGCAGCGCAGGATGAGCAGCTTCTGGAAGGAGGTGATGTTGCGGTCGTAGCCCAGGGGGAAAGGGAACTGCTCCAGCGAGTCCAGGTCGTACCACTGGGGAAGCAGAGGGGCGACGTGTGGGCCCGCCGTCCCCACAAATGAGGCGCACGCAGGGGCCCCACCACGCCTGAACTCCAGGCCACGCTGCTCGACGGCCGGCAGTCTCTACCCAGACGGGTCTCACTGTCCCCAACCCAGGACATGGAGCCTAGGGTGCACACCCAAGGGTTTCATTCATGTATGTATGTATGTATGTATGTATGTATGGAGAGGTAGAAGTATAGATGGATGGATGGATAGAAGGATGGATGGATGGGTGGATGGATAGAAGGATGGATGATTGGAAGATAGAAGGATGGATGGATGGATGGATGGATGGAGAGATAAAAGGATGGATGGATGAATGGAGAGATAGAAGGATGGATGGAGAGACAGAAGGATGGATGATGAATGGATGGATGGATGGAGAGATAAAAAGATGGATGGGTAGAAGGATGGATGCAGAGGATGGATGGAGAGGATGGATGGATGGATGGATGGATGGATGGATGGATGGATAGAAGGATGAATGGATAAAAGGATGGATGGATGGATGGATGGAGAGAAAGATGGATGGAGAGAAGGATGGATGGAGGATGGATAGAAGGATGGATGGAGAGAAGGATGAATGGATGGAGAGATAGGATGGATGGATGAATAGAGATATAGAAGGATGGATGGATGGAGAGATGGATGGAGAGATAGAAGGATGGATGGATGGATAGATGGAGAGATAGAAGGATGGATGGATAGATGAAGAAATAAAAGGATGGATGGAGAGATAAAGGATTGAAGGATGTATGGACGGGCAGCCAGGTGTGGTGGTGCATGCCTACAATCCCAGTACTTGAGAAGCTGAGACAGGAGGATCCCAGGTTCAAAGATCCCAGGTTCAACAGGCTCAGCAACTTAGTGAGACCCTGTTTCAAAATAAAATAACAAATTAGAGCTGGGGATGTAGCTTGGAGGTAGAATGGCCCTGGGTTTAATCCCCAGTGCCCGCCACACACAGATGGGTGGATGGATGGCTCGCTGGACACAGGATGTTTCCATCGGGAGGTGGGGCACCGCTCACCTCTGGACAGTCTCTCAGGAGAGCCTCCCGGGGCAGGCCCCGTGTGCCCTTGGAGGCTGTCGGCGGGGTGGGAGGGCGCGCTCACCTCCTGCCAGGTGCCGAGGTGCTCCTCAATGTCGTCAGGGAGCTGCCCGAAGTTGTCCGAGAACACCTCGGACAGGAGCATGATGTCCTCCCAGCCCTGGTCAGGCAGCCACGCACACGGCTTTTTCCGTTTGTTCTTCTCCAGGGAAATGTTTCCTGAGCACAACAGAAGGGGTAGGAGGCGGCCACTGAGCTGCCCCGGGCAGCAGCTGGCCACTCGGGCTCCCCTTGCGCCGGCGACAGGTCCACCTCGCAGGACGCCTGGGAAGGAGGAGGCGCACAGGCTCCCTCGCTCCTCAGCGGCCCCAGCCGGGCGGGTGCTTAGAACCCAGCCAGGGCCAGCTCGGAGGCTGGCATTGTCAGCTGAGACTGTGTGTGTGTGTGTGTGTGTGTGTGTGTGTGTGTGTGTGTGTGTGTGTGCTTCTGGGGATGGAGCCCAGGAGCATTCTACCTCCAAGCTACCCCCCAGCCCTATTTTATTTTTACTTGGAAACAGTCTCTCTACGCTGCTGAGAGTCCCACTAATTGCTGAGGCTGGCCTCGAACCTGTGACTCTCCTGTCTCAGCCTCCCAAGGACTGGGATGGCAGTGCGTGCCCCCACGCCCGGCGAGCTGAGGCGTTCATACGGCAGGCTCCTGGAAGCCATGTTTGAGGAGAGTCTTAGCTGACGGCGGTGCTCTTGAGAATGAACAACTCACCTACCTGGACCACGCTGTTCAAGCAGTTGAGAAGAAAGGGAGCGGGCAAATCTCTACCTTTTAGGAAGAAATCCAGCTCTTCCTGCGGCACCCTGCCCTCCGCTTGCTCTATCTTGACGGTCATATTAAAAGAGAGGAGAAGCTTGTGTCTCTCAAACAGCCCTGGGGAGAAACGTCAGATGAGTATTAATGTCACTGCTTAAAAGTTTTGTGTGTGTGTATGTGTGGTGCTGGGGATTGGACCCAGAGGTCTTCTGCCTCCAAGTTACACCCTCAGTCCTATTTTATATTTTTTTTATTTGGAAACAGGGTCTCACTAAGTTGCTGAGGCTGGTCTCGAACCTGTGGTCCTCCTGTCTCAGCCTCCCAAGCACTGGGACCAAAGGCGTCCGCCATCACACCCAGACACTCTCCCCTTTTTTATAGACTTAAGATTTTCTGTAATAAAGTTTTTAAAGATCAATCTATTAGAGGGCGAGAAAAGTTAGTATAATCACTTTGAAAAGCAGTTTGGCAGGTTTTTCAAAAGCTAAACATAGCCGGGCGTAGTGGCGCACGCTTGTAATCCCCGCGCTTGGGAGGTGGAGACAGGAGGATCGTGCAGGTTCGAAGCCAGCTGTACTGGCTTAAGAGACCCTGTTTCCAAATAAAAATATTAAAAAAAATAGGTCTGGGAGTGTAGCCCAGAAGTAGAAGGGCTTCCAGGAACCCCAGTACCACCAAAAAAAAAAAAAAAAAAAAGCTAAACATAGAGTTGGTGTATAAACCAGCCATTCGTTTAAGCATGTTCAGACTGGAGGTGTAGCTCCGTGGCAGAGCGCTAGACGTACACGCATGTTCACAGCAACCTTGGCCTATTAGCCAAAAAGCAGGAACAACTCAAATACCCATCGGCTGACGCGCGGGCACAGGAACCCGCGCCCGGGGGTGCTGACCCGTGCAGCCGTAGTTGTAGATGTTGAAGGTCAGGGTGTCCATGATGTTCCTGAGCCGCTTCATGAGGATGGAGTCGGGCAGCGACTTCTTCAGCGAGAGCCCGAAGACCTCCAGGAAGGCAATCAGTGAGTACTGGTACATGGAGTTCACCAGGGCCATCTCGGACAGGACGAAGAACAGGATGGCCCCTCTCCTGGCCGCTGGCCGGTAGCCATCCCGCAGCCGGTCGATGTCCAAGGCCGTCTTCTCCGCTAGCTTGAGTTTCTCCGACACCTGGGGAGACGGGCCCGTTACCCTGGAAACCAGAGCCCCGGGAATGGACAGGGCAGGGGGTGGGAGGGGGACCGCCAAGGATATCCGCCGTGGATAGCCCCGGGTCTGCCAGTGTCTGGGACCTGCAGGGGGCCTTTTGGGAGACCTGGTGGGCATTCGTGCCCGCTCCTCCAGGGACAGGCCCTGGCTTTCTCTTGGAGACAGCCTGCCCCCTTCCATTCTAAATGTAGCCCCTGCCTGTCCAGAGAGAAGCCTGGGATCCGGGCCCAGCCAGTCCAAGCCCAGCTTCTCTGGGCGCCCTGGGACTGATTTGGGCTGGGCCGGTGATTTGAGTGACTCCCAGGACATTCCCGATACAAACAGGGACAGATTCGCACTTATCCCTCCTTGAAACTGAACCCGAGGGGACTAGGGGCCCGTTTTGGTTTTGAGGCCAAAGCTGGCAGGGGGCAAGACCAGCTCAGCATAAGGCCCAGCCCAGAAACAGAAACAGACCAGATGTCACGGGGCTTTTCTGCTTCCCAAGCGCTAACTTCCCTCTGGCTCAGGCCAGCTGGAGCTGGTTTCAGAGGCCACCCTGCTGCACAAGGGTCCCTGGGACCCCCCCTCAGCACGGCCCAGCAGAGGCGGCTCCTGAGCGGCGTCCAGGCCGCGCTGCCGCCGCGCACCTCCGTGGCCTTGGACTTGGTCTCCTCCAGGGTCTGCACCAGCTCCACGTTGTCCAGCATGTTCCCGGTGGAGGTGGCCAGCTCACGGAGCAGGGAGTCCTCCAGGTCCTTCAGCAGGTTCTTGTTCTCGCTCGTCTCCTGGATCAGGTGCTCCCGCTGCTCCTCCAGCTCGCGCCTCTCGTAGGCCACCAGCACACTCAGCAGCTGGTCCTCCAGGCCCTTCAGCGTGACTGCGGGAGGAGCGGCCCTCAGCGCCCGCGTCCCGCCCAGGACAACGTATTTAAAGATGAGAATGCGTATGACTTCCCGCCCAACAACCAGCTCCACGTTCCCACCTCGCGGGGCCACCCTGAGCCCCAGGGTCAGACTCTACAGCCTCGAGACTTGGAACTCAGTGTCCCCCAAAGACCCCAACCCCAGGCATGCCGCTCAGGCACTCGGAGCTATGAAGGCACCTTGGAGTCACCGCGCCATGCCAGCCAAGCACGGCGCCTTAACCGGCAGCCAGGACTTCTGTCTGCCCTCACCAGTGTAGTTGATCACCATGGCTTTCCCAAACACCGACGGGCTGTATCTGGGGTTGGCCAGCTTGGTGTTGAGGTACAGCCTGAAATTGGAGTCGTAGTCAACTTCCTTGTCCCCCAGGATGATGAACTGCCGCCCCTGGGTGACTTTTATATTCTTCTCCAAGACGTTGTCGATGACGGGATCGATGTACTCGTCCACGTCGTGGAACAGAAAGGGGGTGCCGTATTTGATGGACATCTCCAGCTGCTTGAGGAAGTCGGGGTCGTTGAAGGAAGACACCTGGAAGAGCAGGGGGCAGATGCGGAGAGGACGCGGGTCCAGCCGTGCCCTGGCTGTGATGGGAGGGAGCGCGTCCGGACCGTGGAGGAACCGGGCGGCAAGAATCATTAACTGGGTACTTAGATCTGCAAAAAGTGATCCCGACCCAGCAACCCCACTCCGGTTGCTATTTGTGAAAAATGCGCGCGCGTGTGCGCGCGTGTGTGTGTGTGCGTGTGTGTGTGCCCCAGTGCTTTTAGCAGTGTTGTTCATGAGAGCCCAACATGGAGAGAGCCCCGACGTTCATCAAGCAGTGGACGGCTAAACAACGGTGGTCTGTCCAGGCTGTGGAGTGCGATTCAGCCACCAGGCGGAGTGAGGCACGGGCGCATGCCACAAAGTGGGTGAGCCTTGGAACCTCCTGCTCAGTGAAGGAGCTAGCCAGAGAGCCATGTGTTGACAGCCGGGCGTGGCGGCACACGCTTGTGTGCGCTTGGGAGGCGGAGACAGGAGGATCGCGCGGGTTCGAAGCCAGCCTCAGCTACTTCGTGAGGCTCTCAGCAACTTAGTGAGACCCTGTTTCCAAATAAAGTATAAAATGGGTCTGGGAGTATAGCCCGGAGGTAGAAAGCCTCTGGGTTCCACCCCCAGTACCACCAAAAAATAAAATAAAAGTGGTCGAGCGTCCTTGGGTTCAATCCCCTGCAAGCCGCGGGGCCTGGGCATCCAGGGCCACCTCGCCCTATCCTGATTGAAAGAACAATACAGACGCCAGAGAAGCAGGACCCGGCCCCTGAGCGGCTCCCCGTGCCCGCAGAGAGACGCCCGGGCGGAGGCCCACAGCCAGGTCCCGGCCGCCGAGACCCAGGCGGGCAGGCACGTGGGGCTGCCGGAGCGGAGGGGCCGGCCTACCCACCCTCAAGTTGTTTTTCTCTTCCTTCCTCTTGATCCAGTTGAGGGCCTGCTGCTGGGGGTCGATGCAGAGGGGGAAGCGGCTGGCCCGGGTGGTGAGGATTCCGTTCTGAACTGAGAGCTCGTCGGGGGGCAGGCCCTGGGAGCCCCACCTGCAAGGGGCGGCCATGGGGACCCTGAGCTCTTGGGCCAGTGGTGAATCGGGAGTTAGAGGTGCTGGGCTCGGCCTTCCAGAACACTCTCTCCCTCCCCAGGCTGCTGGGGGGTGCTCCTTGGGCCCCAGAGGGGAGCTCACCCTTTCTGTGCAGCCTAGCCGCCGCCCCCCCAGGCTACTGACCCCCCCTAGATGACACCCACAGACGCCACCCTGGGACCCCGGCTCGGTTGGGGCGCACCTGCTGATCTCCACGTCATCCGTGAGCAGGCTCTCCAGGCGAAACGGCTGGCTCAGGGGGATCTCACGCTCCAAGATGTCGTCCTGCCAGACCTGGTTGACCATCTCGTTGCGGAACTCCCAGGTGAAAGCGCCCTCGTAGCTCAGGAAGGCAGCGCACAGCAGACAGTCCCCCAGCAGCTTCACCCGCCGGTGCACCAGCTCGTCCAGGTCGTTCAGCCACCTGGGGAGGGGGCAGGGCGCCGTGAGTGCCCCCCAGGAGCGCTGTCCCCGCCCGCCTCGCCACTCGGAGACGCGGATGAAGTGTCATCGGCTCCCCTCAAGGGAAGGCCTGAGAACGGGGTGATGCTAGCTGTCCTGGTCCCCCCGCTACACATCACCTACTCGCGGAACCCGGGGGCACTCTACCCAAGACACCCCCAGCCCTACTTTTTATTCTTTGTTTTGAAACAGGGTCTCACCGAGTTGCATAGGGCCTTACTGAGTAGCTGAGGCTGTCCTCAAACCGTGATCCTCCTGTCTCAGCCTCCCAAGCACTGGGATAGTCTTCTTTAAAAAAATAAATAACCAGCTCGGGGATCACCAGTTCACCTTGCAGTCCCCCAGCCTCGTGAACCCAGCGCTGGGAAAGACTGTTCAATTCCACGGCTCGGCAGAACCCGGGTTGCAGCGAGGGCTGGATACGTGCACCTGGGATTTATCTGGCTCGAAGCTATTTATCAAATAGTAATGGATTTCTCACAGACACTTGCCAAAGCCATGCAGATCCATCAAGCTGAGCTGAGAACTCTGTTCCTTGCTGTTTTATTTGGTCTCTTCTGATAAATGCCCCAGGTGTTCCGGGCTTTGGAGGTATTAGAAACTGCTTCCCACAAGCAGACAGCAGCTTCCAGTATTTTTCTATTCTACCCTCAGAGATGCCAGATCAGAAACTCTCTGTATCAGACAGCCCCACCCACTTAAGACCGAAGACCAGCCTAGGGGCTCATCAGTACTTGGGAGGCTGACAGGAGGATCACAGGTTCAAGACCAGCCTCAGCTACTTAAGTGAGGCCCCTCAGCAACTGAGAGAAAACTCAGTTTAAAATAAAAAATTATAAAACAGGAGTCTGGCGTGGTGGCTCACGCTTGTCATCCCAGCATTTGGGAGGCTGAGGCAGGAGGATTGCGGTTCGCGGCCAGCCTCAGCTACTTAGTGAGGCCCTCTGCAAGTCAGTGAGACCCTGTTTCAAAGTAAAGAATAAAAAATAGGGCAGGGGGTGTAGCTCGGAGGTAGAATGCCTCTGGGTTCCATCCTAGTACCGAAAAAAGAAAAGAAAAAAGCAAAAGAGAAAAAGAAAGCAACCCATCCCGTGGCTTCCAGGCGAGTGAAGACTCCTCGGGGCGAGAAGCAGTGTCGCTGGCGCCCTGGCCCACCCTCGGGGCGGCCCGAGGCCCGAGGCCCGAGGCCGCGCTGAGGCCGCTCCATGATCCCCGCCTCCTCCTGCAGGGCTCACCTGACGTTCTCTGACCCGAGGCCCGAGATGAGCTTGTCGGCCGCGATGAGGCGACGCTCCATGATCTCCGCCTCCTCCTGCAGCTTCTGCTTCTCCAGGATGGCCGCCTCGTACTTGGCCCCCAGGGCCTCCAGCTCCTTCTGGATCGCCGCCAGCTCGTTCTGGATCCTCTCTAGCTCCCGTTTGGTTAGGAAGAAATTCCGCTCCAGCCTGGCCACCTGAGGAGACACAGGGTGCAGGTGCCCGGAGGAGGCCGCTGGGGAAAGAGGCCAGGGCCGGACAGGGAGCAACGTCGCGAAGCTGGACCAGTGTCTGCACGAGATTTACTGGTGATGGTCTACACCCTGGGGTCGCCATATGCCGTGTTGAGACAGGTGGCTTCTTTTTTAGTTTTTGTAGAACCCAGGAGTACTCTATCTCCAAGCTACACTTCTAGCCGGATTTTTTTTTTTAATTTTTAACTCTGAAACAGGGTCTCCTAGGTGGCTGAGAGTCTTACTACTTGCTGAGGCTGGCCTCTAACCTGGGATCCTCCTGTCTCCGCCTCCCAAGTTCTGGCATTACAGGTGTTAAGCACCAGGCCTGGCTAGACAGGTGAATTCTGACGCCAGTCCGGGCTCACAGAGGGCAAGTACCTTGTCTCTTTTGGGCTTGATCTCTCTGAAGACGTCGCAGTAGCCCATGACGGCCTCGACGAACTTTAGCATGCCCAGCCCGGCTTTGCTTACGGCTTCCATCTCCTCAATGGTGGTGTTGAGGGTCTTCAAGAGGCCTGAAGGGCGGCGACACAGCGACCAGCCACATTTATCTTGTTTTTGTTTTAGGACCAAACCGGGGGTGGGGGGTGTCCTACCTCTGAGCAATACCCCAGCTCTATTTTATTCTAGTATGTTTTTATGGTATTGGGATTGAACCCAGAAGCATTCTACCTCCAAGCTACACCCTCAGCCCTTTGCTTGCAATTTTTATTTTAAAACAGGGCCTCGCTAGGTTGATGAGAGTCTCACTACTTGCTGAGGCTGTCTTTGAACCTGTGATCCTCCTGTCTCAGCCTCCCAAGTACTGGAATTACAAGAGTGCGCCACCACGCCTGGATTTTATTATTTTATTTTATTTTTTCTGTGGTACTGGGGATGGAACCCAGGAACATGCTACCTCCAAGATCCACTCTCAGCCCTATTTTTTTTTCTTTTTTTGTTTTCCTTTCTTTCTTTCTTTCTTTCTTTCTTTCTTTCTTTCTTTCTTTCTTTTTTGGTGGTACTGGGGTTACTGAAAACCCTTCTACTTCTGGGCTACACTCCCAGACCTATTTTTATACTTTTTTATTTGGAAACAGGGTCTCTTAAGCCAGCTTGGTTGGCTTCGAACCTGCGCGATCCTCCTGTCTCTGCCTCCCAAGCGTGGGGATTATAAGCGTGCGCCACCACGCCCGGCTTTATTCTTTATTTTGAAACAGGGTCTCACTGAGTTGCAGAGGGCCTCACTAAGTAGCTGAGGCTGTCCGTAAACCGCGATCCTCCTGTCTCAGCCTCCCAAGTGCTGGGATTACAAGCGTGCGCCACCACGCCAAGCTTCTTTTATGTTTTGAAACAGAGTCTCACTAAGTTGCTGAGGCTGGCCTCGAATCTGCGATCCACCTGTTTCAGCCTCCCAAGCACTGGGATTACAGGTGTTTGCTACCATGCCTAGCTGGCAAGCTTCATCTTAGGGAAAATAAGATAAAATAAACCGCCTAGCAACAAAGGCAGTGTGGTAACTTTTTATTCCTCAGTGACCCTGGAGCAGGATCTGGGTGGCTGCCCAGGGGACCAGACCACAGCATGGGACAAGATGAGTTTTATAGCTGGGGATGTTAAACATGTGAGTGGGTAGCCGGGCGTGGTGGCGCACACTTGTCATCCCAGCATTCGGGAGGCTGAGACAGGAGGATCACAGTTCATGGCCAGCCTCAGCTACTTAGTGAGGCCCTCTGCAACTCAGTGAGAGCCTGTTTCAAAATAATAATAAAAAAAATACAGCTGGGAGTGTAGCTCTGAGGTACAATGCCCCTGGGTTGCATCCCCAGTACCACAAAAAAATAAAATAAAATAAAGCATAAAAGATAGGGCTGGGGAGTGTGACTCAGGTAGGCTGTCTCTGAGTTCCATCCCTAGTATTGCAAAAATATATATTTTATTGGTACATTGTAATTATATATCATATGGAGGCTTAGTGAGATAGAAACAGACACTCCCATAGTACCCATGAGCTTCCCTCTGGATCCCACCCCTCCCTCCTCTTCCAGTTCATAATATGGAAATTGGAGCCAGGCGTGGTGGTGCATGCTTGTCATCCAGTACCCGGGAGGTTGAGACAGGAGGCTCCCAGATTCGAGGACAGCCTCCGCAACTTAATGAGAGTCTCATCAACCTCACGAGACCCTGTTTCAGAAATAAAAATAAAATAGGGCTGGGGGTGTAGTTTGGAGGTGGAATGCCCCTGGGTTCCGACCCCAGTCCCGCAGAAAATAAGAATTAAAAAATAAGGGAAGCCGGGCGTGGTGGCGCACGCTTGTAAACCCTGCACTTGGGAGGCGGAGACGGGAGGATCGCGGTTCACGGGCAGCCTCAGCTACTTAGTGAGGCCCTCTGCCACTCAGTGAGACCGGTTTCAAAATAAAGAATAAAAAATAGGGCAGGGGGTCAAATGCCCCTGGGTTCCATCCTCAGACCCGCAAAAAAAAAAAAAAAAAAAAGAGAAGCTGAGGATGGACCAAAACGACACACGGCACCAACAGGCCGGGCGGGGTCCTAATAAGATCCGATTTCCCAGCCACGAGAACTAGCGACTATGTGGCAGGTGGCAGCCACACGCCCCATAGCAGCGGAGTCGCCTTCCTCCTCTGGGGACGGTCAGGCCCCCTCTCCCCTCTGCACAGCCACGGTGACGCCGTCCAATCATGGCCCCCGCCAGTGACCGCCCCGTCCCACACGCACTGAGGCGGGCACCCGCCCTCCACACGCACCTTTGATGTTTTTCACTTGGCTCTGGGAAATGGAATCGAAGTCGATCTCCATGAGCGAGCGCAGGAAGTTGGGGTCGGACATCATGCCCTTGGCCGTCTTCCAGTTGAGCTCCTTGTAGCCCTTGATGATGAGGATACACTCACAGACCGTCTGCACCTGCTTCGGGGGCTTGGCGAAGGACCTGGCCAGGAGGGAAGGCGCTGTGATGGGATGCGGGTGTGTGACCGCTCGCGCCACAAAAGATGGTTCAAACGGGAGGCGACGGCTGGAGGAGAAGCCAGGCGGACCCAAAGGACCCCAGGCCCTGACGCGAGCCACACGCCTGCCCCCAAGGACAAGGACTGGTGCGAGCTCAGGATCCCGGACAGCCTTCTGGTACCCAGCTGGGCATCGGAATCATGGGATTGAGGGGCCATTAAAATACCAACCCAGCCAGGCTTGGTGGCGCACACCTATGATCCCAGGTGTGGGAGGCTGAGACTGGAGGATCGCAGGTTCCAAGCCAGCCTCCGCTACTTAGTGAGGCCCTCTGCAACTCAGTGAGATCTCGTTTCAAAATAAAGAATAAAAACTAGGCATTTGGGAGGCAGAGACAGGAGGATCAGGGTTCGCGGCCAGCCTCAGCTACTACTTAGGCCCTCTGCAACTCAGTGAGACCTTGTTTCAAAATAAAGAATAAAAAATAGGGCTGAGGGTGTAGCTTGGAGGTAGAGTGCCCTGGATTCCATCCCCAGTATTGCAAAAAAATAAAAATAAAAAATAAAAATTGCTAAGATGTGTCACATAAACACATGGCAAAAACAAAGGCACACACTAACTTTACTAACAAAGTCAAACAGCCAAGAACAAATAGGGCAGGTGCCTGCAACTTACTTTACAGGTAAAAAGCCCATCTCCCTATTATGTAAGAGGACCCCAGAGGGCTGGGAGGGGGCTCATTGCTTTGCACGCACAAGGCCCAGCGTTCAACCCCCAGCAAAGAAAAAGAAAAGCCCCGGAAGTGGTAAGAAAAAACAAAGAACAATAACAACGCTCTAACGGACAAAAGGTCAGGACGTGAAACCATTCGCAGCAAAGGAAGGCACGTGACCTCCACATGATTTTCCACATGTCAGAACAAAGGCCACCTCAGCCCTATTAGAGGGACACTGGTTAACACTACACAGACAGCAGGGTGTCTAGTGCCCCGGCTGGTGTCTGGCCTGGGGGTGTCAGCACCGCCCTCCAGATGCCGCCATTACCTGATCTCCGTCACGTCTGACTTGTCCAGCTTCTGCAGCTCCAGCTTGGCAGCCTCCAGGATGGGCATGACCTCGGCCAGGGCCGTCTCGGCCTCCGCCTTCTCCACCGCGATGACCTTGTTCTGCTCCTCAATCTCTATGGCCTTCTCCTCCGCCAGCTTCTTCTTCTCCTCCGCTGTGGAGCAGGGGCCAGTGAGCGCACGGCGGGCTCCACGGAGCCCAGCGTGGCGGTCTCGGCACTCATGGGGGACAGAAACCCCGCCACGTGGGGGCTCAATGCCACAGCGCCTGCTCCAGCTCTGACCTGCCACGTCTGCCCAGTGTACCCACACCCGCCACGGCCCCATCTGGCCACCCCTGATGGCTGAGGACCCGGGCTCACGGAGTTCTCCTCTCTCTCTGAGACCTCTCTCCTCCTGAGATCTCTCTCTGAGACCTCTCTTCTCTCCCTGAGATCTCTCTCCTGAGATCTCTCTCCTCCTGAGATCTCTCTCTGAGATCTCTCTTCTCTCCCTGAGATCTCTCTCAGAGATCTCTTTTCTCTCCCTGAGATCTCTCTCTCCTGAGATCTCTCTTCTCTCACTGAGATCTCTCTCCCTGAGATCTCTCTCCTGAGATCTCTCTCCTCCTGAGATCTCTCTCTGAGATCTCTCTTCTCTCCCTGAGATCTCTCTCAGAGATCTCTTTTCTCTCCCTGAGATCTCTCTCTCCTGAGATCTCTCTTCTCTCACTGAGATCTCTCTCCCTGAGATCTCTCTCCTGAGATCTCTCTCCTCCTGAGATCTCTCTCTGAGACCTCTCTTCTCTCCCTGAGATCTCTCTCTCCTGAGACCTCTCTTCTCTCACTGAGATCTCTCTCCCTGAGATCTCTCTCCTGAGATCTCTCTCCTCCTGAGATCTCTCTCTGAGATCTCTCTTCTCTCCCTGAGATCTCTCCCCGAGATCTCTCTCTCTGAGGTCTCTCTTCTCACTGAGATCTCCCTCTCTTCTCTCCCTGAGATCTCTCTCTCCTGAGATCTCACTCCTGAGATCTCTCTCTCTGCAAAAAAAAAAGAAAGAAAAAATAAAGAATAAAGAATTGGGCTAATTAATTAGTTAATTTGAAAGGCTGTGGGCCTAGCTCAGAGGTAGAATGCCCATGGGCCCAATGCCCAGCACCACACACACACACACACACACACACACACACACACGACGTCACAGAGGGGAAGGCCTTGTGGCCGGGTGGTGAGGCCAGCACCCTGGGGGCTGTCCCTGGAGCCCCGCAGCCCGTCCCCTCAGCCCATCCCCAGAGCGGGCGGCCACACTTGCCAATGGCCGTGTTGGTGGCGATCTCCTCCAGCAAGGCCTCGCAGGCGGCAGACTTCTCGGCCAGCACGATCTTCTGCTCAGCCAGCTTCTGGTTCAGCTCGTCCAGCTGCACGGTGGCCTCCTTCAGCTTGTCCAGGCCGCCCTCCAGCCGCTTGCACTGGGCTGCGGAGAGCAACACCCTGCGACACCCTGCGACCCGTCTGCAGCCCATCTGGCCCTGGGAGGCCCGCGCCCTCAGACCCTCCACACCGCGGCGCCGGCCGGGCGAGCAGTGCCGGCCGCTGACCACAGCCTCAGCCTGGGACCACGCTCGCGCCTCCTTCCTCCTGCCTTCTTTCCTTCCTTTTCTTTTTTCTCTCCCTTTCTCTCCTTCATCTTCCTTCTTTCTCTTTCTTCTGGTACGGTGAGACTCTTAGCGACCCAGGGGATACTCTATCTCTGAGCTACACCCCAGTCCTATTTTATTTATTTTATTTTGCAGTACTGGGGATTGAACCAAGAGGTATTATACCTCTGAGTTACACTCCTACCCTATGTTTTCTTTTCTTCTTTCTTTATTCTTTTTTTTTTTTTTCGGGTCTGGGGATGGAACCCAGAGGCATTTGACCTCTGAGCTACACCCCCTGCCCAATTTTTTATTCTTTATTTTGAAACCGGGTCTCACTGAGTTGCGAAGGACCTCACTCAGTAGCTGAGGCTGTCTGCGAACCGCGATCCTCCGGTCTCAGACTCCCAAATGCTGGGATGACAAGCGTGCCCACCACGCCCGGCTTCTTCTTATTATTATTATTCTTTTTTTTTGAAACAGTGTCTCACTAAGTTGCTGAGACCCTCACTAAGTAGCTGAGTGAGGCTGGCTTTGAACCCGTGTGATCCTCCTGTCTTGATCTCCCAAGTACTGGCATTACAAGGGTGTGCCCCCATGCACAGCTTACTTTTTATTTTGAAACAGGGTCTCACTAGGTTGCTGAGGCTGGCCTCGAACCTGTGGCCTCGATCCTCCAGTCTCAGCCTCCCAAGTACTGGGATTACAGGCCTGCACCACCATGCCTGGCACATCAGAGCACTTTCTGTCATTTCTTTCTTTTCGTGTGTGTGTGTGTGTGTGTGTGCGCGCGTGCGTGCGCGCAGCACTAGGGATTGAACCCAGGAGCATTCTACCTCTGAGTTACAATGCCAGGCCTATTTTTTTCTTTATTTTTTGAAAGAGGGTCTGACTAAGTTGCAATAGGCCTCACTAAGTAGCTGAGGCTGGTCTCAAACCTGCGATCCTCCTGTCTCAACCTCCCATGTACTGGGATTACAGTGGCACACCAGCACGCCTGGCTTCATTAGAGCATTTGTGTGTGTGTGTGTGTGTGGTACTGGGGTTCCTAGAAACCCTTCTACCTCTGGGCTACACTCCCAGACCTATTTTTATACTTTTTTTTGGAAGCAGGGTCTCTTAAGCCAGCTTGGCTGGCTTCGAACCTGCACGATCCTCCTGTCTCCGCCTCCCAAGCGCGGGTTTACCACGCCCGGCCATCAGAGCACTTTCTAAAGAACCTTTTCCAACAGAGCACGCTGCTGCATCAAACATATCGCCAGGATGGTGGAAATTTAGAACTACCAAGTGTATGGGCCCAGCAAGGAAAATAAAATAACCGTGTGCCCGTGTTCCACCCACAGAGAATTACTGCTCAGTGCCATTCGGGACACACCCTGCTGTGCCTCATCCTGGGCGCCTGCCCACTAGGGATGATGGGGAAGGAGAGCGCTAGGGATGATGGGCAAGGAGAGCGCTAGGGATGATGGGGAAGGAGAGCGCTAGGGATGATGGGCAAGGAGAGGACTAGGGATGATGGGGAAGGAGAGCAGGAGGGATGATGGGCAAGGAGAGCGCTAGGGATGATGGGGAAGGAGAGCAGGAGGGATGATGGGCAAGGAGAGCAGGAGGGATGATGGGGAAGGAGAGCGCGAGGGATGATGGGCAAGGAGAGCGCTAGGGATGATGGGCAAGGAGAGCGCTAGGGATGATGGGCAAGGAGAGCAGGAGGGATGATGGGCAAGGAGAGCAGGAGGGATGATGGGCAAGGAGAGCGCTAGGGATGATGGGGAAGGAGAGAACTAGGGATGATGGGTAAGGAGAGCCCTAGGGATGATGGGCAAGGAGAGCGCTAGGGATGATGGGCAAGGAGAGCGCTAGGGATGATGGGCAAGGAGAGCGCTAGGGATGATGGGCAAGGAGAGCGCTAGGGATGATGGGCAAGGAGAGGACTAGGGATGATGGGGAAGGAGAGCTAGGGATGATGGGCAAGGAGAGCGCGAGGGATGATGGGCAAGGAGAGCGCGAGGGATGATGGGCAAGGAGAGCGCTAGGGATGATGGGCAAGGAGAGGACTAGGGATGATGGGCAAGGAGAGCGCTAGGGATGATGGGCAAGGAGAGGACTAGGGATGATGGGCAAGGAGAGCCCTAGGGATGATGGGGAAGGAGAGCCCTAGGGATGATGGGGAAGGAGAGCCCTAGGGATGATGGGCAAGGAGAGCGCTAGGGATGATGGGCAAGGAGAGCGCTAGGGATGATGGGCAAGGAGAGCGCTAGGGATGATGGGCAAGGAGAGCGCTAGGGATGATGGGCAAGGAGAGCGCTAGGGATGATGGGCAAGGAGAGCGCGAGGGATGATGGGCAAGGAGAGCGCTAGGGATGATGGGCAAGGAGAGCGCCCAGCCCTTCCTCCTAAGGAATCACCTAGGCCTTACCGATGTTATACTGCGTCTTCTCGTCCAGCAGTTTGGAGTACGTGCTAATGAAATCCAGGTAATTCTTGGGTGTTACGTAGTTGCTGCGCCTCAGTTTCTGGAGAAATTGTTTGCTGTATTCCCCCACGGACTGGTGGACCAAAACCACGTGCTCCACCAGGCTGTCCAGGTTTTCTCCTGGGATCATGGAGTTATCCCCTGAAGAGGAGGCAGTGGAGTCAGCGCCTCTTAGTGGAAGAGAAAGGGGCTCCCAAAAAGCCAATGTGGAGCTGGGCACAGAGGGCGTGTGCATGTAATCCCAGTACTTGGGAGGCTGAGATGGGAGGATCACAGGTTCAAGGCCCGCCTCCGCTACTTAGTGAAGCCCTTTGCAACTTAGTGAGATTCTGTTAAAAAATTAAAAAATGCCACTGGGGGTGGAGCTCAGAGGTAGAATGCCCCTGGGTTCCATTCCCTTACTGCAAAAATAAATAATAAATCATAAAAAGCTGGCTGTGACGGTACACACCTGTAATCCCTGCTCTTGGGAGGCTGAGACAGAAAGATCATAAGTTCGAGGATGACTTCAGCAAGTAATGAGACTCTCATCAACCTAGCAAGACCCTGTTTCCAAATAAGAAATAAAATCAGGCTGGAGGTGTAGCTTGGAGGTAGAATGCCTCTGGGTTCAATCCCCAGGACCTCAATCAATCAATCAATATAAAAATTAAAAATAAAAAGGACTGGAGTTGTAGTTCGGAAGTAGAATGCCCCTGAGTTCCAGTACCACAAGAAAAAAGAAAGAAAGAAAGAAAGAAAGAAAGAAAGAAAGAAAGAAAGAAAGAAAGAAAGAAAGAAAGGAAGGCTTCAGAGCCAGGCGTGGTGGCACATTCTTGTAATCCCAGCATTTGGAAGGCTGAGATAGGAGGATGGCAGGTTCAAGGCCAGCCTCAGATACGTTGTGAGGCCCTCTGCAGCTCAGTGACACGGTTTCAAATTAAAAAATAAAAAATCAGGCTGGGGGTGTAGTTCAGAGGTAGAATGCCCCTGGGTTCCATCCCCAGCACCACACACACACACACAAAGGGGGAGGCTTCACAGTGAAGGAGCCCGCCAGACCCATCGCAAGGGAGCCGCAGGGCGCAGGGCGCTTTGTCGGCCACAGCGCGGTCCCCACGACGGCCGTGACTCACCGAGAAAAGACCTGGCGACCGCGTGCAGGGCCTGGGGAGGCCACGGCATGAACCAGTCGATGCCGGTGTTGTTCACCAGACCTTGAGGACAAGGAGAGGGAAGACGGGGTCCATGGTTCGCTCCAGACGCTCAGCACCCCCAGCACCGTCTGCAGGAGCCGCCGGCGCGGTCAGCGAGCACTGAACGCGGAGTCCGGTCCATCCTCCTGTCTCAGCCTCCCATCACTGGGATGACAGGCATGGGCCTTGGACACTGTTGACGCTGGCTTGCTGGTCCTTTGATGGGGAGGCGGCTGGCCGCTGCAGGAGGCTTACCAGCATCCCTGGCTTCTCCCCGCTGGGCGCGTAGGCCTGGCTTCTCCCCCATTTATGAGAACTAGAGACCTGCAGTCGATGCCTGAGGCCGCCGAGCGTGGCCTCCTCCCACCGGAACACGAGTGCTTAAGGGCAGGTGCCTCACTTCTCAGAGGCTGCCTCAGGGCCCCAGATAGGAGAGCGCAGAGAGCCTGGGGCCAGGGAGCCAGAGTGACCGGAGGAACGTCACCCTGCGAGCACGCTTGTCATCCCGGTGCTTGGGGGGCTGAGACAGGAGGATCACAGGTTCACGGCCAGCCTTGGCTACTTAGTGAGGCCCTCCAAAACTTAGTGAGACCCCGTTTCAAATTAAAAAATAAAACAGGGCTGGGGGTGTAGCTCAGAGGTAGAATGCCCTTGGGTTCAATCCCCAGTCCTGCAAATAATTTGTTTAAAAATTAAAAAGCCGGGCATGGTGGCGCACACTTGTAATCCCAGCGCTTGGGAGACTGAGACAGGAGGATCGCACAGGTTCGAAGCCAGCCTCGGCTACTTAGTGAGGCTCTCAGCAACTCAGTGGGACCCTGTTTCCGAATAAAATATAAAATAGTTCTGGGGGTATAGCCTGAAGATAGAAGGCCCCTGGGTTCCACCCCCAGTACCACAAAAAAAATTTTTAAATGAAGGATGAGGCCAGGCGTGGTGGCACATGCTTGTCATCCCCGCGCTTGGGAGGCAGAGACAGGAGGATCACGCAGGTTCGAAGCCAGCCGCGCTGGCGTAAGAGACCCTGTTTCAAAAATATAAAATAGGCCTGGGAGTGTAGCCCGGAGGTAGAAGGGCTTCCAGGAACCCCAGTACCACCAAAAATAAGGATGTCACACACACACACACACACACACACACACACACACGACTTTTTTTTTTTTTTTTTTTTTTTGCAGGTCTGGGGATGGAACTCAGGGGCATTCAACCTCCAAGCTATACTCCCTGCCCTTTTTATTTTTTTTATTTTGAAACAGGATCTCACAAGGTTGCAGGGGGCCTCACTAAGTAGCTAATGCTGTTCGTGAACCGCGATCCTCCTGTCTCAGCCTCCCGAATGCTGGGATTACACGCGTACACCACCACGCCTGGCCACACTTGATGATTGTGAGGGGCCGGCAGGCGCACCCCGCAGTGCAGAGCCTGCATTTCACACAGAGGCCCTGTGTGGTTTGACCCTGGTGGACGTCCAATGCCGAGCGCGAGGCCCCAGCTGCAGCACCAGGAAGGGGTTTGTAGGCGGTGACCAAGGGTACCTGGGAAATTCCTGCAGCGATTCCTCAGCGTGTCCCCCACTGGAGACATGCCCAACACGATGTGCAGGTTATTGGCACTCTTGTTCACGAAGTACTGCCACACAGACTCCTTGGCCGGCCCCATGCCCTGCTTCATGGCCTCCTGCCCTAGCTGGCTGAGAACTGTCTCCTTCTCCTCTTCAGGGAACAGCGCGGGGACCATCCCTGGAACACAGAGGGATCATCCCTGGACTCAGAGAAACCATCCCTGGGGCTCAGAGGGTCCATCCCTGGACTCAGAGAAACCATCCCTGGGGCTCAGAGGGTCCATCCTTGAGGCTCAAAGGGACCATCCATGGAATCAGAGGGATCATCCCTGGGCTAAGGGAGTCCATCCCGGGGCTCAAAGAGTCCATCCCTGGGGCTGAGAGGGTCCATCCTTGGGACACTGAGGGTCCATCCCTGGGCTCAGAGGGTGCATCCCTGCACTCAGAGGTTCCATCCCTGGGGCTCAGAGGGTCTATTCTTGTGGTTCAGAGAGATCATCTTTGGGGCTCAGAGAGTCCATCCTTGGGCCCAACGGGTCCATCCCTGGGGCTCAGAAGGTCCATTTCTGGGCTCAGAGGGACCATCCCTGGGGCTCAGAGGGTCCATCATTGGGACACAGAGGGTCCATCCCTGGGCTTAGAGGGTCCATTCTTAGAGTTCAAAAGGTCCATCCTTGGGCTCGGAGGGTCCATCCTTAAAGCTCAAAATGTCCATCCCTGGGCTCAGAGGGACCATTCCTGGGGTTCAGAGGGTCCATCCTTGGAGCTGAAAGGGTCTATCCCTGGGCCTCAGAGGGTCTATTCCTGGGCTTAGAGGGTCCATCCCTGGGCTCAGAGGGTCCATCCTTGGGCCTCAAAGGGTCCATCCCTGGGGCTCAGAGGGTTTATTCCTGGGGCTCAGAGGGTCCATCACTGGGACACAGAAGGTCCAACCTTGGGGCTCAAAGGGTCCATCCTTAAGGCTCAGAGGGACCATCCATGGGCTCAAAAGGACCATCCCTGGGCTCAGAGGGTCCAACCTTGGGACTCAGAGGGATCATCCCTGGGCTCAGAGCGTCCATCCTTGGTGCTCAGAGATAACATCTTTGGGGCTCAGAGGGACCATTCCTGGGGCCTAGAGGGACAATCTTTGGGGCTCAAAGGGTCCATCCTTGGGGCTCAGAGGGACCATCTTTGGGGATCAGAGGGACTAACCCAGGGGCCTAGAGGGTCCATCCTTGGGGCTCAGAGTGACCATCCCTGGGCTCAAAGGGACTACCCTTGGGGCTCAAAGGGTCCATTACTGGGCTCAAAGTGACCATTCCTTGGCTCAGAGGGACAATCTTTGGGGCTCAAAGGGTCCATCCTTGAGGATCAGCGGGTCCATCCTTGGGACAGAGAGGCTCCATCCTTCAGGCTCAGAAGTACCGTCCCTGGGCTCAAAGGGCCAATCTTTGGGGCTCAAAGGCTCCATCCCTGGGCTCAGAGGGTCCATCCTTGGGACACAGAGGGTCCTTCCCTGGGCTCAGAGGGTCCATCCTTGGGGCTCAAAGGGTCCATCAATGGGGCTCAGAGGGTCCATCCCTGGTCTCAGGGACAATACTTGGGGCTCAGAGGGTCCATCCTTGGGGCTCAGAGGGATCATCCCTGGGCTTAGAAGGACAATCTCTGGGGCTCAAATGGTCCATCCCTGGGCTCAAAGGGTCCATCCCTGGCCTCAGAGAGACCATCCCTGGGCTCAAAGGGAACGACCCTGGGCTCGGAGCATCCATCCTCGGGGCTCAGAGGGACAATCCTGGGGCTCAGAAGGACAGTCCCTTGGGCTCAGAAGGTGCATCCTTGGGGCTCAGAGGGACCATCCCTGGGGCTCAGAGGGTCCATTCCTGGGCTTATAAGGTCCACCCTTGGAGTTCAAAAGGTCCATCCCTGGGCTCAAAGTGTCCATCCTTGGAGCTCTAAAGGTCCATCCCTGGGCTCAGAGGGTCCATCTCTAAGGCTCAGAGGGTCCATCCTTGGGACACAGAGGGTCCATCCTTGTGGCTCAGAGCGTCCATCCTTAAGGCTCAAAGGGATCATCTTTGGGGCTCAGACGAACCATACTTGGGGCTCAGAGGGTCTGTCCCTGGGGCTCAGAGGGTCCATCCCTGGGACACAGAGTGTCCATCCTTGAGGATCAAAGGGTCCGTCCTTGGGGCTCAGAGGGACCATCGCTGGGCTAAAAGGGACCATCCCTGGGCTCAGAGGGACAATCTTTGGGGCTCAAAGGTTCTATCCCTGGCTCAAAGTGTCCATCTCTGGGCTCAGTGGGTAATCCTTGGGACACAGAGGGTCCATCCCTGGGCTCAGAGAGACCATCCCTGGGGCTCAAAGGGTCCATTCTTGGGGCTCTGAGGGACCATCCTTGGGCTCAATGGGACCATCCCTGGGGCTCAGAGGGTCCATCCTTGGGCTCAGAGCGTCCATCTTTGGGGCTCAGACAGACCATCCCTGGGCTTAGAGGGTCCACATTTGTAGTTCAAAAGGTCCATCCCTGGACTCAGAGGGTCCATCCCTGACTCAGAGTGTTCATCTTTGGGACTCCAAAGGTCCATCCCTGGGCTCTGAGGGTCCATCCTTGGGCCTCAAAGGGTCCATCATTGAGGCTCAGAGGGTCCATCCTTGGGCTCACAGATACCATCCCAGGCTCAGAGTATCCATCCTTGGGGCTCAGAGGGACCATCTTTGGGGCTCAGAGGGACCATCCCTGGGCTGAAAGGGTCCATTCCTGGGCTCAGAGGGACCATCCCGGGGCTCAGAGAGCCAATTTTTGGGGCTCAAAGGGTCCATCCCTGGGCCTCAGAGGGAGTATCCCTGGGACACAGAGGGTCCATCCTTGGGGCTCGAAGGGACCATCCCTGGGCTAAAAGGGTCCATCCCTAGGCTCAGAGGGACAATCTTTGGTGCTCAAAGGGTCCACCCTGGGCTCAAAGGGTCCATCCTTGGAGTTCAAAGGATCTATCACTGGGGCTCAGAGGGTCCATCCCTGGGACACAGAGGGCCCATTCCTGGGGCTCAAAGGGTCCATCCTTGGGGCTCAGAAGGATCATCCCTGGGCTCAAAGGGAACATCCCTGGGCTCAGAGCGTCCATCCTTGGGCTCAGAGAGACCATCTTTGGGGCTCAGAGGGACCATCTCTGGGGCCTAGAGGGTCCATTCTTGGGGCTCAGAGGGACCATCTCTGGGCTCAGAAGGACAATCTTTGGGGCTCAAACGGTCCATTCCTGGACTCAGATGGTCCATCCCCGGGCTCAGATGGACCATCCCTGGGCTCAGAGGGTCCATACTTGGAGTTCAAAAGGTCCATCCCTGTGCTCAGAGTGTCCATCCCTGGGTTCAGAGTGTCCATCCTTGGGGCTCCGAGGGTCCATTCTTGGGGCTCAAAAGGTCCATTCCTGGACTCAGAGGGACCATCTCTGGGGCTAAGAGGGTCCATCCTTGGAACACAGATGGTCCATCCCTAGGCTCAGAGTGTCCATCCTTGGGACTTAAAGGGTCCATCCCTGGGGCTCAGAGGGTCCATCCCTGGGACACAGAGCGTCCATCCTTGGGGCTCAAAGGGTCCATCTGTGGGCTCAGAGGGACCATCCTTGGGCTCAAAGATACCATCCCTGAGGTTCAGAGGGTCTATCCTTGGGGCTCAAAGGGTCCATCCCTGAGCCTCAGAGGGTCCATCCTTGGGGCAAAGAGGGTCCATTCTTGGGGCTCAGAAGGACGATCCCTGGGCTCAGAGGGTCCTTCCTTGGGGCTCAGAAGGACAATCTTTGTGGCTTAAAGGGTCCATATCTGGGCTCAGAGGTTCCATCCTTGGGACAGAGAGAGTCCATCCCTGAGCACAGAGGGACCATCCCTTGGCTCAGAGGGTCCATCCTTGGTGTTCAAAAGGTCCATCCCTAAGCTCAGAGCATCCATCCCTGGGTTCAGAGTGTCCATTCTTGGGGCCCAAAAGGTCCATTCCTGGGCTTATAGGGACCATTTCTGGGGCTAAGAGGGTCAATCCTTGTGACACAGATGGTCCATTTCTGGGCTCAGAGGGTCCATCATTGGGCCTCAAAGGGTCCATCCCTGGGGCTCAGAGGGTCCATCCCTGGGACACAGAGCATCCATTCTTGGTGCTCAAAGGGTCCATCCTTGGGGATCAGAGGGACCATCCCTGGGCTAAATGGGACCATTCCTGGGCTCAGAGGGAAATTTTGGGGGCTCAAAGGGTCCATCCCTGGGTTCAAAAGGTCCATTCCTAGGCTCAGAGGGTCAATACATGGGACACAGAGGGTCCATCCCTGGGGTCCGAGGGACCATCCCTGAGCTCAGAAGGACAATCTTTGGGTCTCAAAGGGTCCAACCCTGGGCTCAGAGGGTCCATACTTGGGACACAGTGGGTCCATCCCTGGGTTCAGAGGGTCCATCCCTGGGCTCAGAGGGTCCATTCCTAGGCTCAAAGGGACCATCCCTGGAGTTGAGAGGGTCCATCCTTGGGGCTCAATGGGTCCATCCCTGGGGATCAGAAGGTCCATACTTGGGGCTCAGAGCTACCATCCCTGGGCTCAAAGAAACCATCCTTGGGCTCAGAGGACCAGTCTTTGGGGCTCAAAGGGTCCATCCTTGGGATTCAAAGGGACCATCCTTGGGGCTCAAATGGACCATCCCTGGGCTCAGAGCGTCCAACCTTTGGGCTTAGAGAGACCATCTTTGGGGCTCAGAGGGACCATCCCTGGGCTCAAAGGGACCATCCCTAGGCTCAGAGCGTCCATCCTTAAGGCTCAAAGGGACCATCTTTGGGGCTCAGACAGACCATACTTGGGGCTCAGACGGTCCATCTCTGGGCTCAGAAGGTCCATCCTTGGGCCTCAAAGGGTCTGTCCCTGGGGCTCAGAGGGTCCATCCCTGGGACACAGAGTGTCCATCCTTGAGATTCAAAAGGTCCATCCCTGGGGCTCAAAGGGTCCATTCTTGGGGCTCAAAGGGACCATCCCTGGGCTCAGAGGGATCATCCTTGGGGCTCAAAGGGTCCATTTTGGGCTAAAATAGTCCATCTCTGGGCTCAGAGGGTCCATCAGTGGGCTCACAGAGACCATCCCTGGGGCTCAAAGGGTCCATTCTTGGGGCTCTGAGGAACCATAAATGGGCTCAACGAGACCATCCCTGGGGTTCAGCGGGCCCATCCTTGGGGCTCAGAGGGACCATCTTTGGGGCTCAGAGGAACAATCCTTTTGGCTCAAAGGGTCCATCCCTGGGCTCAGAGGGACAATCATTAGGGCTCAAAGGGTCCATCCCTGGGCTCAGAGGGACAATCTTTGGGGCTCAAAGGGTCCATCCTTGGAACTCAAAGGGTCCATCCTTGGGGCTCAAGTGGACCATCCCTGGGCTCAGAGCGTCCATCCTTGGGGCTCAAAGGGACCATCTTTGGGGCTCAGACGGATCAAACTTGGGGCTCAGAGGGTCCATCTCTGGGCTCAGAGGGTCCATATTTGGGCCTCAAATGGTCTGTTCTTGGGCCTCAGAGGGTCCATCCCTGGGACATAGAGTGTCCTTCCTTGAGGATCAAAGGGTCCATCCTTGGGGCTCAGAGGGACCATCGCTGGGCTAAAAGGGACCATCCCTGGGCTCAGAGAAACAATCTTTGGGCTCAAAGATTCTATCCGTGGGCTCAAAGTGTCCATCCCTGGGCTAGGTAGGTAATCCTTGGGACACAGAAGGTCCATCCCTGGGCTCAGAGAGACCATCCCTGGGGCTCAGAGGGTCCATTCATGGGGCTCAGAGGGTCCATCATTGGGGCTCAGAGGGTCCATCCCTGAGGCTCAGAGGGACTGTCCTTGGGGCTGAGAGGGTCCATCTTTGGGACACAGATGGTCCATCCCTGTGCTCAAAAGGTCCATTCCTGTGGATCAGAGGGTCCATCCCTGGGACACAGAGGATCCAAACTTGGGGTCAAAGGGTCCATCCCTGGGCTCAAAGATACCATCCCTGGGCTCAAAAATACCATTCCTGGGCTCAGAGCATCAATCCTTGGGGCTCAGAGGGACCATCCCTAGGCTCAAAGGGAAGGAGCCAGGGCTCAGAGCATCCATCCTTGGGGCTCAACGGGTCCATCCCAGGGACTCAGAGGGTACATTTCTGGCCTCAGAGGGTCCATGCCTGGGCTCAGAGGGTGATCCCTGGGGTTCAGAGGGTCCATCCTTCGGGCTCAAAGGGTCCATCCTTGGCCTCAGAGGGCCCATCCATGTGGCTCAGAAAGAACATCCTTGAGGCTGAGGGGGTCCATCCTTGGGGCTCAAAAGGTCCATCCCTGGGCTCAGAGGGACTATCTCTGGGGCTAAGTGCGTCCATCCTTGGGACACAGTGGGTCCATCCCTGGGTTCAGAGGGTCCATCCCTGGGCTCAAAGGGAAGGAGCCTGGGCTCAGAGCGTCCATCCTTGGGACTCAACGGGTCCATCCCTGGGCTTAGGGGATCCATCCTTGGGGCTCAACGGGTCCATCCCAGGGACTCAGAGGGTACATTTCTGGCCTCAGAGGGTCCATGCCTGGGCTCAGAGGGTGATCCCTGGGGTTCAGAGGGTCCATCCTTCGGGCTCAAAGGGTCCATCCTTGGCCTCAGAGGGCCCATCCATGTGGCTCAGAAAGAACATCCTTGAGGCTGAGGGGGTCCATCCTTGGGGCTCAAAAGGTCCATCCCTGGGCTCAGAGGGACTATCTCTGGGGCTAAGTGCGTCCATCCTTGGGACACAGTGGGTCCATCCCTGGGTTCAGAGGGTCCATCCCTGGGCTCAGAGGGCCAATCTTTGGGGCTCCAAGGGTCCATCCCTGGGCTTACAGTATCCATTCCTAGGCTCAGAAAGTCAATCCTTGGGACACTAGGGTCCATCCCTGGGACCAGAAAGACCATCCCTGGAGCTCAAACGGTCTTTTCTTGGGGCTCAGAGGGTTCATCATTGGGGCTCAGAGGGACCATCCCTGGGCTAAAGGGACCATCCCTAGGCTCAGAGGGACCATCCTTGGGGCTCAGAGGGTCCATTTTGGGCTCAAAAGGTCCATCCCTGGGCTTAGAGGGTCAATCCTTGGGACCCAGAGGGTCCTTCTCTGGGCTCAGAGGGTCCATCACTGGGCTCAGAGAGACTATCCTGGGGCTCAAAGGGTTCATTCTTGGGGCTCTGAGGAACTATAATTGGGCTCAACGAGACCATCCCTGGGGTTCAGTGGACCCATCCTTGGGGCTCAGAGGGACCATCTTTGGGGCTCAGAGGAACCATCCTTTTGGCTCAAAGGGTCCATCCCTGGGCTCAGAGAAACAATCATTAAGCTCAAAGGGTCCATCCCTAAGCTCAGAGGGTCCATCCCTGGGACACAGTGGGTCCATCCCTGGGTTAAGAGGGTCCATCCCTGGGCTCAGAGCGTCCAACCTTTGGGCTTAGAGAGACCATCTTTGGGGCTTAGAGAGACCATCTTTGGGGCTCAAATGGACCATCCCTGGGCTCAGAGCATCCATCCTTGGGGCTCAAAGGGGCCATCTTTGGGGCTGAGACGGACCATACTGGGGCCTATTGGGTCCATCTCGGGGCTCAGAGGGTCCATCCTTGGGCCTCAAAAAGTCTGTCCCTGGGGCTCAGAGGGTCCATCCCTGGGACACAGTGTCCATCCTTGAGGATCAAAGGGTCCGTCCTTGGGGCTCTGAGGGACCATCACTGGGCTAAAAAGGACCATCCCTGGGCTCAGAGGAACAATCTTTGGGGCTCAAAGTGTCCATCCCTGGGCTCAGTGGGTAATCCTTGGGACACAGAGGGTCCATCCCTG
The DNA here is from genome assembly GCF_963383645.1 of Muscardinus avellanarius. Classification (NCBI taxonomy): domain Eukaryota; kingdom Metazoa; phylum Chordata; class Mammalia; order Rodentia; family Gliridae; genus Muscardinus; species Muscardinus avellanarius. The sequence goes on along the minus strand of NC_137807.1, from coordinate 2,675,799 downwards.
GGCTCAGAGAGACCATCCCTGGGGCTCAAAGGGTCCATTCTTGGGGCTCAGAGGGACTATCCCTGGGCTCAACAATACCATCCCTGGGTTCAGAACATCCATCCTTGGGTCTCAGAGGGACCATCCTTGGGGCTCAAAGGGTCCATCCCTGGGCTCAGAGGGACCATCCCTGGACTCAGAAGGACAATCTTTGGGGATCAAAGGGTCCATCCCTGGGCTCAGAGGGTCCATCCTTTTGAGACAGAGGGTCCAACACTGGGTTCAGAAGGTCCATCCCTGAGCTCAGAGGGTCCATCCCTAGGCTCAGAGGGAGAATCCATGAGCTCAGAGACACCATCCCTGGGTTTCAGAGGGTCTATCCTTGGGGCTCAAAGGGTCCATCCCTGAGGCTGAGAGGGTCCATCCTTGGGGCTCAACAGGTCCATCCCTGGGGCTCAGAAGGTCCATCCTTGGGGCTCAACGTGTCCATCCCAGGGGCTCAGAGGGTCCATGCCTGGGCTCAGAGGGTGATCCCTGGGGTTCAGAGGGTCCATCCTTCAGGCTCAAAGTGTACATCCTTGGGGCTCAGAGGGACCATCCCTGGGCTCAGAGGGTCAATCCTTGGAACCCAGAGGGTCCATCTCTGGGCTCAGAGGGTCCAACACTGGGCTCACAGAGACCATCCCTGGGGCTCAAAGGATCCATTCTTGGGGCTCTGAGGAACCAAAATTGGGCTCAACGAGACCATCCCTGGGGTTCAGCGGGCCCATCCTTGGGGCTCAGAGGGACCATCTTTAGGGCTCAAAAGATCCGTCCCTGGGCTCAGAGGGTCCATCCTTGGGACACAGTGGGTCCATCCTTGGGTTCAGAGGGTCCATCCCTGGGCTCAGAGGGTCCATCCTTGAGACACAGTGGGTCCATCCTTGGGTTCAGAGGGTCCATCCCTGGGCTCAGAGGGTCCATCCCTAGGCTCAAAGGGACCATCCCTGGGGTTGAGAGGGTCTATCCTTGGGGCTCAGAGGGTCCATCCTTGGGGATCAATGGGTCCATCCCTGGGGCTCAGAGGGTCCATCCTTGGGGCTCAGAGCTACCATCCCTGGGCTCAGGGGACCATCCCCGGGGTTCAGAGGGTCTATCCTTGGGGCTCAAAGGGTCCATCCCAAAGGCTGAGAGGGTCCATCCTTGGGGCTCAGTGGGTCCATCCTTGGGGCTCAATGGGCCCATCCCTTGGGCTCAGAGGCTCCATCCTTGGGGCTTAGAGAGACCATCCCTTGGCTCAGAGGATCCATCATTGGTGCACAACGGGTCCATCCCAGGGACTCAGGGGGTCCATTTCTGGCCTCAGAGAGTCCATGCCTGGGCTCACAGGGTGATCCCTGGGTTTCAGAGGGTCCATCCTTCAGGCTCAAAGGGTCCATCCTTGGGGCTCAGAGGGACCATCCCTGGGCTCAGAGGGACAATCATTGGGGGCTCAAAGGGTCCATCATTGGCCTCAGAGGGTCCATCTCTGTGGCTCAGAAAGAACATCCTTGATGCTGAGAGGTTCCATCCTTGGGGCTCCAAAGGTCCATCCCTGGGCTCAAAGGGACTAATCTCTGGGTTCAGAGGGTCCATCCCTGGGCTCAGAGGGTCCATCCCTGGGCTCAGAGGGACAATCTTTGGGGCTCAAAGGGTCTATCCCTGGGCTCAAAGGATCCATTCCTAGGCTCAGAAAGTCAATCCTTGGGATACAGAGGGTCCATCCCTGGGCCAAGAGGGACCATCCCTGGGCTCAGAATGACCATCCCTGGGGCTCAAAGGGTCCATTCTTGGGGCTCAGAGGGTACATCCTTGGGGCTCAGAGGGACCAGACCTGCGCTCAAAGGGACGATCCTGGGCTCAGAGGTACCATCCTTGGGGCTCAGAGGGTCCATTTTGGGCTCAAAGGGTCCATCCCTGGGCTCAGAGGGTCAATCCTTGGGACCCTGAGGGTCCATCTCTGGGCTCAGAGGGTCCATCACTGGGCTCACAGAGTCCATCCCTGGGGCTCAAAGGGTCCATTCTTGGGGCTCTGAGGAACCATAATTGGGCTCAACGAGACCATCCCTGGGGTTCAGCGGGCCCATCCTTGGGGCTCTGAGGAACCATATTTGGCCTCAGAGGAACCATCCTTTTGGCTCAAAGGGTCCATCCTTGGGCTCAGAGGGACAATCTTTAAGGGCTCAAAAGGTCCATCCCTGGGCTCAGAGGGTCCATCCCTAGGCTCAAAGGGACCATCCCTGGGGTTGAGAGGGTCTATCCTTTGGGCTCAGAGGGTCCATCCTTGGGGCTCAACGGGTCCATCCCTGAGGCTCAGAGGGTCCATCCTTGGGGCTCAGAGCTACCATCCCTGGGCTCAAAGAGCCAATCGTTGGGGCTCAAAGGGTCCATCCTTGGAACTCAAAGGGTCCATCCTTGGGGCTCAAATGGACCATCCCTGGGCTCAGAGCATCCAATCTTTGGGCTTAGACAGACCATCCTTGTGGCTCAGAGGGACCATCCCTGGGCTCAAAGTGACCATCTTTGGGGCTCAGACAGACCATACTAGGGAATCAAAGGGTCCATCTCTGGGCTCAGAGTGTCCATCCTTGGGCCTCCAAGGGTCCGTCCCTGGGGCTCAGAGGGTCCATCGCTGGGCTAAAAGAGACCATCCTTGGGCTCAGAGAAACAATCTTTGGGGCTCAAAGGTTCTATCCCTGGGCTCAAAGTGTCCATCCCTGGGCTCAGTGGGTAATCCTTGGGACACAGAGGGTCCATCCATGGGCTCCAAGAGACCATCCCTCAAAGGGTCCATTCTTGGGGCTCTGAGGGACCATCCTTGGGCTCAACGGGACCATCCCTGGGGCTCAAATGGACCATCCCTGGGCTCAGAGCGTCCATCCTTTGGGCTCAAAGGGACCATCTTTGGGGCTTAGACGGACCATACTTGGGGCTCAGACGGTCCATCTCTGGGTTCAGACGGTCCATCCTTGGGCCTCAAAGGGTCCGTCACTGGGCCTCAGAGGGTCCATCCCTGGGACACAGAGTGTCCATCTTTGAGGATCAAAGGGTCCATCTTGGGGCTCAGAGGGACCATTGCTGGGCTAATAGGGACTATCCCTGGGTTCAGAGGAATAATCTTTGGGGCTCAAAGGTTCTATCCCTGGGCTCAAAGTGTCCATCTCTGGGCTCAGTGGGTAATCCTTGGGACACAGAGGGTCCATCCCAGAGCTAAGTGGGTCCATCCCTGGGCTCAAAGGGAACGACCCTGGGACTCAAAGGGTCCATTCTTGGGGCTCAGATGGTCCATCCTTGGAGCTCAGAGGGACCATCCCTGGGCTCAGAAGGTCAATCCTTGGGACCCAGAGGGTCCATTTCTGGGCTCAGAGGGTCCATCACTGGGCTCACAGAGACCATCCCTGGGGCTCAAAGGGTCCATTCTTGGGGCTCTAAGGAACCATAATTGGGCTCAACGAGACCATCCCTGGGGTTCAGCGGGCCCATCCTTGGGGCTCAGAGGAACCATCCTTTTGGGTCAAAGGGTCCATCCCTGGGCTCAGAGGGTCCATCCTTGGGGCTCAGAGGGACAATCCTGAAGTTCAGAAGGACAGTTTCTGGGGCTCAGAAGGTGCTTCCTTGGGGCTCAGAGGGATCATCCCTGGGATCAAAGGACCATCCCTGGGCTCAGAGCGTCCATCCTTGGGGCTAAGAGGGACCATCCTTGGGGCTCAGAGAAACAATCTTTGGGGCTCAAAGTGTCCATCCCTAAGCTCAGAGGGTCCATCCTTGGGACACAGTGGGTCCATCCCTGGGTTCAGAGGGTCCATCCCTGGGCTCAGAAGGTCCATCCCTAGGCTGAAAGGGACCATCCCTGGTGTTCAGAGGGTCTATCCTTTGGGCTCAAAGGGTCCATCCATGAGGCTCAGAGGGTCCATCATTGGGGCTCAGAGGGTCCATCCCTGAGGCTCAGAGGGACCGTCCTTGGGGCTGAGAGGGTCCATCTTTGGGACACAGATGGTCCATCCCTGGGCTCAGAAGGTCCATTCCTGTGGCTCAGACGGTCTATCCCTGGGACACAGAGGATCCATGCTTGGGGCTCAAAGGGTCAATCCTTGGGCTCAGAGGGACCATCCCTGGGCTCAAAGTGTCCATCCCTGGGCTCAAAGTGTCCATCCCTGGGCTCAGAGTGTCAATCCTTGGGGCTCATAGGAACCATCCCTAGGCTCAAAGGGAAGAAGCCTGAGCTCAGAGCGTCCATCCTTGGGGCTCAACGGGTCCATCCCTGGGCTTAGAGGATCCATCCTTGGGGCTCAATGGGTCCATCCCAGGGACTCAGAGGGTCCATTTCTGGCCTCAGAGGGTCCATGCCTGGGCTCAGAGGGTGATCCTGGGGTTCAGAGCATCCTTCCTTCGGGCTCAAAGGGTCCATCCTAGGGGCTCAGAGGGACCATCCCCAGGCTCAGAGGGACAATCTTTGGGGCTCAAAGGGTCCATCCTTGGCCTCAGAGGGTCCATCCCTGTGGCTCAGAAAGAACATCCTTGAGGCTGAGAGGGTCCATCCTTGGGGCTCAAAAGGTCCATCCCTGGGCTCAGAGGGACTATCTCTGGGGCTAAGTGCGTCCATCCTTGGGACACAGTGGGTCCATCCCTGGGTTCAGAGGGTCCATCCCTGGGCTCAGAGGGACAATCTTTGGGGCTCAAAGGGTCCATCCCTGGGCTCAAAGGATCCATTCCTAGGCTCAGAAAGTCAATCCTTGGGACACAGAGGGTCCATCCCTGGGTTCAGAGGGTCCATCCCTGGGCTCAGAAGGTCCATCCCTAGGCTGAAAGGGACCATCCCTGGGGTTCAGAGGGTCTATCCTTTGGGCTCAAAGGGTCCATTTTGGGGCTCAGAGGATCAATCCTTGGGGCTCAGAGGGACCATCGCTGGGCTAAAAGGGACCATCCTTGGGCTCAGAAGAACAATCTTTGGGGCTCAAAGGTTCTATCCTTGGCTCAAAGTGTCCATCCCTGGGCTCAGTGGGTAATCCTTGGCACACAGAGGGTCCATGCCTGGGATCAGAAAGACCATCCCTGGGGCTCAAAGGGTCCATTCGTGGGGCTCTGAGGGTCCATCCTTGGGCTCAATGGGACCATCCCTGGGCTCAAAGGGAACGACCCTGGGCTCAGAGCGTCCATTTTTGGGACTCAGAGGGACCATCTCTGGGGCCTAGAGGGTCCATCCTTGGGGCTCAGAGGGACTGTCCCTGGGCTCAACGATACCATTCCTGGGCTCAGAGCATCCATCCTTGGGTCTCAGAGGGACCATCCTTGGGGCTCAAATGGACCATCCCTGGGCTCAGACCGTCCAACCTTTGGGCTTAGAGAGACCATCGTTGGGGCTCAGAGGGACCTTCACGAGGGCCTAGAGGTTCCATCCTTGTGGCTCAGAGGGACCATCCCTAGGCTCAGAGCGTCCATCCTTGGGGCTTAAAGGGGCCATCTTTGGGGCTCAGACGGACCATACTTGGGGCTCAGATGGTCCATCTCTGGGACACAGTGTCCATCCTTGGGGCTCGGAGGGACCATCGCTGGGCTAAAAGAGACTATCCCTGGGCTCAGAGGAACAATCTTTGGGGCTCAAAGGTTCTATCCCTGGCTCAAAGTGTCCATCTCTGGGCTCAGTGGGTAATCCTTGGGACACAGAGGGTCCATCCCTGGGCTCAGAGAGACCATCCCTGGGGCTCAAAGGGTCCATTCTTGAGGCTCTGAGGGACCATCCTTGGGCTCAATGGGACCATATCTGGGCTCAACGGGACCATCCCTGGGTTTCAGAGGGACCATCCCTGGGCTCAGAGGGAATGACCCTGGCTCAGAGCGTCCATCCTTGGGGCTCAGAGGGACAATCCTGGAGCTCAGAAGAACAGTACCTGGGGCTCAGAATGTGCATCCTTGGGGCTCAGAGGGATCATCCCTGGGCTCAGAGGGACCATCCTTGGGCTTAAAGGGTCCATCCCTGGGCTCAGAGGGTCCATCCCTGGGCTCAAAGGGAATGACCTCTGGGCTCAGAGCCTCCATCCTTGTGGCTCAGAGGGACAATCCTGGGGTTCAGAAGGACAGTCCCTGGGACTCAGAAGGTGCATCCTTGGGGCACAGAGGGACCATCCTTGGGGCTCAGACAGACCATCCCTGGGCTTATAGGGTCCACCCTTGGAGTTCAAAAGGTCCTTCCCTTAGCTCAGAGGGTCCATCCCTGGCTCAGAGTGTCCATTCTTGGGGCTCCAAAGGTCCTTCCCTGACTCAGAGGGACCATCTCTGAGGCTCAGAGGGTCCACCCTTGGGACATAGATGGTCCATCCCTGGGCTCTGAGGGTCCATCCTTGGGCTTCAAAGGGTCCATCCCTAGGGCACTGAGGGTCCATTCCTGGAGCCCAGAGGGTCCATCCCTGGGACACTGAGGGTCCATCCTAGAGCTCAAAGGTTCCATCCTTGGGTCTCAAAGGGTCCATCCTTGTGGCTCAGAGGGATCATCACTGGGCTCAGAGCGTCCACCCTTGGGGCTCAGAGAGACCATCTTTGAGGCTCAGAGGGACCATCTCTGGGGCCTAGAGGGTCCATCCTTGGGGCTCAGAGGGTCCTTCCCTGGGCTCAAGGGACCATCCCTGGGCTCAGATGGACAATCTTTGGGCTCAAAGGTCCATTCTTGGCCTCAGAGGGTCCATCCCTGTAGCTCAGAGGGCCCGTGTTTGGGGCTGAGAGTGTCCATCTTTGGGACACAGATGGTCCATCCCTGGGCTCAGAAGGTCCATTCCTGGGGCTCAGAGGGTCCATCCTTGGGGCTCAGAGGGACAGTCCCTGGGGCTCAGAAGGTACATCCTTGGGGCTCAGAGAGATCATCCCTGGCTCAAAGGGACCACACCTGGGCTCAGAGTGTCCATCCTTGATGCTCAGAGGGACCATCCTTAGGCTCAGAGGGACCATCCTTGGGCTTAGAGGGTCCACCCTTGGAGTACAAAAGGTCCATCCCTGGGCTCTGAGGGTCCATCCCTGGCTCAGAGTGTACATCCTTGGGGCTCCAAAGGTCCTTCCCTGGGCTAAGAGGGACCATCTCTGAGGCTCAGAGGGTCCATCCTTGGAACATATATGGTCCATCCCTTTGCTCTGAGGGTCCATACTTTGGCCTCAAAGGGTTTATCCCTGCGGCTCAGAGGGTCCAATTTTGGGGCTCAGAGGCTCCATCCCTGTGACACAGAGGGTCCATCCTTGGGGCACAAAGGGTCCATCTTTGGGGAACAAAGGGTCCATCCTTGGGTCTCAGAGGGATCATCCCTGGGCTCAAAGGGAACATCCCTGGGCTCAGAGCATCCATCCTTGGGGCTCAGAGAGACCATCTTTGGGGCTCAGAGGGACCATCCATGGGCTCAACGATACCATCCCTGGGCTCAGAGTGTCCATCCTTGGGGCTCAGAGAGACCATCCCTGGGGCTCAGAGGGTCCATCCCTGGGCTTAGATGGTCCACCCTTGGAGTTCAAAAGGTCCATTCCTGGGCTCAGAGGGTCTATGCCTGGCTCACAGTGTCCATCCTTGGGGCTCCAAAGGTCCTTCCCTGGGCTCAGAGGGACCATTTTTGGGGCTCAAAGGGTCCATCCTTGGGACATAGATGGTCTACCCCTGGGCTCTGAGGGTCCTTTCTTAGGACCTCAATGAGTCCATCCCTGGGGCTCAGAGGGTCCATTCCTGGGGCTCATAGGGTCCATCCCTGGGACACAGAGGATCCATCCTTGGGGCTCAAAGGGTCCATCCTTGGGGCTCAGAGGGTCCATCCTTGGGGCTCAGAGGGATCATCCCTGGGCTCAAAGAAAACATCCCTGGGCTCAGAGCATCCATCCTTGGGGCTCAGAGAGACCATCTTTGAGGCTCAGAGGGACCATCTCTGGGGCTTAGAGAGTCCATCCTTGGGGCTCAGAGGGACCATCCTTGGGGCTCAAATGGTCCATCTATGGGCTCAGAGGGACAATCTTTGGGGCTCAAAGGGTCCATCCCTGGGCTCAGAGGGTCCATTTCTGGGGCTCAGATGCTCCATCCCTGGGACACAGAGAGTCCATCCTTGGGGCTCAGAGGGTCCATCCCTGGGCTCAAAGGGACCATCCCTGGGCTCAGAGGGACCATCCTTGGGACATAGATAGTTTATCCCTGGCTCTGAGGGTCCATCCTTGGGCCTCAAAGGGTCCATCCCTGGGGCTCAGAGGGCCCATTCCTGGGGCTCAGAGGGTCCATCCCTTGGACACAGAGAGTCCATCCTAGAGTTCAAAGGTTCCATCCTTGGGACTCATAGGAATTATCCCTGGGCTCAAAAGGAACATCCCTGGGCTCAGAGCATCCATCCTTGGGGCTCAGAGAGACCATCTTTGAGACTCAGAGGGACCACTCTGGGACCTAGAGGGTCCATCCCTGGGGTTCAGCGGGCCCATCCTTGGGTCTCAGAGGGACCATCTTTGCGGCTCAGAGGGACTATCCTTGGGGCTCAAAGGGTCCACCCTTGGGCTCAGAGGGACAATCTTTGGGGCTCAAAGGGTCCATCCCTGGGCTTAGAGGGTCCATCCTTGGGACACAGTGGGTCCATCCCTGGGCTCAGAGGGACCATCCCTGGGATAGAGAGGGTCTATCCTTGGGGCTCAGAGGGTCCATCCTTGGGACACAAAGATTCCATCCCTGGTCTTAGAGGGTCCACCCGTGGAGTTCAAAAGGTCCATCCCTGGCCTCAGAGGGTCCATCCCTGGCTCAGAGGGACCAACTTTGGGGCTCAGAGTGTCCATCCTTGGGACATAAATGGTCCATCCCTAGGCTCTGAGGGTCCATCCTTTGGCCTCAAAGGGTCTATCCATGGGGCTCAGAGGGTCCATTCCTGGGGCTCATATGGTCCATCCCTGGGACACAGAGGGTCCATCCTTGGGGCTCAAAGGGTCCATCCTTGGGGCTCAGAGGGTCCATTCCTGGGGCTCATATGGTCCATCCCTGGGACACAGAGGGTCCATCCCTGGGACACAGAGGGTCCATCCTTGGGGCTCAAAGGGTCCATCCTTGGGGCTCAAAGGGTCCATCCTTGGGGCTCAGAGGGATCATTCCTGGGCTCAAAGGGACCATCCCTGGGCTCAGAGCGTCCATCCTTGGGGCTCAGAGTGACCATCTTTGGGGCTCAGAGGGACCATCTCTGGGCTCAAAGATACCATCCCTGGCCTCAAAGCATACATCCTTGGGGCTCAACGGGTCCATCCCAAGGGCTCAGAGGGTTCATGTTTGGGTTCAGAAGGTCCATCCCTCGTGTTCAGAGGGTCCATCCTTGGGGCTCAAAGGGTCTATCCCTGAGGCTCAGAGCATCCATCCTCAGGACAGAGACAGTCCATCCTTGGGGCTCAGAGGGACCATTTCTGGGCTCAGAGGGACCATCCCTGGACTCAGAGTGTCCATCCCTGGGCTCAAAGGGTTCATTCTTGGGGCTCACAAGGTCCACCCCTGGGCTCAGAGGGACCATCTCTGGGGCTAAGAGGGTCCATCCTTGGGACACAGATGGTCTATCCCTGGGCTCAGAGGTTCCATCCTTAGCCTCAAAGGGTCCATCCCTGGGGCTCAGAGTGTCCATCCCTGGGACACAGAGGGTCCATTCTTGGGGCTCAAAGGGTCCATCCTTGGGGCTCAGAGGGACCATCCCTGGGCTAAAAGGGACCATCCCTGGCCTCAAAGGGACAATCTTTAGGACTCAAAGGGTCCATCCCTGGGCTCAAAGGATTCATCCCTGGGCTCAGAGGGTCCATCCTTGGGGCTCAAAGGGTCCACCCTTGGGGCTCAGAGGGTCCATCCCTGGGCTCAGAGAGACCATCCCTGGGGCTCAGATGGTCCATCCTTGGCCTCAGAGTGTCCATCTCTGTGCCTAGAGGGACCATCCTTGGGGCTCAGAGGATCCATCTTTGGGACACAGAGGTCCATCCCTGGGCTCAGCGGGTCCATCCTTGGTGTTCAAAACGTCTATCTCTGGGGATCAGAGGGTCCATCCCTGGGCTCAGAAGGTCTATCCCTGGGGCTCAGAGGGTCCATTCATGGGACACAGAGGGCCCATCCCTGGGCTTAGAGGGTCTACCCTTGGAGATCAAAAGGTCCATCCCATGGCTCAGAGGGACCAACTTTGGGGCTCAGAGGGTCCATCCTTGGGACATAGATGATCCATCCCTGGGCTCTGAGGGTCCATCCTTGGGCCTCAAAGGGTCCATCCCTGGGGATCAGTGGGTCCATTCCTGGGGCTCAGAGGGTCCATCCCTGGGACACAGAGCATCCATCCTTGGGGCTCAAAGGGTCCATCCTTGGGGCTCAGAGGGACAATCTTTGGGGCTCAAAACATCCATCCCTGGTCTCAGAGGGTCCATCCTTGGGCTCAGAGTGTCCATCCTTGGGGCTCAAAAAGTCCATCCCTGGGCCCAGAGGGACCATCTCTGGGGCTAAGAGGATCTATCCTTGGGCCTCAAAGGTACCATCCCTGGGGCTCAGAGGGTCCATACCTGGGACACAGAGCGTTCATCTTTGGGGCTCAAAGGGTCCATCCTTGGGGCTCTGAGGGACCATCACTGGGCTAAAAAGGACCATCCCTGGGCTCAGAGGAACAATCTTTGGGGCTCAAAGGATCCATCCTTGGGGCTCAGAGGGACCATCGCTGGGCTAAAAGGGACCATCCCTGGGCTCAGAGGGACAATCTTTGGGGCTCAAAGGTTCTATCCCTGGCTCAAAGTGTCCATCTCTGGGCTCAGTGGGTAATCCTTGGGACACAGAGGGTCCATCCCTGGGCTCAGAGAGACCATCCCTGGGGCTCAAAGGGTCCATTCTTGGGGCTCTGAGGGACCATCCTTGGGCTCAACGGGACCATCCCTGGGCTCAAAGGGAATGACCCTGGGCTCAGAACATCCATCTTTGGGCTCAGACAGACAATCCTGGGGCTCAGAAGGACAGTCCCAGGGGCTCAGAGCATCCATCCTTGGGGCTCAGAGGGTCCATCTCTGGGGCTCAGAGGTACCATCCCTGGCTCAGAGGGACCAGATACAGAGGTCCTTGGGATACAGAGGGTCCATCCTTGGGGCTGAAAGGGACCACCCTTGGGGCTGAAAGGGACCATCCCTGGGCTCAGAGGGACCATCCCTAGGTTCAGAGGGTCCATCCTTGGCGCTCAGAGGGTCCATTTTGGGGGCTAAAAGTGACCATCCCTTGGCTCAGAGGGACCATCCCTGGTTCTCAGAGGGTCCATCTATGGGACACAGAGGGTCCATCCCTGGGCTCATTGGTGCATCCCTGGGGCTCAGATGAACTGTACTTGGGGGTCAAAAGACCATCCCTGAGCTAAGAGGTTCCATCCTTTGAGCTCAAAGGGTCCATCCTTGGGACACAGAGGGTCCATCCCTGGGCTCAAAGGGTCCATCCCTGGGCTCAGAGGGTCCATCCTTGGGCCGCAAAGGTTCCATCCCTGGGGCTCAGAGAGACTATCCCTGGGGCTCGGAGGGTCCATCTCTGGGGCTCAGAGGGTCCATCCTTGGGGCTCAAAGGGACCATCCCTGGGTTCAGTGGGACCATCCCTAGGCTCAGAAGGACAATCTTTGGGGCTCAAAGGGTCCATTCCTGGGCTCAGAGGGTCCATCCTTGGGACACAGAGGGTCCATCACTGGGCTCAGAGGGCCCATCCCTGGGCTCAAAGGGTCCATCCCTGGGCTCAGAGAGTCCATTCTTGGGACACAGAGGGTCCATCCTTCGGGCTCAGATGATCCATCCCTGGGCCCAGAGGGTCCATCCCTGGGGCTTAGAGGTTCACCCCCTGGGCTCATATGGTCCATCCCTGGGGCTCATCTAGCAATGCACACGGGGGGATGAGGATGGTGGGGAGGTTGGGTGGTACCCGAGGTCAGCATGTTGTTGATGAGCTCCAGGAAGCCCTCCTCGGCCACGTGAGCATCAGTGAACAGGAAGATCATGGTCTTGTTCTCCAGCCCCAGCTTCAGGTATAGGCTCTTGAGATCCTCCCGGAAGCTGTTCTCAGAGTAGCCGCGGCTCAGCAGGATCTCAAACACCTGGGATGGCGGAGCAGAGTCGCGGTCACCGGGAGCAGAGTCACAGTCACCCGGGGCCTCCCCCTGCCTGCCCCCAGGGTGTTGGGGAGCCTGGGTACAAGGAGAGCGTGCGCATTCACACACTCGCAGACTGTGGCTGCCCAGGACGCAGCATCAAGGTGCAGGTGTCAGAGCTGCATGATGCGACCCAGCCCGGGCAGAAAGCCCTAGCACCCCACTTTTTAAAAATTAATCAAAGTGTGGTTATGCACGCTTATAATCCCCACACTTGGGAGGCTGAGACAGGAGGATCCCACAGGTTTGAAGCCAACCTCGGCTACTGAGTGAGGCTCTCAGCAACTTAGTGAGACCCTGTTTCCAAATAAAATATAAAGAAGGTCTGGGAGTATAGCCCGGAGGTAGAAAGCCCCTGGGTTCCACTCCCCAGTACCACCAAAAATTAATCTATTTGTTTGTTTATTTATTATTCATTATGTTGGTACTGGGGATTGAATCCATGTATGTTCTATCTCTGAGTTACACCCCTGTCCCTATTTTATTTTTATTTTTGAAATAGATTCTCGCTAAGCTGATGAGGCTGTCTGCGAACCTGTGATCCTCCTGTCTCAGCCTCCCAAGTACTGGGGTTCTAAACATGTGAAACAATACCCAGAAAAAGCTGTTCTTAAAAAAGAGAAAGAAGTACTTGGGGGGGGCTGAGAAGGGAGGATCACAGATTTGGGGGCAGCCTCAGCAAATTAGTGAGTGAAGCCCTGTTTCAAAATTTTAAAAAAGTTAAAAATAGCTGAGGATGTAGCTCAGAGACAAAATATCCCTGGGTTCAATCCCTGGTACAGCTGAGAGAAAGACACACACAGACAGACAAGTACAGCCAGGCGTGGTGGCGCACAACTGTAACCCCAGGACTTAGGAGGCTGAGCCCAGAGGCTTGCGGTTCATGGACAGCCTCCGCTACTTAGCACTCAGCAACCTAGCTAGACCTTGTTGTAAAATAAAAAATAAATAAAGAGGGTTGGGGTGGAGCTCAGAGGTAGAATGCCTCTCAGTTCAATTCCCAGTACCAAAAAGGAAAGAGAGAGAGAGAGAGAGAGAGAGAGAGAGAGAGAGAGAGAGAGAGAGCGCGCGCTCTGGATGTGGTGGCACATTCATAAATAATTTTTTTTTGGTGGTACTGGGGGTAGAACCCAGGGGCCTTCTACCTCCAGGCTATACCCCCAGAACTATTTTATATTTTATTCGGAAACAGGGTCCCACTAAGTTGCTGAGAGCCTCACTCAGTAGCTGAGGCTGGCTTCGAACCTGTGCGATCCTCCTGTCTCAGCCTCCCAAGCGCTGGGATTACAAGCGTGGACCATCACGCCCGGCTTAAATAAGTAAATAAGTGAGTAAATAAATAAATAAATAAATAAATGAAAACACGGATAGACATGGCAGCCCCAAAAGTCACAGGCCCAAGCAGTTGCTCGAGTGCGACTTCGGGCTTGATGAGGACGCACCCTCCCCCGTTCTAAGGACCACACAGCTCTTGGCCGCCCCGCTCTGAAGTCAAGATGGGCCTGCGACCTCCGTCCTGGCGGGTCGCGGGAAGCGGCCTCGCTCACCTCGCAGCCCGCCGTGAAGGCCGCCAGCCTGGCCAGGGACTGCTTGCCCGAGCCGCCCACGCCCACCAGCAGCGCGTGGCCGCGGTCCATGCGGATGATGCGGTGCACGCGCGTCAGGTGCTCCAGCGCGTCGTCGAAGAGAACCAAGTTCATCTGGGTGTTGTATTCGTTATACTCCTCCAGGATTTCCTGAGTTAAGACAAATATTCGGAGTCGCTGAATTTTTCATGTGTGTCATACTGGGGACCGGGCCCAGGGCTACTCCACCTCCAGGCGGCACCCTCAGCCCTTTTTGTTTTTTATTTTGAAACAGGATCTTGCTAGGGTGCTGAGAATCCCCCTAGGTGGCTGAGGCCGATCTTGAACCTGCGATCCTCCCGTCTCAGCCTCCCAAACACTGGGATGACGGGAGTGCCCCACTGCACACCGCTAGAATCACTGGGGTTTTTTGTTTTTTTGTGTGTTTGTTTGGTTTGGTTTGGTTTGGTGGTATTGGGGTTCCTGGAAGCCCTTCTACCTCCGGGATACACTCCCACTGGCTACACTCCCAGACCTATATTTTTTACCTTTTTATGTGGAAACAGGGTCTCTTAAGCCGGCAAGGCTGGCTCCTAACCAGCGTGATCCTCCTGTCTCCGCCTCCCAAACGCGGGGATTACAAGTGTGCACCACCACGCCCAGCAGAATTGCTGGTTTTTTGGGGGGGTACTGGAGATGGAACCAAGGAGAACTCTACCTCTGAGCTACACGCCCAGTCTTATTTTTTATTCTGTATTTTGAAACAGGATCTCACTGAATTGCAGAGGGCCTCACTGAGTAGCTGAGGCTGGCCGCGAACCATGATCCCCCTGCCTCAGCCTCTCAAGTGCTGGGATGACGAGCGTGCGCCACCACGCCCGGCTTAGAATTGCTGGACTTTAAGGAGCGGACTCTCTCCTTTTGCCCAGGAGAGATGAGGAGTGGAGGAAAGAGAGATTTTTCTTTTCTACAAATATCATTGACTTCATCAAATCACATGTGCTGAATTTAAACTGGCCGGTCTAAATTTAGTGTTCACCATTAGGATTTCCATCTGCTGGGTTTCGAGGGGCCGGCAGCGAGTCCAAGCCGATTTCAGATGTGGAAGCCTCTGAGTGGAGTGGGCACGAGCCCACGGGTCAGCCCCGAGCAGGCGAGCGGGGACCTGTGACGCGAGCCGGGGACGGGCGCCACCCTCGCACCTGGAACAGGGCCTTGGCCGCCTCGTAGTCCTGGATGTCTTCGTAGACGCGCGTCTCCCCTTCGTGCAGGGCCAGCCGGAAGTCCCCGAACAGGATGGGGTCCCTCATCACCAGCTCCGCGTCCTGGCTGAAGTCCTCCACGACCAGCTTCCCGATGTGCTCCTGGACCTTGAGGCGCGGATCGCGTAAGGGCCGGGAAGCCCGGCAGAGCCTCCCAGCCCGCCCGCCCGCCCGCGTCATCACGGCCCGACTTGCCGCAAGTCGTGTTCTATGCAAAATGTACACGGGCTTTTCCATGTCTTTGTGGCGAGGGGTTTGTTGGCTTGTTTTGTTTCTGATATTGACCCCAGAAGTATCCTACCTCTGAGTTGCACCCTCTCCCTGTTCTTTTATATTTTATTTATTTGGAAATGAGGTCTGGCTAAATTGCTAAATTGCGATCCTCCCGTCTCCGCCTCCAAAGAACTGGGATTACTGTGGTGCCTGGCTATGCTTGCTTGCTTGCTTTCTTTCTTTCTTTCTTTCTTTCTTTCGGTACTGGAGATTGAACCCAGAGGGAGTCTAACTCTGAGCTACATCCACTCCCAGACCTGACTTTTTTTTTTGCGGGTCTGGGGACGGAACCCATGGACATTTGACCTCCAAGCTACAGCCCCAGCCCTATTTTTTATTCTTTATTTTGAAACAGGGTCTCACTGAGTTGCAGAGGGCCTCACTAAGTAGCTGACGCTATCTGCGAACCGCGATCCTCCAGTCTGACTCCCAAATGCTGGGATGACAAGCATGCGCCGCCACGCCCGGCGACCTGACTTATTTTTATTTTGAATTTTGAACCAGGGTCTTGCTGGGTTGCTGAGAGTCTCACTATTTGCTGAGGCTGTCCTCAAACCTGCGATCCTCCTATCTCAGCCTCCTAAGGACCGGGATTACAGGCGTGGGCCACCGTGGTGCTCAACTCTGCTTGTGTCTTTTACTCAGAGAGGAACTCTCCCACCCGCGTCCTACACCGGCTCCGAGTACTGACCAGCTCCTTGTCCACTTCGTTGATTAGTCGGTCATGGAAAACCCTCAGACACTCGTTCCTCCAGACTCTCACCATCTGGGCCACGGTCTGGAACCTACGGGCAGAGGGGTCAGGCTCAGCCTCCAAGGCCTCTAGAGACCGGTGGGCTCCACCACCAGCTGCCAGGGGCGGCAGAGGGGCAGCACGGAGCCCACAAGCCATCGCCATTTCTCGTCCCTGTTCTCAGCTTAGTAAAATCTAACAGGAGCCGGCGTGGTGGTGCACGCTTGTAACCCCAGTCACTGGGAGCCTGAGACAAGAGGATTGCAGGTTCACGGCCAGCCTCAGTAACTTAGTGAGGCTCTCTGCAACTTAGTGAGACCCTGTCTCAAAATAAAAAGAAAAAATTGGGCTGGGGATCTGGGCACGGTGGCACATACCTGTGATCTCGGTACTTGAGAGGCTGAGACAGGAGGATCGCAGGGTCAAGGGGGTCAGCCTCAGCAAGTACAGAGACTCTCATCAACCTAGCGAGACCTTGGTTCAAAGTAAAAATAAAATAGAGCCGGGCGTGGTGGCGCACGCTTGTAATCCCAGCATTTGGGAGGCTGAGACAGGAGGATCACAGTTCGCGGACAGCCTCAGCTACTTAGTGAGGCCCCTTGCAACTCAGTGAGACCCTGTTTCAAAATAAAGAATAAAAAATAGGGCTGGGGGTGTAGCCCAGAGGTAGAACGCCCCTGGACTCAATCCCCAATATCATAAAAATAAAATAAAATAAAATAGGTCTCAGAGTATAGCTCAGAGGTAGAATTCTCCTGGGTTCCACCCCCAGTACCACCAAAAATAAATAAATAAATAAATAAACAAAGAAAAAAAAAGAAAAAGAAATCTAAACGGACACTAACAAATTAAATGCAAAGGCCATAGAGCCATCTCCCAAAACTTACCCCATCGTAGGGAAGAGAAGTTACATCTCTGTTAATAGCACAGGTGACCTCAAGCGAGGGCCTGAGCGCACCCGCCCCTCCCGCTGGATCAGAAGGGAGTTTGGGGACCACGGTGGCTCCTTTTTCTCTGAACCCACACACCGTCTGGCCCCAGCTCCGGTACTTTCCCCAGTTTCTGGCAAAGAGCGGTCACAGCACCTGGGCGCCGGCCGGGCTGCCCCCCTGGACTCCCGCAGACCCCCGGCCCCCAGGGCCAGGGCGGCCAGGCCAAGTCCTTCCCTCGTTTCCTAATATTTCACTGGCTGCTAACTAGAGTTTGCGTGATCACACTTACGCATTCTGTAGATTAAAGCAGATGCTCAGGTATAGACACACATCTGGTTTTGTTGTTGTAGCGCTTTAGTTTCGTGGTGCTGAGCACTGAACCCAGGTCTGTTCTACAGCTGAGCTGCACAACCTAGCCCTTTTTATTTTTCATTTTGAAACAAGATCTCACTAAGTTGCTGAGGGGCTTGCTAAGTTGCTGAGGCTGGCCTCGAATCTCCATCCTCCTATCTCAGCCTCCCAAGTCCTGGGATTAGAGTTGTATGCCACCACCCCCGGCTTGAAGCCAAGCACGGATCTCTTTTTTAACAGTATGCAAAGACACTGGGTAATTAATTGATTTCTTTTGTTTTATTTTTGTTTGTTTTGTTTTTGTGTGGCGCTGGGGATTGTACCCAGGAACAGTCTACCTCTAAGCTATACCTCCAGTCCTATTTTATTTTTTATTTGGCAACAGGATCTCACTAAGTTGCTGAGGGCCTTGCCAAGCTGCTGAGGCTGACCGCAAACCTACGATCCTCCTGTCCCAGACTCGCAAATACTGGGATGCTGGGTGCGTGCCACCACATCCAGCTCAGTCAACATCTTGACCCATCAAATTCATTGATAAGTCTTTTTTTTTCTTTTTAGGTACTGCGAGTGGAACCCAGGGGCATTCTACCTCTGAGCTACACCCCCAGCCCTATTTTTTATTCTTTATTTTGAACCAGGGTCTCACTGAGTTGCAGAGGGCCTCACTAAGTAGCTGAGGCTGTCCTCGAACAGCAATCCTCCCGTCTCAGCCTCCCAAATGCTGGGATGACAAGCGTGCGCCACCACGCCCGGCAAGTCTTCTCTCTTAATAAGAGAAGCCACATGCCCACAGGGTGTGTCTTAGTAAGACAAAACGAACTCACCGCTCCGAGTTAGTGAGGACGAGACCGTTAAAAACCCGCGAGAGGTCACGGAGATTGAAGATGTAGTGGAACTTGGACGGGGTGGGGGGCAGGTCCTGAACAATGTTTTTGTAAAGCGCTAAGGTACAGGACGTCAGCTTGCTGCTCACGGCTATGATGCTCTCGTGGAAGTTCTAGAAACAAGAGGGCCCCCAGGGTCCATCAACGGCCGAGCAGACGAGGCACACGGCGCGTCCAGCCATAAAGGAAACAAGCGGCCCAGCGTGGTCGCGCACAACTGGAATCCCAGGGCTTGGGAGGCTGGCAGAGGCGGTTCGCAGATTCGAGGCCAGCCTCAGCGACTTAGTGAGGCTACATATTAGGGGCGGTTGCTCAACACGGTTACACAGTTGGTGCCTCGGAACTGTTTGTTTGATTGTGGTAGTAGGGATTGAACCCAGGGGTGTTCTTTCTCTGAGCTATACCCCCAGCCCTATTTTTTATTCTTTATTTTGAAACAGGGTCTCATTGAGTTGTAAAGGGCCTCACTAAGTAGTTGAGGCTGTCCCCAAACCATGATCCTCCGACCTCCAGTACCACACACACACACACACACACACACACACACACACACACACACAAATGGCAAGGCCGGCCTCCAGCCTGCTATCCTCCTGTCTTGGCCTCCCAAGCCCCGCGATTTCTAGGCGTGCACAGTTCCTCCCCAGCAGCATTCCCAGGCTGTGTTTCTAACTCAAGTCAAGTCACCGAGGTGTGGCCTTTGAGGATGGACGAGTAGATGAGGTGCAGAGACTCCTCGGAAGGGAAGGGCATGTTGAAGACGCTGAAGAGCGAGAGGAAGCGCGGGTCCACCTCGTTGCGGCCCCCGCCGGCCTTGCCCATGGCGGCCATGAAGCCGAGGTCGCGGATGCTCTTGCAGTTCAGCTCCTTCCCGCGGTCGTACAGGAAGCCTTTTTCCAGCAGCAGCTTCAGCAAGGCGATGGGCTGCTGCGTGCCGTACTCGTCCACCTTCGTTTATATTTTTAAGAGAAAAGCGTGTCACGCAGCGGAGCCCGGAGGCCCGAGCCGCCCGCCTCCGCGCTCTCACGGGGGTCCCGGCTGGAGGTGCCCGGGCCTCCGTGAAGTTTGCAATTATATGTTCATTATTTTTAAAAAGGCCTGACTCCCTCGTGAGACTTCATAAGCTCCGTGAAGGCAGAGATGGCGCGGGTTTGCGCGCTGCGTAACACCAGCCCCCTGAGAGGCGCTGGGTACAGGGAGGCCATAGCCTGGGGGGTGGGTTGAGGGATGCAGAGATGGGTGGGTGGATGGGGAGATACACTGATGGGTGGATGGGCGGATGGATGGATAGATGGATGGATGATGGATGGATGGATGGATGATGGATGGATGGATGGATGATGGATGGATGGGTGGATGATGGATGGATGGATGGATAGATGGATGCTTTTTTTTTTGCAGTACTGGGAATGGAACCCAGGGCCATTCTACTTCCAAGCTAAACCCCAGACCTATTTTTTATTCTTTATATATATATATATATATATATATATATATATATATATTTGCCGTGCTGGGAATGGAAGCCAGGGGCATTCTACTTCCAAGCCCCACCCCCATCCCTATTTTTTATTCTTTATTTTGAAAGAGGATCTCCCTGAGTTGCAAAGGGCCTCACTAAGTAGCTGAGGCTGGCCGCAAACTGCGATCCTCCTGTCTCAGCCTCCCGAATGCTGGGATGACAAGTGTGCGTCACCATGCCCTGATACATTTATGGATGGATGGATACCTTTATGGACGGATGGATGGACGGATAGATGGATGGACGGATGGATGGACGGACGGATGGATGGATGGACGGACGGATGGATAAACTGATGCAGTTATGGATGAATTAATACATATATAGATGGATGAGTGAATACAGTTATGGATGGAATGACATTTAGAGGGGAAGGATGGACAGATGGATGGGTGGAGAGAGGGCCTGATAGATGGGCAGATAAATAAAATAATATGCGAATAGGTGAGTGAGTATATGAATGGCTGGCTGGCTGGATGGATGGATGGATGGAATAATATACAAATAGGTAACTAGACATGTGGAGGGAGGGATGGCTAGATAAGCAGAGATGGATAGACAGATGGGTGGATGGATGGACAGATAGATTAATGAATGGGTAGATAGAAAGATGGATGAATAGAAGCTATGAATGGATGAATAGGCTAAAGGTGAGTAGATGCATAAATGTATAGAGAGATCAACAGAGAGAGAGATGGATAAATAGAACCACAGGTAAATACATGACTAAATATATGGGGGATGGATAAGTGGCTACTCGGGTCTACGGAGGGATGGACAGATGGATCCAGTTTTGCACGCTGCCCTCTGTAAGATGGTTTTCTCAGAAAAACATGGTTCTGTAAAATGATACAAACTTAAGCTCCAGTGGAAGCCGGGCGTGGTGGTGCACACTTGTAATCCCAGTACCTAGGAGGCTGAGACAGGAGGATCACAGGTTCAAGGCCAGCCTCAGCAACTTAGCGAGACCTTCTGCAGCTTAAAGAGACCCTGTTTCAAAATAAAGAATAAAAAAGAGGGCTGCGAGTGTGCTCAGAGGTGGAATGCCCCTGAATTTAACCCCCAGTAGCTCCCCAGCCCACATACACACAAAAAAACTTCTCCAATATGCTAAGAAACAAACACACTCACGATGCTGCTAACGGTTCCCTTCCCAAGCTAATCCCGAGGGGTTCTTGGGACGCGTCCCGCGTACTCAAGCGAGAACAGCACTATTAGCCAGTCGAGTTCGCCGCAGACCCCTTGCCAGGCATCGCCACCTGGAGGCGAAGGCTGCCTGCTGTCGCCCGCAGAGACGGAGGCCGGCTCCGGGTGGACACCAGGCCGCAGCGCTCAAGACGGGGGCTCCCTCTCACACTCTGCACACGCACGCACGCGCACGCACACACGCAGGCTGCCCCTCCAACCTTAGGCATGTTCATGTCGTCCATGAAGACCAGCAGGCGCTTGCCCATGGGCGGCCCGTACGTGTCTTTGGTCCGCTTTTCCACGTTGGCTTCTAGATTCCTCTGGATGTCCATGGACGTGGTACGGGAGGAGAAGTTGACCATTAACACGATCTGAAACATAGAGAGAGACGGGCTCAGGCTGCCAGCCTCCTGCGCCCGCCACTGCCAGTGTTTGACTGCAAGCTTCTGCTGCACGCTTGCTGGCCCCTGTACTCAGGCTTTTGGGACCCAATGTGCATCTGGGCTTTATTATTATTATTATTATTATTATTATTATTATTAATGTGCAAAGGCCAAGAATTTCTTTTCCCTCTTGGCAAGGTTGTATGAGCCGCCAAGAATGGATTGTGCAACCTGGGCCTCGGACGGCACGGCGGAGGGAAATCAGGCCGGGCCGGGTGTCGGCTCTAGAGCACGGTTCTAGCTCAGAGACCACAAGCTCAGACCATCTTCTCTCTCACCTGAGATGATTTTTTTCTTTTCTTTTTTTTTTTTTTTTTTTGCAAGCCTGGTGATTGAGCCCAGGGACATTCGACCTTTCCCAGGGACATTCGACCTCCAAGCTATGTCCCGAGCCCAATATTTTATTCTTTATTTTGAAACAGTGTCTCTGCACTTCCTGCTCTGACACTGTTAAACCTAAATATGTGAACCTAAGTGGGCTTGGCATCCACGGCAGAGCAGCCCAGTCCTGCGCTCGTCCCCTACAGTGGCCGGTGCAGAGCTCCCCTGGCCCCTCCATGCCGCAGAACCCACGTGGCCTCCAGGAGCCCCTTTGACGGCTGGGCCAGTGGGAGCAGCGGAAGCAGCCAGAGGGCCCACACAGGAGGCCAGAGCCTGGGATTTGCCTGTCTCCAGAACTGTGAGTCTATAAATAAACTCCCCTTCTTTATAAACTACCTGGTCTCGGGTATTTTATTATGGCAACAGATTAAGACAAGCATACTCAAGCACCCTTAGAGAGACCCACTCTGGCCATCTTGGAAGAGGGTCCTCAGCCCCAGTCCAGCCTTCAGATAACTGAGCCCTCCCCCACTCATCCAGCGTAATGAAGACAGCCTCAGAGACCCTGAAGCAGGGCTGCCATTGACCCCTCTGCCTGTGGTGTTAAGTTGTGCCTGTTGCGTGCTGGACAATTTGTTACGTGGCAGTAGATAGCTGATACACATAACGGCTTACGTTCAAGTCTTCGTTCAGATGTTTGAGGAAGTTCTGGGTCGTGGCTGTCTTAGAAGTACCAGATTCGCCCACAAAAATAACGGGGTGCTTGATTTTAACCATTTGCTCCAGTATCCAGGTGGTGCGGGTCGTATCCACCGTGTGAACTAGGAGACATGACGGGAACCGTCGCGGGCGCT
This sequence comes from Muscardinus avellanarius, assembly GCF_963383645.1. Lineage (NCBI taxonomy): Eukaryota > Metazoa > Chordata > Mammalia > Rodentia > Gliridae > Muscardinus > Muscardinus avellanarius. The sequence goes on along the minus strand of NC_137807.1, from coordinate 2,653,360 downwards.
CCGCGGCGGAGGGTGAGCTCGGGGCTGTCACGGCAGCCCGCGAATCCCACAGAGACCATCAGCAAAAGCCGAGCCGTGACCCCAAGAACATGAAGTAGGGGTAAAACCTCCTCCTCAGGGGCTCATACCCCAACCATCGTTTTTCTTGGCTTTATTGAACTATATCTTGCTATAACATCACCCACTTTAAGTGTCTAATTTTTTTTCTTTTTTGGTGGTTCTGGGAATTGAACCCGGGGGCTTTCTACCTCTGAGCTATACCACCAGCCCTATGTAATTTTGTATTTTGAAACAGGGTCTCACTGGGTGGCTGAGGGCCTCACTAAGTTCCTGGGGCCGGCTTCAAACCTGAAATCCCCGTCTCAGTCTCCCAAGTACTGAGATTGCAGGCACGCGCCGCCACGCCCGGCTTAAGTGTCCAATTTGATGAACTGGTTACACGTCTACAGCTGTGTGATTATCACCGCGGACCAGGTTCGGTGCTTCCAGAGTGTTTCAAGCACCAATTCCGATTTACACCTGGGTGTTAACGACTCCACTTCTTGGTTGCTTACACCAATTAAATACTGTAGGACCTGGTTTCCTGCGCAACAGCTTCCTCTGAAGAGAATTTTTAACTACAAAATCCGGTCTGGACCACTCATTCCCACGCTGGCACATTATTTGTGAGTGTGCGTGGTGCTGGGGATTGAACCCAGGGGCCCTCTACTTTGACCTAAACCCCCAGCCCTATTTTATTTTTTATCTGGAAAAGGGTCTCATTAAGTTGCACAGAGAGCCTCACTGAGTTGCTGAGGCTGTCCTCAAACCTGCAATCCTCCTGCCTCAGCCTCCCAAGTACTGGGCTTACCAGTGTGTGCCACCACGCCCGGCCCCACTGAGGGTGTTTAGCCCTGATGTGTTGCCAAGGAAACGGGGGTACCCGGGGCGCTCTCACACCTAGGAGCAGGGAGGGGCTCGGCTTCACTGACCCAGGATGTCGATGAACTTCCTCCCGTGGTCGTGCACGTACTCCGGGACCAATTTACTCCATGGGACCCACTGGCTCCGTTTGTGATCGAAGTGGAAGTCAAACATGGTTGGAAGCTGACCTGCAGCGAAAAAGACCAGCGTCGCCTCTACCGTAGGCAGGGCGCGGGAGCGGTGCCGGCACCAGCCTGAAACGGACAGACCCCGCCTCTTCCTCAACTCCCCAGACACCACCTTGAGCATGGAATCGCGCCCCCGCCACTGACCAGGTTCTTTCTGAGTTCTTTGGATTAAGGCAACCTGTTCCCTGGCCAGGCCAGATGTTGACTGATGTGTGTGCGTGCGCGCGCTACACCCCCAGTCCTATTTTATTTTTATTTGAAACAGGGTCTCGCTAGGTTGTTGAGAGTCTCACTTCTTGCTGAGGCTGTCCTCGAACCTGCGAGCCTCCCGTCCCAGCCTCCCAAGTCCTGGGATGACAGGTGTGCGCCACCTCGCCCGGTTAGATGTTGAGTATTTTGAACTAATGCTACCGGCGCACTGGCCACCTTGTGAGTCCTTCCCTAGGGACACAGCGGGGACCACGAGCCCAGTCCCAGGCCTCGCAGCAGGGGGTGTTGAGGTGGGGTACGCAGAGGCCGACAGACAGCCTCAGGGCAGACACTGAGTTCTGTAACGCGGAAAGTACAACGGGAGCCCCATAAGGGCGCCTACTTTTTTTTTTTATGTTGCAGTAGGGAGACTGAATCCAGGGGCATTCCACCTCTGAGCCACACCCCCAAACTGATTTTATTTTCAGTACTAGGGATGGAACCTAGGGGCATTCTACCTTGAGCAATACCCCCAGCCCTAGTTTTTTTTTTTTTTTTAATTCTTTATTTTGAAAGTCTCACTGGGTTGCAAAGGGCCTCACTAAGTAGCTGAGGCTAGCGATCCTCCTGTCTCGCCTCCCAACTGTGGGGATTACAAGCGTGTACCACCACACCCGGCTTATTTTTATTTTTTGAAAGAGGGTTCGCAGACAGCCTCAGCTACTTAGTGAGGCCCTTTGCAACTCAGTAAGACCCTGTTTCAAAATAAAGAATAAAAAATAGGGCTGGAGTTGTAGCTCAGAGGTAGAATGTTCCTGGGTTTCATCCCTAGTACCACAAAAAAGAGAAAGAAATCGAGAAAAGCAAGCTCGTGCCCCTGCACGCCTCCCCCGAAGCCCACTGTGTGGTCTCTACCTGGCAGCTCCCCGGGTCTGGCCCAAACCTCTTCCGTGTCCGCAGTGGGCAGGGAAGCAATGCGCTTGATGCATTCGTCAAACTTAGCCCTTCCGTCCTCCAGCAAGGAGGCGCCCAGCGAGCAGTACAGCGCCTCCAGGAAGTAGCACTCCAGCAGGTCAGGGTCCTCCACCTCTCCTTCCAGCAGCGCATCCAGCATCTTGGTCAACTGGGTGACCTGGTTCGCGGGAGAATATCTGGCTCAGTTCCTAGATGACTTACACACACATCCCTGGGTAGGATCCTGAATGCCTGAATCCCAGAGAGATGGGAACGTTTGGCCGCCATATTGGTTTAGACAAGTGGAGCCCAACAGTCTTGATTGCACAGGGTTACAGACACACGCGTCTCCCCGTTCAACACCCGCCTGTCATGTTCTGGCCGACCTCTTCGGCATCTTGGCTCCCCAGACGAGCCCGCCGTGGGTCGGTCTCACCGCAGTTTTGCTGTCTTACCATATTGAGGTCTGTCTGGGGCACTATGGTCTTCAGTTTCTCCCCTTGCCGTCCGTCCACTATCCCCTCCACTATCACGTCGATGAGGTAGGGCACGTACTTCTCAAAGAGGTTGTTTAGGTCTCTCTGCTCTGCCTGGGAAAGAGCAGGCGTCCAGAGTGCTTCCAGAGGTTCATTTGTATACATGAAAGTTCACAGAAAGGCCCTCCGTTTATTGTTTTTGGTTTTTTGTGCCACCAGGGATTGGACCAGGGGGAGTCTACCTCCAAGCTGCACCTCCAGCCCTACTTTATTTTCTTATTTGGAAACAGGGCCTCGCTAGATAGCCGAGAGTCTTGCTAAGTTGTTGAGGCTGGCCTTGAACTCCTAATCCTCCTGGTTTCAGCCTCCCTGGGATTAGAGGCGTGCGCCACCACACCCGGCTCAAAAAGGCCTTCTTGACCAAAGGAGGGTGAGAGAAAATAGCGGATACATGATGAATTTGGCAGGGTAGGAAACCCTGGGCCTTAGGTTTATAGAGATTTAAGATACACTTCTAGTTCATTCTGAGACCACAGGGTGAACTCCAGCTCTGGGATGCTAGAGAGGAGGTTACGGTTCCATTTGGCAGGAATGGGGACGGTCATCTCAGAGGTGACGTGAAGTCCTCAAGCAGGGTGGAAATTAGCAGAGCACTCCCCTATCAGGGCATCGATGCCCACCCGGGGCCCTCAGTCGACCCTCTCTTATGCCAGCACCTCACGTGGTCCTGTTTCCCTGGGTTTTCCCTTCTCTGGGGTGACCATGTCCTGCTTTCTAATTGGCCAGCAGCCTAGTGACCCTTATAGAAATACACGCAGGCCTCCTGTGACCCTTGGAGAATGTGGTCCTGGTGCCCCGGGTGTGGTCAAGCCGTTCCCTGTTTGTGACCCTGCATATGACGCTCCATCCATCTCTACCCCTTTCAACAAAACCTATTAAGACAATTTACCCTGTTTATTTCTTTATTTGGGGTACTAGAGGCTGAACCCAGGGGCATTCCACAGCCCAACTATACCCCTAGCCCTATTTTTAACTTAAAAAAAATTTTTTTTTGGTGGTACTGAGGTTCCTGGAAGCCCTTCTACCTCCAGGCTACACTCCCAGACCAATGTTTACATTTTATTTGGAAACAGGGTCTCCTAAGCCAGCGCACGTGGCTGGCTTCGAACCTGCGCGATCCTCCTGTCTCTGCCTCCCAAGTGCGGGGATTACAAGCGTGTGCCACCACGCCCGGCTAACTTTTTTAAATTTTTAAGCAGTCTCACTAAATTTCTCAAGAACCTTGCTAAGTTGTTGAGGCTGGCCTGGAACCTGCGATCCTCCTGTCTCAGTCTCCCAAGTACCAGGATTACAGATGTGCGCCACCGTGTTGGGCTAAGATAATTCACCTTTTGAGCAGCCGTGCAATACATCACATGGTCTGGGGCCAACAGAAACCACCACATCTCAATCATACACTGTGACTCGCCCGGTCTAGCAAAAGTACAAGGATCGTGCAGCTCCTGTCTCTCGGTAACTGGGCTGGTCTAGACCATGGGCGGCAAGCTATTAGCCCAACAGCGCCCGCCACCTGTTTCTGTAAATAGACTCCTCTTGGCACTGTGTGGCGGTATTTATCCCACAAGAACAGAATCAAGCGGTACAAAGGAAACCATATGAACCACAAAGGGTTAAATACTTGGGAGGCTGGGACAGAGGATTGCAGGTTCGAGGCCAGCCTCAGCAACATAGCGAGACCCTTTGCAATATAACGAGATCCTGTTTCAATATAAAGATTTAAAAAAAAAAAAAGGCCAGGAGCCGGGCATGGTGGCACATGCCTATAATCCCAGTACTTGAGGCTGAGGCAGGAGGATCACAGATTTGATGACAGCCTCAGCAAGTAGTGAGATTCTCATCAACCTAGTGAGACCCTGTTTCACAATAAAAATATAATAGGGCTGAGGGTGTAACTGGGAGGTAGAATGCCCCTGGAGCAGGGAGCTCCTATAATGCCCCAGGGTTCAATCTCCAATACCAAAACTAAAAAAAAAAAAAGAGTGAAACACTATCTGCCCCTTTGCAGGGAAAGTTTATCAACCCCTGGTCCAGATTGTCAGAATCACTACCCATCCCACCGGTGTGAATCGGTGTGAACCCGTGTGGACCAGTGTGAATCATCTGAAATCGGGTAAGCGTGTCTGCCATAGTTTCATCCTGTCTGTGCTCAAACACAGTGGTAGGTCAAAGACAAGGTCGCACCTTCAACCATGAACCTGCCTTCAACTACGAGCCTCCACCAAGAACAACTGCTTGATTTTGGAAAGCGGTTTCACCTTGTTTTGTATTTGACGGACCCACTTTTTCCAGTACGGTTGGTATTTCAAGTTCTTCGGGTCCACGTACACCATCCCACACCGAGACACAGTGGCGGGGGAGGCGTACTGTAAATCCCCAACCTGGAGAGAGAGAGAAAGAACATCACTCGTGTCTACGAGTTCCTGCAAAGCCTTCACAAGGGCTTACGATCCATGCCACACCAAAGCCACACAGCTCCGAGGCTTTTAACTGGAAACTGTGGGTTGCTTTCAGTGAGATGCTTGGAGGCACGATGAGACAAGAATCTCTTATCTAAGTTTTTTTAAGTTTTTCCTTACTATAAAATGATACGGCCGGGTGTGGTGGCCCACGCTTGTCATCCCAGCACTCAGGAGGCAGAGACCTGAGGATCATGGTTCACAAATAGCCTCAGGTACTTAGCAAGGCCCTTCACAAATCAGTGAGACCCTGTTTCAAAAATAAAAAGACTAAAAAACAGGGCTGGGGTTGTAGCTCGGAGGTGCAATGCCCCTGGAGTCCATCCCTGGTACCACAATAAATAAATAAATAAATAAATAAATAAATAAATAAATAAATAAATAAAATAAAATTATATAAGCTGGGCGTGGTGGCACATACTTGTAATCCCAGCACTTGGGAGACTGAGACGGGAGGGTCGCGGTTCGTTGACAGCCTCAGCTACTGAGTGTGGCCCTTTGCAACTCAGTGAGACCCTGTTTCAAAATAAAGAATAAGCCGGGTGTGGTGGAATTCCAGGCCATACCCCAGGTATGCGCCACCATGCTCAGCAACATTAAAAAAAAATTTTTTTCGGGTCTGGGGATGGAACCCAGGGGCATTCGACCTCCAAGCTACACCCCCTGGCCTACTTTTTATTCTTTTTTTTGAAACCGGGTCTCACTGAGTTGCAGAGGGCCTCACTAAGTAGATGAGTCTGGCTGCGCACCGCGATCCTCCTGTCTCAGCCTTCCGAATGCTGGGATGACAAGACTGCGCCACCACGCCCGGCTTTTAAATTTTTTTTTAAATTACGGGGAGGGGAAGAAGCCTGTTGGGAATCGCCCTTGGCAGCGGCCACTTGCCTCGAAGAGCAGCGCGCAGTGCGCCTGCAGCCTGATGCGCTCGCCGTTGGCCAGTGTCAGCAGCTTGTTGTCGTCCATTACGGAGTTCATGTTTTCTACCCAGAGGGCATCCACGTCGCCATCAAATAAGATATACCTGTGATGACCGAAGAGTGCTGAGCCCGGGTGCCCAGGGCCTGCCAGGGCCCACTCGACCTCCGCCCCAGGCCCAGGACCGACAGCACGCTTTGGGGCCTGGAGGAGTCGGCCACAGATACTTAAGATGCAGGGAACTTTCCACAAAGATCTGGATTCCTCCCTCTGCAGAAACTGGGAAGTTCTGACACACAGCCCTGCGCTCCTGCCTGGGAACCATCTACTGACGCCGTAGCTGCCCGTGGAGACAGACACACATCCCGCCACCCGCGCCCTGACTTCTCTTAAGTCTGAGGTTGATTATCAATGGCTGGTTAGCACTGCGCGTGCACGTGTGCATGTGTGTGTGTGCGTGTGTGTGTGCGTGTGTGTGTGTGCACTCGTGTGCAGGGGTGGGGGGACTTGGGGGACTGGGGATTGAACCCAGGGGTGTTCTACCTCCAAGTTACACCTCCAGTGCTTTGTATTTTTTTTAATTGAGAAAAGAGGTCTTCTTGCTGAGTGACCCAGGCCAGGGAGACCCAGCAACTCAGTGAGACCCTGTTTCAAAAATAAAGAATAGCCGGGCGTGGTGGCGCACGCTTGTCATCCCAGCATTCGGGAGGCTGAGACCCGAGGATCACAGTTCGCAGACAGCCTCAGCTACTTAGGAAGGCCCTCCGGAAAATAAATAAAAATAGGGCAGGGGCTGTGGCTCAGAGGTCAAATGCCCCTGGGTTCTGCCCCCAGACCCAGAAAGAAAAAGAAAGAAAGAAAGAAAGAAAGAAAGAAAGAAAGAAAGAAAGAAAGAAAGAAAGAAAGAAAAAGAGGGAGGGAGGGAGGGAGGATTAAAAGTAGGGCTGGGGTGTAGCTCAGAGACAGAATACCCTCAGGTTCACCTCTAGTACCACAACCAAAGCCACAGGCGAGGGGCTTACAAGCTTGTTATTTTAAAGGCTCTTTTTCTTTCTCTTTCTTTCTTTCTTTCTTTCTTTCTTTCTTTCTTTCTTGTGGTACTGGGGATTGAAACTAGGGGAATTCTACCTCTGAGCTATACTCCCAGCCCTATTTTTTATTCTTTATTTTTGAAACAAGGTCTTGCTAAATTGTGGGGGGCCTTGTTAAGTTGCTGAGGCTGGCTGCAAACCTGTGATCTTCCTGTCTCAGCCTCCCAAATGCTGGGATTACATGCGTGCGCCATCACGCTCGGAGGCTTTTATTTATCTTTTTAAATTTTTATTTATTTATTTTTATTTATTTATTTATTTATTTTTGCTACACCCCAAGCCCTGTTTTTTATTCTTTATTTCTTAAAACAGTGTCTCACTGAGTTGCAAAGGGCCTCATTAAGTAGCTGAGGCTGGCCACAAACCACGATCCTCCTGTCTCAGCCTCCCAGGTACTGGGATTACAAGTGTGCGTCACCACGCCCGGCTTTTGGTTTTGTTTTCAATGGGATCTGGCTAGCACACAAAATCAAGACCATCCCCCGAGTTTCCCAAAGCAGTCTCACAGGAGCAGGTCCCGGGCCTGTCGCCTGATGCACCCACAGTGCGCTTTTCTCCCTGGGGATGGAGGGGGCTGAGCAGGGCTCCATCAACCTCAGCTACAGGGGGTTAAGCCACAGCCCAGAACTCTCCACGTCGCCCCGCCGCCCCTGTCCTGGGCTTAGCCTGCTGAGAGTGAGGACTAGGCAGCCCGGCTGTCACACAGTTCCAGTTTCTTAGCTTCCGTAGTTCTTGGGGATTTTTCTGTACTAAACAGGGATAATCCCAGGACCTGCCACATTGACGGCTGACTGAGGCGCTACCAAGATGGCCCGGGCCCTCGAGAGCTCAGGCTCCAGCCCGGGCACCATCTGCGAGGTCCAGCCATGTGTCCAGCGCCCGCTTGCCCAGTGCTGCCCCCTCCCAGCAGGGCTCACTTGCGCTCCTTCTTATCCGTAGGCCTGTTGATCTCCCGGAAGATGTTGGACAGTACCCCATCCGTCCAGTCACGGGTGGTGGGGTCCAGGATGCCGTAAAGTTCGATGACACTCACAGCTTTGGGGTTCAGGATATATAATTTCGTCATCAGTCCAAGCCTGAAACAAAGGAGGGACTTCAGCTGTGGCTCCAGCCAACAAGATGTACTCGGAGCCGGGCGTGGTGGCCCTAGTATTGTAATCTTAGTATTCTGGGGGCTGAGACAGGAGGATCCGGGTTCACGGACAGCCTCAGCTACTTAGTGAGACCCTTTGCAACTCAGTGAGACCCTGTTTCAAAATAAAGAATAAAAAATAGGGCTAGGGGGCTAGGGTTGTATCTCCAAGGTAGCATGCCCCTGGGTTCCATTCCCAGTGCAAATAATAATAATAATAATAATAATAATAATAATAATAATAAAAGGCATGCACAGGAAGAGCATCCCCTACCAGGACGTTGGTGGGCAGAGTGGGCCCCGGTAATGCTGCCCAGCAGACACACCCCAAGACTCACCCGAGGTGCCTCTCACCTGGTCTGGGCCTGACACAGGGCGTTGATGACCACGGACTTGCCTCCTCCCGTGGGCCCCACCACCATTGTGGTATGGCGGGTCATCATGGTCTCGAACATCTGAACCACCTTATCCACCTGTGGGACCAACATTGACAGCTTTAGTTTTTAATAATCGTGTTAATAGTTTTTAATATGCTTTAGTAGTTCTACTGAGCTATAACTCAAGTGCCTTAGAAGCCACCCACTTAAAGTGGACAATCCAGTGGGGGTTTTAGTAGTCAACAGAGTCATGACACCACCCCCAGGTTTAAGGACACTTTCATTGCCCCCCAAAAATGCCTGCCTGTCCCACTGGCCACTCCTCACCATCCCTGGTCCCTCCCCCAGCTCTTGGCAACCAATAGTCACCTTTCTTTCTTTTTTTTTTTTTTTTGTGGATCTGGGGATGGAACCCAGGGACATTCGACCTCTGAGCTACACTCCCCAGCCCTGCTTTTTATTCTTTATTTGGAAACAGGGTCTCACTGAGTTGCGGAGGGCCTAAGTAGCTGAGGCTGTCCTCAAACTGCGATCCTCCTGTCTCAGCCTCCCAAATTCTGGGATGACAAGTGTGCGCCACCACACCCAGGTCCTTTCTTTTTTTAAATTGTTTTCATGGTCCTGGGGATTGAACCAGGGGTGCTCTACCGCTGTGCCATGCCCCCCCTGCCCCCTCTTTATTTTTCTGTTTAGAAACAGGGTCTTGCTGGGTTGCTGAGAATCTTGTTAAGTTGCTGAGGCTAACCTCGAACCTTCTATCTTCCTGTCTGAGCCTCCCAAGTACCGGGAGGACAGGCGTGTGTCACCACACCCAGCTCACAAGTCTCCTTCCTGCGTCCATGGATCTGCCTAACCCAGACATTCGCTGTGTAGGACACAACACGGCTTCTGTCATTTGGTATCATAATGTCCTCCAGGTTGGTCCGCGTTGGAGCGCGCTGTGCTAGCTAGCTTTTCAGAACTGCAACAGAACGCCTGAGAAAAGCTTCAAGGAAGGAAGATTTCTCTGGGGTCGTGGTTTTCAGCCCCGGCCAGCTGGTGCCGATGTTTCTGGGCCTGTGGCGCGGGAGAGCATCGTAGGGAGGAGATGCTCGACTTGTAGATGCCAGGAAGCAGAAGAGAGAGGCAAAGCGACAGGAAAGGAAGGGGCAGGGACAAACTACGACCTTCCAGAGCACGCTCCTGCGACCCACTTCCTCCGACTAGGCCTGCCTCCTGCTGCTTCCCCCACCTCCTGAGAGTCCGTCTAGCTCTGAACCCTCCATGGGCGAACCCGCTGATGAAGCAGGTCAGCCCCCCAGGATCCAGTCACTTGCCAGACCCCATCTCTGAACACCGCTGCACGGGGGGGGGGGAAACCAAGCCTTCTACTCATGAGCCTTTGGGGGCCGTAACAGATCAACCCTAACACACGTGTCAGCGTTTCCTTCCTTTTGATGGCAAAATAATATCTCACAGTATGGACAAGCCACATTGTGTGTTTCTGTTCACCAGCTGATGGGCATGGCGGTGTTTCTACCTTGGAGCGTGCGTGAGCAAATTTCCATGGGGACCTACATGTTCATTTCTCTTGGGTCTGTTCCAAGGAGCAGAATTGCTGGGCCTCAGGGAGACTGTTTAATTTGTTTAGGAACTGCCACACTGACTTCCAAAGTGACTGCGGTTACATTCTGGTTAGAAAACACATCTTTTAGCCCAGTGCAGTGGCCCACACTTGTAATCAAAGTACTTGGGAGGCTGAGACAGGAGGGTCACAGGTTGGAGGACAGCCTCAGCAGGTAGTGAGACTGTCATCAATCTAGTGAGACCCTGTTTCAAAATAAAAATTAAAAAATGGTGTTGGAGGTGTAGCTCAGAGGTAGCATGCCCCTGGGCTCAATCTCCAATGCCAAAAAATAAGATCTTTGTAAACAACCATGGATCTGAAGACTTTGGATACCCCAATGTCCCAAAGGCACTGGACCAGAGGCCAACTGGACCCTAGTCCAACAGCCTTGAGCATTTAAACTCTCAGCAGACTTCCACAGTGCGTTTCTGACTTAGTGACAACATAGACAGCCGTATAGATTTCAGGTGATCCAAACCCTACCCTAGTGGCATCTGATTTACGTTTCTGAAGTGTCACACTCGGGGAAAGAAAGTGGGGCAGGGCCGGGCGCGGTGGCGCACGCTTGTCATCCTAGCACTTGGGAGGCTGAGACGGGGGGATCGCAGTTTGCAACCAGCCTCAGCTACTGAGTGAGGCCCTCTGCGTGACTGAGGCTGGTCTCAAATCTGCAGTCCTCTCGTCTCAGCCTCCCAAGTCCTGGGAGTATTTCGCCACAATATTTTCAATGGAGGGGAATGATTATGAAGGTTTTACCATTTTCTGTTTGTTTGTTTGTTAATAACAGAGGCAGCAGCGGCAGGGAGGCATGGCCCGGCAGCAGGCTCACCTGCACAGGTAAGAGCTCGTAGCCGCTCTCCGCCAGCACCTGCTCCACCGAGTCGTTGAAGTCAGGGTAGCGCACGCGCGGGCAGTCCAGCCCGGGAAACAGGTCGGAGATCAAGCCCAGGAAGAGCGGCACATCTTCAAACACGAACTTGGGGAGGTTCATGTCCCGCAGGGCCCTCATCAGCACCACGTCCTGGGCAACAGGAGACGGGGGTGTCCAGAGGCTTCCCAGGAGCCCGGCGCTCGGCCCAAACCCCTCTCAAAGTGCAAATGTAAACACTCTCCAGCCGGGCGTGGTGGCGCATGCTTGTAATCCCAGCGCTTGGGAGGCTGAGACAGGAGAGCGCGGGTTCAAAGCCAGCCTCAGCTACTTAGTGAGGCTCTCAGCAACTCAGTGAGACCCTGTTTCCAAATCAAGTATAAAGTAGGTCTGGGAGTATAGCCCGGAGGTAGAAAGCCTCTGGGTTCCACCCCTAGTACCATAAAAAAAAATTAAGTTAAATAGGGTCTGGAGATAGTGAAGTGGGAATGCACTTGGCTAACATGTGCAAGGCCTGGCCTTCAATCCTCAGTACTGCACAGTAAATAAAGTGGTTAATTAAATTAATTAAATACAAAACATGCTGGTGTCACGAGAAGCAGACGAGCCTGAGGCCCACACAAAGGCCCTGGCAGAGCCACACTCTAGAGCAGTATTCTGTACCTTTTCCAGAACCTTCCGGAAACCTCTATGTGCATGTTCTATATGTAAAAGAAACACGATCACTTCCCTCGCTTTTGTCGCAACGAGAAAATGGGGGGCGGATTTGATCAGTGCAAACCATGCGCACGTTTGTAAACATCACATGACCCCATCAACGTGTACAATGAATACACGTTAACAACAGAATCAGCCACATTCAGGCTTCAAGAGAAGTTGTCTGCTCACCTCGCCAGCCCATCCTGAGATTAAGGGTCATCGCTGTGCGTGGGGGGAGGCTGAACCCAGGGGCGTTCTACCTCCAGGCTCACCCCAGCCCTTTTTATTTTTTATTTTGAAATGGGGCCTCACTAAGTTGCTAGGGCTCCCCTCGAACCCAAGCCTGTCTCAGCCTCCCCCATACTGTGATTACAGGTGCACTGAAGCATCATAGTTTTTTTTTTTTTTTTTTTTTTGCGGGTCTGGGGATGGAACCCAGGGGCATCCGACCTCGGAGCTACACCCCCTGCCCAATTTTTTTTTATTCTTTACTTTGAAACCGGGTCTCAATGACTTGCAGAGGACCTCACTAAGGAGCTGAGGCTGTCCGCGAACCGCGATCCTCCGGTCTCAGCCTCCCGAATGCTGGGATGACAAGCGTGCACCACCATGCCCAGCTAAGCATCATAAATTTTGAGACTGGCCTCAGGACTCCGGACTTGACCTCAGGTGGGTAATGATTCTCATTATAAGATGGCAGAATTCCAAGGAGACCAAGACCAAGGCCCACGACTTCTGAGTCCCGCCCACACCCAGCCCTCCCCCGGGACTGCATCAAATGCAGGAGAAGCTTCCAGAAGGAACGGAGGACCGTGCTGCCCTACCTCCCGCAGATCCGGCGAGCCCCTCTTCAGCTCGCCAGCCATGACCAGCACCGACTTCAGGGCGCGGAGCCCAAAGTCGTAGTGATACTGCTTCGACAGCTGCTCCCGGGCCAGCTTGTACAGGACGGTCATCTTCTTGGCCAGCGTCTTTGGGACAGAAGGGGACGAGAAAATCAAAAGATGAGAGAGTAAAAAGATGCCAAAGCAACTGTGTGTCCTGCAGGGGCACAGAGGCGGTCAGGGCAGGCTCCCTGACACAGCAAATCCCACCAGGTGGCACCCTGCGCCGATAACCGCGGCCAGCGGGAAGGAATTTCAGAGATCGGCGGGCCAGGCCTGATAGTGACGCCTGTCATCCCAGGACTTGGGAGGCTGAGACCAGAGGATACGGGCTTGAGGCAGCGTGTGTGTGTGTGTGTGTGTGTGTGTGTGTGTGTGTGTGTGTGTGTGACTGGGAATTGAACCCAGGGGTATTCTACCTCTAAGCTACATCCCCAGTCCTTTTCTAAATTTGGGGGGGGGGGTGGAAACAGGGTCTTGCTAGATTGCTGAAGATCTCACTACGCTTCTGAGGCGTCCTTGAGCCTGCGATCCTCCTGTCTCAGCCTCCCAAGTACTGGGATTAGAGGCGTGCATCTCCTCACCTGGTAAAAGTCACCATCCTTTTTTTTTTCTTTTTTTCTTTTTTTTTTTTTTTTGTGGTACTGGGGATGGAACCCAAGAGCATTCTACCTCTGAACTACCCCTGCCCTATTTTGTATTCTTTTTTTTGTGTGTGTGTGTGGGTCTGGTGATGGAACCCAGGGGCATTCGACCTCCAAGCTACACCCCCTGCCCTATTTTTTATTCTTTATTTTGAAATTGGGTCTCACTGAGTTGCGGAGGGCCTCACTAAGTAGCTGAGGCTGTCCGTGAACCGTGATCCTCTGATCCCAGCCTCCTGAATGCTGGGATGACAAGCCTGCGCCACCACGCCCGGCCTCGTATTCTTTATTTTGAAACAGGGTCCCTCTGAGTTGCAAAAGGACCTCAGTAAGTAGTAGCTGAGGCTGTCCGTGAACTGTGATCCTCCTGTCTCAGCCTCCCGAATGCCGGGATTGCAAGCGTGCGTGGCCACGCCTGACAGAACAGTCACCATTCTTAAGAAAGAGCCCATGTCGGGAGCCTTTTTGTCTTCAGCTTTGAGGTCACCTGGGTCCAGCTTGGGAGGGGCACAAACTACCCACGCAAGTCAGGCTTTCTGCACGCAAACAGATCTCCAAGGGCCACATGAGGCCGGTAAGCAGAGCCCTGACGACCCCCTTGCTTGCCTTTTCCTTCCCTGATTTTTCCCTGACTACCTTGACGTTTTCCCTGACTCATCCCACGACTGCTTTGCTGTCTCCTGTGATTAATCATTTTTACAATGTTTCGGTTAAAACTCTTTTTTTTTTTTCCAGTACTGGAGATGGAACTCAGCGGCATTCTACCTCTGAGCTACACCCCCAGCCTTCCTTTCTTTCTCTTTCTTTCTCTTTCTTTCTTTCTTTCTTTCTTTCTTTTTCTTTCTTTCATTCTTTCATTTATTGGTGGTACTGGGGTTCCTGGAAGCCCTTCTACCTCTGGGCTACACTACCAGATCTATTTTTATATTTTTATTTGGAAACAGGGTCTCTTACGCCAGCGCGGCTGGCTTCGAACCTGCGCGATCCTCCTGTCTCCGCCTCCCAAGCGCGGGGATGACAAGCGTGCGCCACCGCACCCGGCTTATTCTTTATTTTTTGAAACAGGGTCTCACTGAATTTCAAAGGGCCTAAGTGGTAGCTGAGGCTGTCCGCGAACCGCGATCCTCCTGCCTCATTCTCCCAAATGCTGGGATTACAAGAGTGCGCCACCACGCCCGGTGGTTAAAACTCTTAACAACAACAAAGAGACGCTGGCAAAAGGGCAGGTAGGCGAGATGTCTCTGTCCTCCCCAGCCCCTTCAGCTGCCCTCTTCCTCCAATAATAATTTTCTCTAAGAATCATTCTGACTCTGTCGTTCACTTGAGAGACTTCTAATCAATCAATCAATCATCAACATCAGTGCGCCTGCTCTGAGCTAGAGGGGCAGAGGGGAACCCGGCGTGCCCGCCGCGCTGCGCCCACCTTGGCCCACAGGAAGCCCTCGGAGAAGAGCATAATTTCACAGATCTGCTGCAGGTCCGGCACGATGACCACCACGGGCCGGAAGAGCGCCTTCACCGACTCGGGCAGCTCCGTGCGGCCCGCGTAGCCCGGGTTCATGGTGATGAAGATACCCATGCGAGAGTCCAGGGAGATCTCCTGTCCTTCAAACTGGGCAGGGGGCGTGAGGAGAGGGAAGAGGTCACTGCACGGCTGCCAGCAGGCTCCCGCCTGGAAAGGGAGACCCCGGCCCGCGGCATGGCTATTTGGGGCCCGAGGCGGACACACCCCTCTGTCCTCTTTTTCTTTAAATTAGAGCCAGCCCCCTTGAACCTCGGCTGACCCCAAGCTCTGAACCACAGAGGGAACAAGGTTGGGAAGCGCTGGGCCTGGAAGCGCCGCGTGACCCGGGTGGGTCCCTTAGCCTCTGTTTCCCTTCCCAGAAGACGGATGTGGCCCACCGAGCAGCAGAGCTGTGGCCAGAAATGACATGTGTGAAAGCAGCCAGCCCGGCCTGACTTCCACTCCTCTCTCTTCTGCCCGGCCCTGCGCCCACCTCCGCCCCGGGCTGGGTGCCAGCCGCTAGGAAACGCCCCCTTCCTAGGAATTCCCCGCACAGCCTTCGGAAACGGGCTTCCATTCCTCCAGGTGCCAATCAGATGCACATGTGTGTGCATGTGTGTGCGTGTGAGTGTGTGTGCGCACGTGTGTGCATGTGTTCATGTGAGTGTGTGCGCGGGGGTGTGCGCGGATGTGCACGTGAGTGTGTGCGCACGTGTGTGCATTGTGCGTGTGTGCATGTGAGTGCATTGTGTGCGCATGTGTGCGTGTGTGTTCGTGTGGGGGTGTGTGTGCGTGTGTGCATGTGCATGCATGTGAGTGTGTGCGTGTGTGTGCATACATGAGTGTGTGCGTATGTGTGTGCACACGTGTGTGCGTGTGGGTGTGTGCGTTCATGTGAGTGCATGCGTGTGCACGCGTGTGTGTGCACGCAAGTGTGCGCGTGTGTGGCGGGAAGGCTGGTCTGCGGCGAGCCCCTGCCGGGCGTCTCCAGCCTGGGCGCAGGGCGGGGCCTGGCCCTCACCTGGTCCAGCCTGGGCTGTGGCGGCCCCGCCCTCACCTGGAACGTGGTCAGCTGATGGATCAGAGCGTTGCGGATCGTCTGGATCTGCGAGGAGATGACCGAGAGCACGGAGGCGTCGATCCGGTTGAACTCGTCGAAGCAGCCCCAAGCTCCGCACTGCGCCAGCCCCGAGAAGATCTTCCCCACGGCCTAGGGCGGGGCGACAGCACAGGGCTGCTTTTTGTTTGTTTTTGTGCCCCTGGGGATGGAACCCAGGGGCATTCTACACCTCCTGTAACCGTATGCTTTTTTAATTCTTTCATTTTTAATTAATTAATTTATTTTTGCAGTACTGGGGATGTAACTCAGGGGCATTCTACCTCCAAGCTGCACCTCCTCTAGCCATATATATTTTTTAAATTTTTTAAGTTTAATTAATTTAGTTATTTTTGCAGCACTGGGGATGCAACCCAGGGGCATTCTACCTCCAAGCTACACCTCTAGCCATAAATTATATATATACATATATATATATATATATATATATATATATATATATATACACACACACATACACACACACACACACACACACACACACATATACTTGGGATGGAACTCAGGAGCATTCTACCTCCAAGCTATACTCCCAGACCTATTTTATATTTTATTTGGAAACAGGGTCTCACTAAGTAGCTGAGGCTGGCTTCGAACCTGTATGATCCTCCTGTCTCAGCCTCCCAAGCGCTGGGATTACAAGCGTAATCCACCACGCCCAGCTGCATATATATTTTTAATTATTTAATTCATTTTAGCAGTACTGAGGATGGAACTCAGGGGCATTCTATCCCGAGCTATACCCCCATCCCTATTTTTTCCCCCTTTATTTTGAAACAGGGTCTTATTGAGTTGCAAAGGGCCTCACTAAGTAGCTGGGGCTGGCCGTAAACTGCGATTCTCCTGTCTCAGCCTCCCAAATGCTGGAATTACAAGTGTGCGCCACCACGCCTGGCTTTTATTTTTATTTTGAAACAAGGGCTTGCTAGGTTTCCGAGGGTCTAAGTTGCTGAGACTGGCCTCCAACCTGCAATTCTCCTGTCTCAGCCTCCCAAGCGCTGGGATGACGGGCGCCCGGCAGGGGCTGCCTACTGCTTTCTCCCGCCTGCGCCCTGCCATTTCACGGACAGCTGTTAGGCGAGCTGCCTCCCGGCCGCATCCCATGGGAAACACCCCGCGGGACAGGGCAGGACGGAAAGCGATGGTGAGGCCTTACTTTGTAATCCATGCCCTCGCCGCAGTTGGTGACCACGCAGAGCAAGCCCAGGGCCTTCGCCAAGTCCTTGGTGGTCTCCGTCTTGCCAGTGCCTGCCGGGCCAGCCGGGGCCCCGCCCAGATACATGGACAGCGCCTGGTAGGAGCCAAACGCAACACAGGCTTCCTGACTCACAGGAGAGAAAGTGTCGCTTCCCAGCGCATCGCTGAGATGCTGTGTACAGAAGCATCTACGGATGGGACGTCAGACACCGAGTGATTTCTATTTTGGTACTGGGATGGAACTCAAGGGCCCGTCTCAGCCTCCTGAATGCTGGGATTGCGAGTGTGCGCCACCACGCCCGGCTTGTCGTTGTTATTTGTTTGTTTTTGTTTATGTGGTATTGGGAATTGAATCTAGAGAGGGGCATTCCACCTCCGGGCTACAGGTCCAGGCCAATTTTATTTCTTACATGTTACGTCTGAGTTACATGTACGTAACATGAACGTAACTCTGAGTTACGTTCCCAGCCCTACTTTATTTTCTTATTTGGAAACAGGTTCTCAGTAGGTTGCCGAGGGTCTCACTGCTTGTTGAGGCTGGCCTCAAACCTGGGATCCTCCTGTCTCAGCATCCCGACCCCTGGGACAGCAGGTGCGGTGTGCGGCCACCACACATACACAACTCAGTGCCATCTTGTAAGGCTGTTTGCTTGGACAGATGACCCAGAATAGAAGCCATAGCCAGAGGTGCCAGCCCAGGGCCCTGAGGCACACCGCCTTTTTTTTTTTTTTTTTTTTTTTTCAGTCCTAGGGATGGAACCCAGGGGCCTTCTATCTCTGAGCTATACCCCTCAGCCCTATTTTTTATCTTTTATTTTGAAGCAGGGTCTCACTGAGTTGCAAAGGGCCCCACTAAGTACCTGAGGCTGTCCGCGAACCCTCATCCTCCTGTCTCAGCCTCCCAAATGCCGGGATTACGAGTGTGCACCACCACGACTGGCTTTGGTCACCAGCTTTGACACGTCTGCACTGACCATCGACCTCGACTGCCCCCCATCCCACCCCGCTGCGTCGGGACCATCCCCAGGACTGAGCAGCTAGCTGGGACCCGCACAGGGCCCGGTGACGCTCCACGGCTCCCCGAGCCCACACGCGGGAGACCTTGGGAAGGCGCCCCGGCCACCAGCCACCTGCGTGAGTGTCAGGTAGATCCTGTCGGTGAGGGGCGTGATGACCAGCCTCCCGTTGAGACCCATGTACTCGTAGCCGTAGCCGAAGGTGCCCGTGCACTGGCGGATGTTGAGCGTGTCGGGCTCCCGGTCCCAGTAGAAGCGCAGCTGACTCTCCCACTCAAACTCGCGGGCCTCCAGGATGCTGTGGAGACAGAGACGTGAGCGGGGAGCCGGCGGGGCGGGGGGGGTGCGGGGCCTCACCTGCCGCGGATGAAGGCGTCCACGATGTCGCGCGCGTGCACGTCGATGATGAGGACGGTGTTGTACTTCCTCCGGTCGTTGCGGCCCAGGGCCGTGGTGATGCGCATGACCAGCTCATCTATCTGCCGGTGCATCTTCTTGCCGTAGTGCTTCATGGCCTGCTTCTCGCCCTCCCGCGCGCGCCGGAACACGTCCTCCACCTCCCAGGTCCACCACACCTGGCTGGCCGCCAGCACCACCATGCCCTGGTACAGGAGCATCCAGTCCACCCTGCGGGGGGCGGGCGCTGCAGGGGCCGCCGGGAGCTGGCCGCAGCCCGCCAAGGGTGCAGGGCGTGTGTGTGTGCGCGCGCGTGTGTGCGTGTGTGTGCGCGTGCATGCGTGTGCGCATGTGTTTGCGTGTATGCGTGTGTGCGCACGTGTGTATGTGTGTTGCTGTGTGTGCATGCGTGCATGTGTGTGTGTTTGTGTCTGTGTGCATGCGTGCATGTGTGTGTGAGTGTGTGTGCGTGTGTGTGTGTGGTACTGGGGGTGGGACCCAGGGGCTTTTTTACCTCCGAGCTATACTCCCAGACCTATTTATGCTTTATTTGGAAACAGGGTCTCACTAAGTTGCTGAGAGCCTCACGCAGTAGCTGAGGCTGGCCTTGAACCTGAGCGCTCCTCCGTCTCAGCCTCCCAAGCACTGGGGACACGGCACTTTGACCTGGGCCAGGCGGAGGCAGAGAGAGCCGGGCGGCGCTGCTCGCCCGGGATCCCAGCACTCGGGAGGCTGAGACGGGAGATCAGCACAAGGTAATTCAGCCAGGCTCTGGGTTTTTGTTGTTGTTTGGTTTTTTTGTGTTTGTTTGTTTTGAGGTACTGAGGATGGAACCCAGGGGCATTCTACCTCCGAGCTACGTCCCCAGCCCTATTTTTTATTCTTTATTTTGAAACAGGGTCTCAGTGAGTTGCAGAGGGCCTCGCTAAGTAGCTGAGGCTGGCCATGAAGCACGATCCTCCTGTCTCGGTCTCTCGAATGCTGGGATTACGAGCGTGCGCCACCACGACAGCTTGCTGTTTGTTTGTTTTTGTTTATGTGGTATTGGGAATTGAATCTAGAGGCATTCTACCTCCGGGCTACACGTCCAGACCAATTTTATTTCTTATTTGGAAACAGGGTCTCATAGGCTGCTAAGGGCCTCAGTCAGTTGCTAAGGCCATCCTCGAGCCTGAGATCCTCCTGTCTCAGCCTCCCAAGTACTGAGAACACAAGCATGCACCCCCATCCCCTGCTTGACCCTGTTTTAAAATAAAATAAAACAGGCCTGGGGATGCAGCTCAGAGGGAGAAGCGCCTGGGCCGAGGCCCGGCGTCTACCTGCTCCTGTCCTCGCAGTATCGGAAGATGGCCTCCTTGGTGATCAGCCGGTTGGTCCTCCGCATCTCATTCAGAACCGCCGTCATCCAGTCCTCCACGCGGCCCTCGGCCCGCACGATCTTCCGGAACTCCATGACCTCCCCCTCGGCCGAGATCATGGCGGACACCAGTTTCTCTCCGCTCTCCCCGTCGTTGAACCGCAGCATGGCTATGTTGTCATACATCTGCGATGCGGCGGGAGAGGGAACCCGGGGTGAGGAGACTCGGTCTGGAACCGAGGGCGGCCCGCGGCCTGCAGAGCTGCCAGGGCACCAGGAGCTGCTGATGCGCCAGCTGTGTCCGCCGGGAGCACCCCGGGCTGCCATTCCTCTGCCCTGTGCAAAGATCTGGGGTGGACTTTTTTTTTGGTGGTACTGGGGGTGGAACCCAGGGGATTTTCTACCTTCAGACTACACTCCCAGACCTGTTATATACTTTATTTGGAAACAGGGCCTCACTACGTGGCCGAGGCTGCCTCCCGAGTACCCGGATCGCCGGCGCCCGTCCTAGGTGCGGTGGGCCTGGCCGCCCCACCTTGATCATGGGCCGCCCCACCTTGATCATGTGCTCCTGCACACAGAGCGGGTCGCTGCTGCCCAGGATACTGAGCAGCTCGTCGTCGGAGATGAAGAAGAAGCGGGGGAAGGCGTTCCTCTTGGAGTCCAGGTAGTCGTTGAGGCTCTTCTGGCACTTCTCCAGGCCCTCGCTGATGTGCTGCAGGTCGCTCAGGCGGTTAGGGGCCTCGCAGCACCTCTTGATCACCGGGTCCTTCAGGGTCTCGCCCATGATCTGCCGGAGGATGGGAAGACGCCTGAGCCCGCGGCGCCCCCTGGCGGGAGCCCGGCACACTGCACCCCAGCCCGCCTCTCCATCCATAAATACTTGGGGGATGGACGCAGCTGCTCCAGAGAGGGCGCTTTGTAGGCAGAGAAGGCTCACTACAGCCCTCCCCGTGGTACAAGGAGTCAGGGAAAGAGGGAGGAAGAACTGGAGTGGCCAGCCATGATGGGGGGGGGGAGGGGAGAGGGGAGAGGGGAGAGGGGAGAGGGGAGAGGGGAGAGGGGAGAGGAGAGGAGAGGAGAGAGAGAGAGAGGAGAGAGAGAAAGAGAGAGAGGAGAGAGAGCAAGAGAGAGAGGAGAGAGAGAGAGGAGAGAGGAGAGAGGAGAGAGCGAGAGAGGGGAGAGAGGAGAGAGAGCGAGAGAGAGGAGAGAGAGAGCGAGAGAGAGCGAAAGAGAGCGAAAACGAGAGAGAGGAGAGAGGAGAGAGGAGAGAGAGAGAGGAGAGAGAGAGCGCGAGAGCAAGCCAGGCGTGGTGGCGCACCCTTGTAATCCCAGCATTTGGGAGGCTGAGGCAGGAAGATTGAGGTTTACGGCCAGCCTCAGCTACTTAGTGAGGCCCTTTGCAACCCAGTGAGACCCTGTTTCAAAATAAAGAATAAGGCCAGGCGTGGTGGCGCACGCTTGTAATCCCCGTGCCTGGGAGGCTGACACAGGAGGATCGCACAGGTTTGAAGCCAGCCTCAGGTACTTAGTCAGGCTCTCAGCAACTTAGTGAGGCCCTGTTTCCAAATAAAATAGAAAATAGGTCTGGGAGTGTAGCCAGAGGTAGAAAGCCTCTGGGTTCCACCTTCAGTACCACCAAAATAAATAAATAAATAAATAAATAAATAGAATAAAAAATAGGGCTGAGGGTGTAGCTCAGAGGTAGAATGCCCCTGGGTTCCATCCCCAGTACCACCAAAATATAATTAATTAAATAAATAAAAGAAAGAAACCAAGAAACGATTTGCTGTGGTAACTTAGATATTCACTAAGTGGAATGTGTCAATGATGTGAAATGAAAAATAGTTACATTGGTAAGAAGGATCTGATTGTTGCTGACTACTTACTAATTTACATCTGTTTATGAGTTTGCATAGGATAAACATTCTGTGGCAGGAGCTCTGTTCAGTTGTTAAAATGGTTCTCTTGGGGCTGAGATGTAGCTCTGGGATCCTCCTGTCTTAGCCTCCCAAGTACTAAGATTAGAAGCTTGCACCACCACACCCAGCAATGTTATAATTTCTTGGATAATCTTGTTCAAAGCTTCATGGGGTGGGGGGAACCATCCACCTGTGTCACCTGTCTCAGATTCTGGGCCATTTGGGATTTGGGTGTCAAGGTTGGGTGCTCAACCTGTGCTGACATAGTAACCTCGTCCCAGTTAGGTAACAGGAGCATACCAGATACACTTTTCTACTTTTCTGCATTTTTCAACCATTTTAAGCAAGCAAATATTGCTTTTATGATAAAAATAAACATACAAGTCTTCAGCGTCAAAAGCCAGCAGCTAAGGATCTAACAGACATTTTTACTGGACAGACTAAGGTCATAGCTAATAACCAAAAAAAAATCAGAATCCACTGATGGGGAAAATAATATATGTGAATATAAAAGTATCCCAAGTGGGGCATGGAGACACACACTTGTAATCCCAGGACTCGAGAGACCGAGACGGGAGGATCGCTGGTTCAAGGACAGCCTCGGCAAGTACTGAAGTACTGAGACTCTCATCAACCTGGTGAGACCATTGTTTCCAAATAAAAATAAAATAGGGCTGGGGGTGTAGCTTGGAGGTAGAATGCCCCTGGGCTCCATCCCCAATACTGCGCAAGCACACACACACACACACACACACACACACACACACACACACACGCAGTCTCCCTCCCTCTCTCCCAACCACAAAAGCCGGACACTTACCCTTTTGAACACCCTGTCGATGTTGTCAAACTTTTTTGCCTCATCTGGAAGTTGTGATCTTATATCTCCACCAATAAAAATGCTCTCGAGATACATCCATTTTCTCTGAACCAGCATCCAGATCTGGAAGGCACGACACGCTCGTCAGCAGGGGCACAAGCGACTCAGGGTGTGGCGCCGTCTCCCCAGGGCCAGAGGGAGCAAAGGCCTGGGCTCCAAACGGCAGGAGCCGCCATAGCCACGGCCTCCTCCCCGGGGTCAGACACCGCGGGCAGCTGTGGTCCAAAAATCTAGTTCCATATGGTGAGCTATTTTGAGAAAGCGAGACCACTTCATCTAATTCTCATTACAGAATATTGTTATCCTCGTTCTGGTGAGCCGGGCGTGGTGGGCACGCTTGTCATCCCCGCGCTCGGGAGGCGGAGACAGGAGGATCGCGCAGGTTCGAAGCCAGCCTCAGCTACTGAGTGAGGCTCTCAGCAACTTAGCGAGACCCTGTTTCCAAATAAAGTATAAAATAGGTCTGGGAGTACAGCCTGGAGGTAGAAAGCTCCTAGGTTCCATCCCCAGTACAGAAAGAAAGAAAGAAAACATAAAAATACATTAATTGAAATAAAAACTCAAATAATTCCCCCAACCTTACAGTGCTCCCAGCCAATGACTCAAACCAAGGCTCCGCCCCTGGCCGCATGCATGCCCGGCCAACACCCGCGCACCTCGATGACCTCGCCGATCAGCGACAGCGTCTTTTCCCACTTGTGCACCGTCTGCAGGAAGGGGCCCACGAATCTGCTACCCGAGATGCTCTGCAGGTTCACGGTGTTGTCGTCCAGGGTCTGGATGACCTCGTCCACCGAGCCCAGGATGTAGCCGCGCTCCTGCGTGCCCTTGTAGTACTTGACCACGGTGAACTTCATGTTCTCCCAGGTGTCCAGGATGTCCTTCACCGCCTGGCCGGGAGGGTGAGGGGGCACAGCAGGTGAGCAGCAGGGCCGGTGCGTCAGAGTCCTCCCGAGACTTGGGAGGCTGAGACAGGAGGATCGCAGGTTTGCAGCCAGCCTCGGCCACTTAGCAAGGCTCTCAGCAACCTAGTGAGACCCTGTTTCAAAATAAAAAATAAAAAAATAGGGCAGGGGGTGTAGCTTGGAGGTCGAATGCCTGTGGGTTCCATCCCCAGTACCGGAAAGAAAGAAAGAAAAGGAAGGAAGGAAGGAAGGGAAAGAAAAGGAAGGAAGGAAGGAAGGAAGGAAGGGAAAGAAAGAAAGAAAGAAAGAAAGAAAGAAAGAAAGAAAGAAAGAAAGAGGAAGAAAGAAAGAAAAAGGAAGAAAGAAAGAAAGGGAAAGAAAGAAAGAAAGAAAGAAAGAAAGAAAGACAGACAGACAATGGAGCTGGGGGGTTTCACTCTGAGGTAGAATGTCTCTGAGTTTGATTCCCAGTACCACAAAAAAAGATGTATATTAGCAAGGCGTGGTGGTGCACGCTTGCAATCCCAGCATTCGAGAGGCTGAGACCTGAGGATCGTGGTTTGCAGACAGCCTCAGCTACATAGCGAGACTTTGAGCTACGGAGTGACTCTTTGCAACTCAGTGAGACTCTATTTCAAAATAAAGAATAAATAATAGGGCTAAGAGTATAGCTCGGAGGTAGAATTCCCTTGAGTTCCATCCCCAGTACTGCAAAAGAAAGAAAGAAAGAAAGAAAGAAAGAAAGAAAGAAAGAAAGAAAGAAAGAAAGAAAGAGAAAGATAGAAAGAAAGAAAGAAAGAAAGAAAGAAAGAAAGAAAGAGATTAAAGAACAGAGAGCCAGGCGTGGTGGCGCACACTTGTAAGCCCAGGACTTGGGAGGCTGAGACAGGAGGATCTCAGGGTCAAGGGCGGCCTTGGCCACTTAGCAAGACTCTGGGCAACTTTGTTTCCAAATAATAAAAGTCAAACAGGGCTGGAAGGGGGTCTGCCTCAGAGGTAGAGCAGAAGCCCTGTGGGCTGAGTCCCCAGTACCCACAAGGGGCCCTTTGCCACTCAAAGTCCACAGACGCCGGAGCAGACGCGCTCTCCTCCTTGGGAACCCCGCGTCCCCTGCAGGGCCCCTCCACGCAGCCCCACCTTCTCGATGGCGACCTCCTTGACGGCCGCCGTGACGATCTCGTTGAGGATGTCCGTGTGCCTGTGCAGCTCCATGGCGAACATGTTTTCCAGGGTGAACGTCTCGGTCATTTCAAAGAAGACGCCCGTTTTCTCCATGAGCTCCTTCCAGTGCCTGGGAGAGCGTCCACATGAAAATCTTATCTTTGTGCTTTGGTGGCGCACGCTTGTAATACCAGTACGCAGGAGGCCGAGACCGGAGGAGCTCATGAGTTCGAAGCCAGCCTCAGAAGCTTAGTGAGGCTCTTAGAACGTTAGTGAGACCCTCTTTCCAAATAAAAATAGAAAATAGGTCTGAGAGTGTAGCCCAGAGATAAAAGGCCCCTGAGTTCCATCTCCAATACCACAAAGAAAGAAAGAGAGAGAGAGAGAGAGAGAATCGAGCTGGGGGTGGGGGTAGCTCGGAGGTAGAATGCCCCTGGGTTCCATCCCCAGTACCACACACACACACACACACACACACACACACACACACACACAAACTTTCTGCTTGCCAAATTCAGCGACAGATTCAATGCTTCCCAAGGACATCCCAGGATAATTCTATTATAAACACTTTTTTTTTTTTTTTTTGCAGTACTGGGAATAGAACCCAGGGGCATTCTACCTCCAAGCTACACCTCAACCCTATTTTTAATTCTTTATTTGGAAATAGGGTCTCACTGAGTTGCAAAGGACCTCACTAAGTAGCTGAGGCTGTCCGCAAACCGCGATCCTCCAGTCTCAGTCTCCCGAATGCTGGGATGACAAGCGTGCGCCACCACGCCCGGCATCTATTATGAAAACTTCTAATCATGGGATGTTTTTTCCGTGTCATCCTTGCACGGGGTCATCCTGAAACACGAGGACATCGTTCAAATGGTATTCCGCGGGCGTGGCGGTGATGTCTATAATCCCAGTACTTGGGAGGCTGAGGCAGGAGGCTGGCAGGTTTGAGAACTAAGTTAGACCCTGTTTCCAAATATAAAACAGGGCTAAGGAAGTCGCTCAGAGGTATAATGTCCCTGGGTTCAACACACACACACACACACACACACACACACACACACACACACACCCTGAGGGTTGATAATTCCCTAGACACAGTACCCAGGAGCTGCCTCCCGCAGAGTCGTGCTCCGGGCTGAATCCTGCTACGCGGGAACATATTTTGTGCCGGGAGCCCCTCCCGCGCGCTCACAGAGGTCAAGCGCACCTGTCCCTCAGCGCCTCGTGCTTCAGGTCCAGGAGCAAGGGGATGGAGTCTTTGAACGCCCTCATCTTTGCCTCCAAGTGGTAGGCCACCGAGAGGGTGCGCACGGGCCGCGGCATCTTCCTAAGAGACTTGAAGAACCCGTCGATTCCCTCCTGGAGAAACTGGACGTTGAGGTTGATCCACAGGGTCTGGGACCATTCTTCTTTTGCAAGCTGGAAACACACGAGACGTGATTCCGTCAGCGAGATCCCTTTGGGAATCCCAAGGTGAACTCGGCGGGGAGAGCCAGCTCCCAGCCCCGGGTCAGGCTCGGTTCTCTTCAGGAACCTATACCATCTATCTATCCATGATTCACACACCAGGGACTGACTACAAGGACCCAAACTGTAAACAAAAGAGAAACTTTCAAAAAATCAACAGGCCGGCATGGTGGGGAAATGCCTGGGAGGCTGAGACAGAAGGATCGCAGGTTCGAGGACAGCCTCAGCTACTTAGTGAGGCCCTTTGGACTCCTTGTTTTCAAATAAAGAATAAAAAATAGGGCTGGGGGTGTCGCTCGGAGGTAGGATGCCCCTGGGTTCCATCCCCAGAACCTCAACAAAATAAAACAAGGCAAAGTGGGAAGGAGCCTGGTTTCTCAGGGGCCCCGCGGCCCGGGCTGCTGACCTTTAGGGCCTCGTACAGCTCGTAGACACTCCTCAGCCCACTCATCTCCTTCTGCACTTTGAGCAGCTCCGGGTACATGGTGATGGGCAGGTCGAACAGCTTCTCCGCGTTGGCCAGCTTCTGGCGGTTCTTCTCATGCTTCGCCAGCTCCTTCTCGAACGAGCCGAGGAGCTCAACTCCTAGTAGACAGACGCGCAGAGACAGGAACGCATTAAAGAAGAAAGCAGGCTCGGTGGCGCCCGCCTGTCATCCCAGCATATGGGAGGCTGAGACAGGAGGATCGCATTCGAGGAAACTCAGCTACTACTGAGTGAGGCCCTGTTTCAAAATAAAAAATAGAGCCGAGGGTAAAGCTCGGAGGTTGAATGTCCCTGGGTTCCATCCCCAGTACAGCCAAAAAGAAAGAAAGAAAGAAGCCGGGCGTGGTGGCGCACACTTGTAATCCCCGCGCTTGGGAGGCGGAGACAGAAGGATCGTGCAGGTTTGAAGCGCTGGCTTAAGAGACCCTGTTTCTGAACAAAAATATAAAATAGGTCGGGAGTGTAGCCCAGAGGTAGAAGGGTTTCCAGGAACCCCAGTACCATAAAAAAAGAAAGAAAGAAAAAGAGAAAGAAAGCAAGAAAGAAAGGGAGAATTTGTGGTCCTAGGGTTTGAATCCTGAGGCATTCACCCTCCAAGTTATAGCCCCAGCCCATTTATTACTTTTTTCTTTGAGACAGGGTCTCACTTGGTTGCTGAGAGCCTCACTAAATTATGGAGGCTGACCTTGAACCAGCGACCCTCCCAAGCACTGGGATTACAAGCGTGGGCCACCATGCCTGGCCTTTTTTTTTTTTTTTTTTTTGCGGTACTGAGGATGGAACCCAGGGGCATTCTACCTCCAAGCCACACCTCCAGCCCTATATTTCATTCTGTATTTGGACACAGGGTCTCACTGAGTTGCAGAGGGCCTCACTAAGTAGCTGAGGCTGTCCGCAAACCGCGATCCTCCTGCCTCAGCCTCCCCAATGCTGGGATGACGAGCGTGCCCACCACGCCCGGCTGCCTCAGAGACTCTCTAAGTCAAACACCGGCTGCTGGTAGAGGCCTCCGGAGAGGGACCCTCGTACCTCTGTCCAGGTCGTCCCCGACGGAGCCCGGGCCCTGGCTGTAAAAGCGTTTGGCAAAGTCCTCGATCTGGAACCTGTAGTTCAGGATCTCCCCGCGCGTGATCTGTGGGAGGCGAGGTCACGGGCTCAGCCCAGCGCGCGCTCACCCCGGCCGGGACGGAGCGGGCCGACGGGCGGGCGGGCGGGCACCTCCGTGAAGGTTCTCTTGATGCCGCCCAGCGCGTGCTCCACGTTCACCGAGTCATTGAAGAGATTCTGCCACATGCTCTCGATAGACTCCACCAGCTCTTTCTCTGCATCCGAAGGCTAAAGGAAAAAGGGAAGGCCAGCCAGGCGTGGTGGGCACACTCGCCATCCCAGCACTGGGGAGGCTGAGACTGGAGGATCGCGGGTTTGCGGACAGCCTCGGCTACTTAGTGAGGCCCCCCGCAACTCAGTGAGACCCTGTTTCAAAATGAAGACTAAAAAGTAGAGCTGGGGGTGTAGCTCGGAGGTCGAATACCCCTGGGTTCCATCATCAGACCCACACACACAAATAAAGTTCTGGTCAAAGCTGCTTCCTATGGAATTTCTGCTTTCTGAGAAAGCTGCTTGAAATATTGAAATTATGCTTTTACAATTTAAAGCAAATCACTATAAAATTACTTTAAAAATAAACAGATAGCCAGGCGTGGTGGCACACGCTTGTAATCCCCACGCTTGGGAGGCGGAGACAGGAGGATCACACAGGTTCAAAGTCAGCCTCGCTGGCTTAAGAGACCCTGTTTCCAAATAAAAATATAAAATAGGTCTGGGAGTGTAGCCCGGAGAAGGGTTTTCCAGGAACCTGAGTACCACCAAAAATAAATAAATAAACAGATAGCCAGTTGTGTTGGCGCACACCTACAAGCTGAAGACTTGGGAGGCTGAGACAGGAGGACTACGGCAAAACCCTCCACAGTTTGGCAAGACCCTGATTCAAAATAAAAAATAAAATCATGCTGGGGGTATAGTTCAGAGGGTGAATGCCCCTGGGATCAGTCACCAGTAGCAAAGGAAAAAAAAGGAAGCAAAGTCTAAACTTAAATATCTAATTATTCTAAGTATCTTTGGCATTGCTGCTCAGCAGCAACTTACAATTTCAGCTCACTTATCTGCAAACTAATCGATGGTGGTTTCCCTAAGAAGTGTTTCTGGAAAGGGTTCTCACCATCACCCCAACATTAAGATGCTGAAGAAAACAGGAGTTGACTTACGAAGATATTGTAGATCGCCAAGGTCCGGTATCGCTCCTGGACGTCCTTGTACCTGAGTTCCATGACCAAGGATTTGCTTCTGATTTCTGCTATTGTCGCAAGAACGAACTTGAGATCTTCCAGGGTATTGGGGCTCTTCTTAAGATTTTTGTTCAGACTCTACGAAAGAAAGTTTGAGCCGGGCATGGTAGAGAGATCGGAAGAAAGGAAGGAAGGAAATTAAAAAATAGGGCAGGGGGTGTAGCTCAAAGGTCGAATGCCTCTGGGTTTCATCCTCAGCCCAATTTTTTTTTTTTTTCAGCTTGGACATAGAATGTCCTCTGGGTTCAACCTCCAGTACTGCAAATAAATAAATAAACAAACAAACAAACGAATAATTGCATGCATGGGAGGTGGCAGAACCCCAATAGTGGCAGCGAGTGGAGCCCCCTCTGCATGTGGCTGGCCCACACGCACCTCTATCTCCTCGTGGATATTGTAGAGCTCCTCCTTGGCCGAGTCGTTGAGCAGCCGGCCCAGAGACACCACCCAGGACTTGGCGTTCTCCTGCACGGTGCTGGCCAGCGGCCCCAGCTGCAGCCGGATGCAGTGCTCGTCCTTGACCAGCGGGTGGCGCAGCACGTCGTAGGCGATCTTGGAGTAGAACTGCAGCTTCTCGTCGTAGGCCGCGCAGGGGGGCTTCTTGGCGGCGAACTTCTCCATCACGATGGCTTTGTCCAGCTTCCAGAGGGGCCGGTAGCGCTTCCAGCGCTGCAGGTACTTCATAAGGTTGACCAGAAGCCTGTGGATGTTTTGAGGGATCATGACGGCCTGCTCGATGATCTGGGGGTTCAGGCAAATGTCGTTGTGGAAGCTGATGACCACGACTTCCTCTTCCTCCCCCTTCTGCGGGGGGCACTCTATGCAGCTGCCGTTCATCCAGCGAACAAAGTTCTGGCAAAATAAGAACCGGGAGAGAGCCGGGCGTGGTGGCGCCCGCTTGTCATCCCAGCATTGGGGAGGCTGAGACAGGAGGATGGCGGATCACAGACAGACAGCCTCAGCTACTTAGTGAGGCCCTCTGCAACTCAGTGAGACCCGGTTTCAAAATAAAGAATAAAAGATAGGGCTGGGGCCGGGCGTGGTGGCGCACGCTTGTAATCCCGGAGCTTGGGAGGTGGAGACAGGAGGATTGCGCAGGTTCAAAGCCAGCCGCGAGCGCTGGCTTAAGAGACCCTGTTTCCAAATTAAACAAAATATAAAATAGGTTTGGGAGCGTAGCCCGGAAGTAGAAGGGCTTCCAGGAACCCCAGTACCACCAAAAAAAAAAAAAAAAAGGGCTGGGGGTGTAGCTCAGAGGTAGAATGCCCCTGGGTTCCATCCCCAGTACTGTAAAAGGAAGGAAGGAAGGAAGGAAGGAAGGAAGGAAGGAAGGAAGGAAGGGAGGGAGAGTGTGGCTTGGAGGTAGAACACCCCTGGGTTTCATCCCCAGGATCAAGCTTGCACTGGACATTACAAAGTCTGGGCTCTGGGGCAGCCAGGAGGGGCCGAGGGCCACGGAGCCCTCCCCACGGAGGGCCAGAGGGCCAGGCGGCGCCTCACCTTGGTGAGCTCCACGCAGCTGCGCACGCAGTGCAGGGACAGCTTGTCGATCTCGCTGGCGTTGGGGTGCAGGATGATCTCGGGGGCCGTCAGAATGGTCTCCGCTTGGAACAGGGGTGTGTTCCCCAGGACTAAAGAATTGAAAGACTGCAGATTCCTAAG